>NW_004567115.1:30627423-30701842 GCF_000260355.1 Condylura cristata
TCTGTTGAATCCTCTTCCTCCAGCACCTCTGGCCTGTACCCCAGCTCTTGTATGCATAAATAAATAAATCTAAACAAAAAATAAAGTGCAAAGACATTCACAAAAATGATTAACTCAGGGGAGAAAAGGAGATGAACAAGATAGAATTAGTTTTGACAAAGCTGTTTGGTGGGTACAAAAGCTGGTGGGTGTTCTTTATATACTTGCCAACACTTATCTAATGGCTTAAATGGTTTCATAATGAAGAAACCTACATTCATTTATAAATGAAATTTAAAGGATTTCTATACCAATGTGTCTCATCTATACCAATGAGTTTCTAGCTCAACAGAAATTCTTATGTATTTATTTTTTTATCATTCTATCAAAACTCGAATTAGCCAAATATGATTCATCAGGGATTTTCCCCACACGGCTCCTTAGTGAGGTTGTACCAAGAAGCTTTCTCTTTCCTGTACCAGTTCCAGTCCTATTTATCATGGCCTTTTCAGCAGTTGCTCACGTAACTAAATTCCATGAGCGAATGTCCTCCGTACAGCGTGGGCATTATCCTGGTCCTTGAAGGAAAGGTCTTAGCAAAAATAAACAGAAAACAAGCAAACAAAATAAAGTAAAATAATGTTTTCCTATGGACCCAACATTTCTCAGAAGAAAGCCTTGAAATTTTCTAATGTCTTGGACTCTGGGCTCAGATGACTAAAAAAATCTGTTAAAAGTTCTACTCCTATGACCCACATGTGGAAAAAGCAGTTCTCATTACTTATTGTCACCCAAATATGTTCAGTTTGAACCAGGACCACCCTTTCATTAAGTTTAGTCACTAGTGTTCTGAAAATGTTGGCCTTTGAATCTTGGCTATACATGTCCTTTGTATAATCCTCGGATCTAAGTGTCCTTTGTATATATCATGTCCCCACCATTTTCTAGAGGTCCACATGTGTGTCATTGTTGCTAATTTGATTCTCTTCACCCTTTCTATATACAAAGCCAAAATTAAAGTAAATAGAAGCAAGAAAATGCTTGTCCAAGAAATCCCTAAAAGCTAATTCCCTGAACACATTTAAGTACTTGAGAGGATTTTGAGAAAAAAATCCATACCATAAAGTGATAAGCAGATGTTTCCCACATGTTTGCAGAGAAGTCCCTGTAAGCTGATGTAATATTTTTTTCTTGAGGTTTTGCCATTTTAAATCCAGTTGTCTATACATGTTTTTGAGGCAAATCATGTGTGACAAACAGGCTGAATCTAAGCTTTCCTTGAAATAGTGCAGAAATTGGGGGTTAAATTTGCATTGCTACTTTTCTAACTATTCATAAAACTTAGGCATAGTTTCCAGATGTCAGTTGTCTGCCTCACGCCTCTGGGTCTCAGGAACAGGGTACAGTCCTCTGGCCTTTTTGCTGTTGTTGTTGAGATCCATTTAGGGCCATGCTATGCCATTGCTTTGGTTTCATTTAAGCAGAATTCAGTTGTAGATTCTTGTCAGGAATTCCTTATCAGAACAATTTCCTTCTCAAGGGTGTGGTCTGATTATTGCCAAATTTTCCTCTTTCCCCATAGTGAATTACTCAGGAAAAATTTTCATTAGATAATAGAACCGATGATATCACAAAATACTCCTTTTTGTGAAATCTATTTAAATCATGCTTTAGTGATTTTTCAACGTAAGGTACTATTATTTTTAGCAGAAGATTTGATCAATCATCAGCTCATGCTATTTAATGTGTGTAAAGGTGTAAAGTTTTATTACAATAATGGTGTTTCTATTGCTCGCGGGGGGCTGAGAGTGGTCACTGATTTTGTTATTCGCTTAACAGGGAATGCCATGCTGTTGAGGGTGTTGCCTTCTGTGTATGAAAAGCAGCCTTGGCCGATTAACAGACACCTGACAGAACTCTTGGCCTTGATGTCTCAGCTGGAGCAGGCAGAGCAGTACCACCTTCTACGCCTTCTGCATATAGCAGCAAAGAGGAAACAACAGGAGGTAACAAATGCACTGCATATATCATCATCCACACACCAGCTGTGCTTTGTGAGTGTGAACAGGATGTGAGTTTAAGCATCTTCTCTGCTGACTCATCTTTAAATGAAAGCACACATCCACCTTTCCTAGTATCATAAAAATAAGGAAGGGAAAAAAAAATAAATAAGGAAGGAATACAGAAGTTGGACATTGTCTCAGAACTCTCCAGAGAAACATAACCACCAAGATTTGTGTGCTTGTATACAAAGACATATAGCTATGTGTGGAGATATGTAGATATAGATAGCAATACATAAAGGGCTTTATTATGTGACTGTGGAGACTAAAAATTTCTGTAACCAGACAGGACCAGGCTCTCCAGGCTGCAGGACCAACAATTGGTCTGGAGAACAAACGTCCTTTCTGTAAAGTTGACTAGTCTGTGTGATCTCGAAGTTGGCTTGGCCTCCACATCCACACATCTGTGAGCTTCAGGTACGGCGACTGGGCCACTTGGTCTCTCTCTACTACTGCCTTTTGGTCTCCCTCTCTTCGGAAACCATCCTTCCTGGATGGAGGCAGCAGTTTTTGGCTAGTGATTCCTGGCTGGAACCTCCAGAGAATCCTTAGAGTTCATTTATTGGCAAAGACTGGGTGGTCAACTTTCCAAATAGTCGTCAGGGGCTACGTCTTTATTCTTGGCTGCCATAAACTGGGCTGTTGCCTGCCAGCAAAAGGAACAGAATTTAGTAACAGGCACGCACACCTCTGTTATTATCCCATGGACATGAACTTCTAGCCCCGCCATACAGAGCTGTGGAAGAAAGTGGCAAGTTCACCCCTCTAGTATTATTGTCCAGACCCAGAGAAACTACGCTTGTTGCCTAGTCCCTAAGGAGAGAGTCCCATTCTAGAAAGTTCTCTGAGCAATGCAGAACATTCCTATTCACATACCTAATCCTGTAGCACCCATCATAGGCCAACAATACTCAGAGGTCACATTTGGTATTTATTTAAAACATGAAGCCTTTTGTAGAACAATAAGATGAGTGATGGGATATATAGGCTTTTCAAAAGCTCTTTGAAGCAGAACCAATGTTCAGAATCTGTATTTTTCCCAGGGTGGTGGGAATAAGTAGGAAATGAAAATATTAACAGTCATTTTATAGAGATATGGAAGTCTCTGGGGATTGTTGGTTAACCAAATTAGTTGAAAGAGAAAATGGAGCCTGAGGACTACTTTCAGAGGGAAAAGGTGCAGGCTTGCACAATACCTGTGCACTCACAGTAGCTCTACCTTTTACTTTCTATAGAAGAATTTAAATTCCCTGACAGTAATTAGGTGATGGTGCCATGGAGGGAAACAGCCCTTTCTCACCTGTGTCCTGGGAAGAGGAGCTGTGTCCATGATTCTTCAGTTCAAGGACAAGATGCTAAATCTGTCAGCAGTCTGTGGGAGCACAAAAAAGGTAGTGATGGAGCCCAGGACAAGACAGTTCGTGGGCTGTTTGCTGTGAGAAGTTCTGGTCTGATACTCCTGTGCCTGCACCCCAGTTTCTACCCATTCCCTTGCTAAACACAGACCAGATCATTGAGGTGATGGAGTCCCCTCCTGCATTGCTCCTCCCAGGACGCAAATCCATTCCAGGGCTTATGCAGCTCTGGTCCGTGGGTCTGCTCTCCCAGGAACCGGCCATGCCAACAGTGTGATCCCACACCCCCGAGGGGTGACCTGGCTGAGCTTGATGATGTGGGTTGGACATTCACATGCACGTGTACCAGAGTCCCTACAGGGCCACACCAGCTCAGGGAGAAAGGGGAAGCTAAGTAAGGGAGCAGGAGCAAGGGTTACCTCTGGGTTCCCTCTGCAGAGGCCAAAATTTCCATATGCAAATCCAGCCTCCCAGACTGTTACCAAGTGTGTGTCAAGTAGGGGGCCAGAGCATTTTTTGTAGCTGTGGAAATACTGGATTGTGTGTGACCTGGGGCCTTCTAGTCCCAGGTGAGGGGGTAGGGCAGAAGGGAAGTCTCTCAGAAATGGAGATATTTGAATCTGGCTTTGTAACCGTGAGAGTTGTCTTTCCAGGTCACGAGGTGGCTGGGGGTGGCCCTTTAGGTGTGTCCAAGGGCCATTGAGGGAGGAAGCATCAGATCTATACATTCCTGAAGAACTAGGAAGGCCCCAGCCATGGGAAATACTTGGCAGGCTCTTAGAGAGGCTTGGTATAATTTAGAAAAAGTCTGGTGGTGGTGAGGAGCCTGTTTTGTCCTGACTTCTATGATGGTCGCAAGGAAGAAAGACGGAAGGCAGAAAGGCTGAACAAGCAGAGTTTATTGCTCCCAAGCAGCAGCTGAGACAGAGCTCCCTAGGGTGGGGTCTGCAGCTATTGCCAGCCGTATAGGAGGGAAGGGTCTCTTATATAGATTCTAAGTTCAAATTCTAAAGGAATAACTCTTGATGCAAGGCCCAGTTCATTACCACCCTTAGCTAGTCCCATCCCAGATGCAAGACCCACTTAATTGTCACCCTTGGATGCAAGGCCCAGTTTATTATCGCCCTTATCTAGTCCCACCAGTAATGGTTGTGTTATTGCAGCACCTGGTCACCCCCAACACTGGTCACCCCCAACAGAGACTAAATGGAAGGGAAAGAGATATGAGTTTAGGATCCAGTTTGGAAGTTTTTGCAACAGCCCCTGGGAAGGGCTCACGGCCTGACCTGACCAAAGGCCTTGTCAGCTGCTGTCTTGGTGGCTGCTCCATTCTCAACAAAGACAAGGCCTTCCCTGAAATTTCAGATGGCACCAAAGAAATGTGCCCAAGGATGTGAACTGCTTTTTGTAAAACAAACAAACAGTTGTCCTAACCTAAGACTAATCTACCTAAAGTCCAGAGCACCATTTCCTTAGTATCTATGACAAATGTCAGGTCATATCTATCTTAATCGGCGTTTCTATCCCATCATAACAAGCTTTGGACTAAAGGAAATCACAGCAAAACAGTCAAACTTTTGTTGAATTGGTAAAATTATAATTAGTTTGTTTTCACTATTCAGAGTTTCTCTCCTCTTCACTCCTTCTGTGGATTCCACGGTGCCCAGCATTCTTCCTTTGTTTTTCCCCTCTAGTCTCTTGGATTGTTTTCCCTTAAATTCACTTTGCTTCTCGCCTCCTCTTCTTCCAAGCTCCTCTTCCCTCTTTCCCCAGCTCCTGTGTTCACTCCGCTCTCACATTTTTTCTCTGTGGGTCAATAGCTACACCCTCTTGTAGGGCTTGAATGTATCACTGGAGATTAAACAAAAAATGTTAAAAACTGGTGTGGCTAGAAAGAAGCAGAAGTCACAGAGATCCTGGTGTTCCTGGAATAGGACATGAAGAGGAAGAGCTGAGGGATGAGACTGTATAGAATGGGCAGGAAGTGTGTAAGCATTTTCCATTCCTGAAGGTCTCAGGTATAGTAGCTGCCCTGGCCCAGAGCAGCTGGCTCAGGCTTCTGTGGTTGTGCCAGGAGCAGCTCATGGCTTCCTCTGAAGGACGCACAGCTGCCCCAAATGCTTTTAGGCAACTTCTCTTCATAAGTGCCTTTACCAGAAACAAGTCCTGTCCTTTCCTCCCAAGTGCTGGATACAAGTAGCAATTTTATATTTATTGGTAGGATAGTTTTAGTTATCTCAAAATTGTCTTCTTTATTGTCCTTACTATATTATCTACAATTCGTGAGGGCATAGGCAGCTTTAGAATTTGGGCAGAGACCTAGAAGCCATTATCATGAACTTGTATTGGATTGTATGATACATTTTGAATTTCTGATCTCTCATTATGTTTTATGTCTCTGGCACCTGCCTAGCCCCTTTGTTCGGGTTGCTGCTTTAGATTTAGTTTGGTGATTTGGGGCCTCAGCCACTCTGGTTTGGTAGGAGCCTATTTAGCTTGTGTTGTCCCATGAGGGGATGGGTAATTTTTGGAATTTGACTAGGAACCTGTTATTTGTAACCCTTTTCTCTCTACCTATATCTTTTGAACTTTCATACAAGTTAAAGAGGAAGTGTGCATTTATTCCCCTAAATCATATGAAGTATAGTAAACCAATGTTATCTGTTATACACCCACCCCAAGAAGCCCCAAGGGTTAGAAACAATATTAAAAAAAAAATGTGCAGGCTGAAGTGGAGAGCACAAATATTTAATATTTATTATCTGCAACATTCAGTACTGTGGGGTGGGAGGGTAGGAGTCTGCAAATGTTACCCTACACAATCATTTAGAATTGCTTTCCTTTGATGGGTTCCCAACCTTCTGGCCAGGCTCTGTGCTGGGTTTTGGGTGCACAATGGATAAAACTGATTGATTCTTGACTTTGTAGAGTTTTCAGTCCAGAAACAGATCAGATTGTTAGTAACTATAATAACACAGCAAAAGAGCTCAACAAATATCTGCAATGAGCTCAACAAATATCTGCAATGAATGAGTAGGGAGGTGAATGAAAATGGAGGAAAGTGATAGATCTGTGGGGTACTCAGGGGTAGAATCAATAGGTCTTGAACCTGCTTAGTGATGCTACTACTAAGGAAGGACCATAGTCAAGAATGAGTCCCTTCTCTCTGCTTGAGTAGCTAGAAGATAATGGTGTCACTTGTGAAAAAAAAAAAAGGAGACATTTGGAGTCCGAGAATGTGGATAAAGGTGGGAGAAGTAGGTTTTGGCAGGGAATAGGTTATGAGTTTAGCAGTTGAGCGGTGTGTTAGATTGGGTTTTAATGTAGGGAGCTATATTTCAAGTCTACCATATCGAAAGGGTGATAAATCAAAAAGTCAAACTACCATATCAAAAAGGTGATGAATCAAAAAATCAAACTAGACAGCATCATAGACATGTGGGTGGCTGCTCTCTCTGGTTCTTTAAATAGATTTTTAAAATCATTAAATTTTCAGCACACAACATATTAACATAGTGACTTTATTACACAAAAAGGTCACATTTTCTGTTCTATGAAATACTGTGCTCTGATATTCACAAAAGCTTTACAAATCTAGAAGGAAATCAGATTGTGGGAATAATGTTACCTTAATAAATTTCATTATCTTATTATTTTTTTTGTGATGAAAATATAAAATTCAAATACTTGAAAGTTATTTTTCCTGCTTTCCTATATTTATTATTAAATATTTCCAAACCATATTTCTCCAACTTGAATGCTCTGTGTTTGTTATCAACAATAATGTCTTACACACATAAATTGTCCTTTAAGTTATAGTTCTGTGTGTACCATTCCTGGTGAGGGCATAGCACAGCAAAACTTGATTTACGAATAACAGCATTAAGCATTTTTAAAATTTCATTTCTCAATAAAAGAACACAGATTAAAAGGAAAATCAGGAGAAACTGAAACCTCTGACATTTTATTGTAAATTTTAAACTCTTAACTTGAGAGATTTGCTTGTGTTCCTTTGAGGGTATTAGCCAAGAAGAGGTTGAGTTCAGATTTAAAACAATAAATTAGATTGAAATCTGATTTAATTTTTCACCACTTCTCTTCCTTGGTCCTCATGTTCTTTTTTTTTGCAGGTGGTTCAGAAGTGCATTCCTTTTCTAGTCACTCATTTGAGGGACGCGACCCACCATGATGTCGTCCTAAATATCCTCATGGAGATTGCAGGCTATGAGCCGGCGGCTCTGAACGACTTCCTTCCGGCCCTGAAGGAGATTGGTCAGCGATCCCCCTACCTCATCGGACAAATGGCACGAATCTATGGAGCTGTTGGACGTGTAGATGAAGTAAGTTTGCTTTATTTTTTTTTTCCTCTTCATTTTCCTAAAATTCATTGGCACTTAATTCATTAGATCTCTGTGACCTACAGACTGTTCCTGGAATTCCTATTTCGGTTTCAAACTTTTTGCATGGACAGTGGATTCTAGGTCAAGGTAACAACATAGGAGGACTACATAGAAGATTCTAGAAGTGAGATTTCACTGGGAAATATTACTCTGGAGTATCATCTGAGAAAGGGAATGGGTTAAAGTGGAGACAGCACCAAGGCAAGTTCAAAATCACCTTGTAATAATTTTCATGTCATTTCTGAGTGCAGTTCTCCTTAATTCAGGAGATCATCAGTGTACAAAAAGTATGGGTAGTCTGCAAGACCACCTGTTAATAAGAACCATAGCTATCCTGTCATAAGTGCCTGGGCTTGGTGTATTTTGAGTCCCTGGGTGTTGTTATTTAGGAAAAATGAAGTAATATTTATGAAGGTTTAGAAGTCCTAGCCTAAATATTTGCAAAACGGAATCTTCTAGCACACAGTAGGAGACTATCAGCACTTGTGGGGGTGTGGGGCAGGAAAGAACCTGGAACCTGGATAAATGAAACAATTAAAAGAACTTCCAGAAATTCAAGTATGTACATGAGCACATACATATATATCTCACTGATGATTTTATATTGGAATTTAGAATTTTTGTCATAAAATAAAAGCAAACATGAGCGAAACTTTTACTTTCACCCTTTCACATATAATGTATTCACCATAAGATAAACATAAATTTGGACAACTTTTAAAAGGGATTGTCTAATCTACCTCAACCCCTTGAGTCTACACAGGAAAAAACTGAAAACTTCAAAGGCTACCTGACTTTCCCAGACTCATACTGGGATAGTTGGTCAGCCAATTAGATTAGATTTTTTCTATTACTGGCATTTATTTCCAAATTTTAGCTTGAAGTTAAAAATATATTTTATTTTATTCCACCTGAGAGTTGGTGAGAGCCCAATGGTAGAGGACCTGTCTTCCCCAGCTTCCCAGAAAAAGAGGGAATTGAGCCCCCAAACAGCACATACATCATCCTGAGAGTGGCTTTTATAAAAGGGTTGCCTGGGTCAGCACAATGCTGCCTAATTCAGTCCCTTTCTAGTCCCTGCTGTGGGGAATGTCTCATGCCTGCCACAGTCTGCCTTCTGGTACTGCTTTTTTATGCCCATCATCTTTACTGCCAAGAGCACCCACTGGTGTGCCCAAGTATTTTTAGGCCAAATGCAGCTGACAGCTGTTCAATTGAATCTGCTGACTTGGCCATTCTTTGCATGGACCAAAACATTCAGCCTCCAGAATCTTTACAAAGTATACTCTCTCCTGCACTTTAATGGAGTTCTTTTTGCAGCAAATGCACTTATGATTCACTAACATGTAGTAATGCACATTAGAAGTGACTAAACTTCTCATAGAATGTGTAATTTGTAAGAAAACAAGCATTAGTCACAAGTAGTTATATCACTGAAAGTTATTCGAACTAAGGCTAACCTGAGAGAAAATTACCTACTTTGTGACATTTTTGTGGCTTTAGGTAGGTATAAGGACCAGGAGAAGGAGATTCAAATAGCAGAGAATTATTTATTACAAATACCAGAATCACATCTCATGCTCTCTCTTTTCACCCCTTCAACCTACCTCCTGCCCCAGAGGAAGTTTCTATGTTTGAGGAAGAAAAATATTTTTTACCACCTCAGCAGAAAACAATTCTCAATCAAGTCCTTTCCAAATGTATGTTAACATGAAGATTACATGTGGAGCTTTTCAAATTATATAAATTCTTGAGTCTCATGGAATATATACTAAGTCAAAATTGTCAGGATAAGAACATAGTGTTCTAGATTTAGGAAGCCCTCTACGTATGAATTTCATGCAGCTGTCCAGGTATTAGTGTCTGAGGTCTCTGGCATAAAGTATTTTCTCTCTTAGACTTAAAATCAGGTCTTGTTGCTCACCGATTAGCCCAGGTCATGCTAATCAATTAAAGCTTTGCTAGACCATAGATCAAAAAGTTTAGGTTTGGTTGAGAGTAAAAAAATTCAAAACAGTGACTTAAAAACAGACATCTATTTCTTGGCACTTAAAGTGATCTAAAGGCATGAATATAGAACTCCATGTCTCAGAGATCCAGGCTCCTACTTATTTGTGGCTCTGCCATCCTTGCATGCACCAAAGAACACATGGTTTCCATCTCATGGTCAAAGACTGCTACTCATATATCCACTAAGTCAGTATTTTAGCTAGCAGGATGAGAAACAGGAGAAGGAATCTTCCAGGCAATCAGATATACAGCCTATTGGCTAGTTAGAGCAAAGCTACACTGGACCATACCTAGCTGCTAGGGAGGCTAGAACATGTAATCTGGCCTCCATGTGCTCAGCTAGTGAAGAGCATAGGGCAGAAAGAATGTTGGAGAACAGTCTCTTTTGCAGCTTAAATGCTTTTGTTTCTTTGGGTCTATAATGGCTCAAAAATAATGACTTTGCTCTGGATTCTGGCTCTGCTATTCTTTGATTCCATTTCATTGAGGATCAACCTGAAAAAATTACTAGTAACTGTCAGTCAGGTTCCATTTTTCAGAAATAACGCCTCTTCTTATTTGTTTCTAATGTCGAAACCACCACTGGTAGAAACCATTTCTAAGTGCTCTTACTCAAATGTCCCAAGAATAGTGTAGAAGTTTAAGCAGCTATTAATTGTTTGATTTGAGTAAACCTGTTCAACTTTATACAAAGTTTAGGGAGTCATATTCCCCTAAAGATCAAAACCAACAGATGTGATATATATGTATGTATATTTCTACCCAGTTTTTTCCCAAAAGAACACAGAAAATTAGTGAAGTCCATTGCGAAGTGGGCATGTGGAAAGAAGTTAGATGGTGTTCTGGGCACCTGTGAGGTAAGAAATTTCTATGACTAGGAAATAGAAAGAACTCTGCATTGAAAAGGCCCCTTACCTTAGGTACAGAAAGCTTGGTCTTTAAAGAGATAAAAAGACATGATGGAAATGCATGTGACTTGGAATATGTAAGGAATGTAAGGTGTTGATGATGAGACAGTCACAGGACCTCAGACACTGGGATCCCCTTTCTGACTTCACCTAAAAATGATTCAATTTCAATTTTTCTAGTTGACACCGAAGTAAAATCTGTAGATGTATTTAGGGGTTTAAGTATCAGATAATTTCATTGGTGGGATTTAAAATATTTTGGAAATGCAAAAAACGCCAATCAAAATTTGAGTATTTGCTCCTTTGGAAATGTACAATCTGTGGCTGACTAGAGCATATTGTCAGCTCCCTCCCTGATTATGTGATTTCTGGAGAAGCTCATTATTGATCCCTAGCAGCAGGAAGAGTGCTTCTGGGGGTGTGAAAACAATCCCATTCGCGATTAATGAAATTCCATCTCCCTTTCTGAGCTTGCATGCAGCCAGGTGTCAGAATTATGGGCTGGCTCAGGGAACCGGACAGGGCGTTCCTGTCCTTGTGATCAGGGCCCGTCTGGGTGGGCAAAAGCTTGGCAGCAGTGTCACAATTTTCCATCTGCATTACACCCCACAGAGAAGAGTGTCCAAAACAAGTCCCTGAAGAGCTTTATTTTCTCTCTCCCCCTAGTTACGCAGAGCTCTCTTCTTGAAGAAGTCTAAATAAAGCAATGCTTGCTAGCCATGTAGTATGTGGTGGGGGCTATCTGTGACTCTTGGGCCATTCCGCTATGTGCTGGCATCCAAAGCACTTCTGTAGGGTAGAGAGTGAGACTGGTGAAGTGAGAATCAGCAGAATCTGCTCCTGGGGCAGCTTAAACTTTGTTGGCTCTGAGTGTCTCGTGGGCCCTACCCAGAAAAGGACACGCCTGGTTCTCCATCACACCAGATTTACCTGCTTTTGGGCTTTGTACTCTTTGAGGCAAAGACATAAAGAAAGAAATTTTATCACTGTGGCCTCAAAATGGCAAAATGGTCCTTTTTTCTGTCTTCAATGTGGAGACTCTCAAATACTAGCCAAAATGACTTCTAGTGGCTCCTCTGGGTTAGTGCCCAAATAATCTCCCCAAATACTCAAATAAAGCCCTTCATACAGAGCCTGGAGTATATGATGATCTCAACAGATAGTAATGACACCAAGATGACAGCAGCAGCTGTGCAATGGAGCCAGGCCCACAGGACAGGGCAACATGGCAGTGGCAGAGCAAGGCATTTCTTTCTGCTCTGACATATCTGCAGCAGGGTTACCAGCTTCTCCCCAAAAACACATATGATCCTGCCTCCTTGCTTAGTCTTCTGCCTGCTCACTCACGCCTCACAGATATCTCCTGAACACCAGCGCTGGGCCATCCTCCCTGCCTGGTCTTAGTTCCTCCTCATCCAGTCTACTCTGTCCCTGCATTCTGTCTGTCAGCACTTACATTCATTGCTGAGCACCCCGGTCTGAGGTAAGAATCATCTGTCTTCACAGTCTGTCCTGCTTGGGGAGTTCCCAACCCCTCCTTCTGCCTCTCTTTGCTGACCCCTGTGTGAGTTCTCCCCAATCTGCAGGCTGTAAGTCACCTCCTTCTGTCCTCCCAACATACTTGGGTTGTACTTCAAATGTCACACCAGCTGAGCCAGGATGTAATTTGCCTGTTCATGTCTAAATCTTTGTCAGTCTGTAAGCTCCGAGGTGAGGAATCATTCTTTACCCATCGGAATTCATCTGTGGCCAAGAGAACAAGTACAGGCAAGTACTGTGACGGAAGAATTTGAAGGTTGCTCTCTCCCTTGCCTCTTTCATTCAGCCAAGTCTCTATCTCATTTTTCTAGGTGACATAATTGTAACCTAAGAGTAAGGAGAAGGCATTCGGAGGGAGAGAGGATGCTTCAAAAGCAACACGATTTATCTTTGATATTTAGCAAGTGAAAGGTGAGGATGGGTGTGGCAGGAGACTCAGGTGGTTAACCAGAAGGCAATTGATGAGGAATTCTGTGACTTCCAGTGACCCCATTCCGCCCCCCACCCCCACCCCGGCAGGGGACATAGAGAAAGATAACACTTAGTGGATCCTGAAGAGAGGTTTTTCCCTGTCAGAGGCCTCCGCGGGTAGCAAATGCATTTCCAAATACAGCAACTGCGGCTCCCAAAGACGATTTCAGCACTGTCAACAGAGCAGTGGTCACAAGTGGATATGTCTGTACTAAAAGCCACCACATGGACAGTCACACCTACCTGGGGACACCCACACAGTACAACTGATGACTAAGAGGCTAGGTCCAAGGGTCAGCTCAATTAATTGGCTTTGAACCCTGACACACACTTACCAATTGTGTGACCTTTGGCAAGTTCCATCCTCTCTCAGGACTCACTTTCCTCATCAGTAAAATGGAGCGGCCATATTCACCTCATAGACTTATTATGAGGATTTTACGAGGTGGAACATTCAGGAGAGCATCTGGTAATGGTACTATTCAATCAGTGTTGCCACATTATTATTTCCTCGGTGTTGACAGCGACTTATTCATTGCATTTATTTGGCTATAGACCCAATGGAGACATATTAAACTGAGGGGAGATAATAAACAGGCAGATGACCTGCATCGCCTCAGCTTCTCCAAGGGAGGAGGCTGAACAGATGAGTCCCTGGGGACAAGGCAAAGTAAGGACAGATAGAAATGAGGCACCGTAGAAGACTGCATGTAACTATCATTAGAGGTGGAGACAGGACTGGCTATATATATATTTTTTCTTTTTGGAAATTAACTGGAATGTATAGTTTTTTTTTCTCCCCTCAGAGTGGAATATATATATACATATATGTATATTCAGAATATATAAACTGACCATCATTCCTTCAGGAATGATGAATAAGAATAACAAAATCTAATAATAAAGTCACATTTTCTAAAAATTTTATCATTTCCTTGGGGGACACTGGAAGTGCTATGCTTTCCATAAAGGGCACTTAGACCAAGCTCCCCAACTATAAAAGCAGCTCAAATAAATTTGTGGCAAATTTTGGTAAACTCATTAACTAAATCTGAAGTGCTTTCTATGAAACCAGGCCAGATTGACTTTTCTGACCCATGGAGAACTGAATTAGAATATGGCAATTCATGATTTCCTCCAGTCACCACGCTCGCCTAGATGTGGCTTCATCTCATTTGTTTGGGCATCAGACATATTATAACCCTCTTTCCTAACATGGGAAAGGAGATTCTTTTAAGTCTGTCTTTGATTGGGGGGGAGGGGGGTGTAAGTTCGACTTACAACATGTGTATGATGTAGGAAGCAGGGCTCACACCTGTCAGATCTCTGTCACCACACCTCACCCACCACCATGGCACCCACCCATAGTCCTCCAGAGTAGTCCACTGTGGCTTAGATTTTTTTGAGACGTTGAATTGAATTGTTGTGTTCTTTTCATCTACTTAATCTCAGATGCATGAACTGGAACAGTTTGCATTTAATAGCCAACTGTTCATCTCAGTATAAGCACCCCAGTGCCAAGCATACCCTCTATGGACCTGTTTCCCTCAGGGCCAGACCTCCTGGCAGCAGCACGTGGAAGGATACTGTGGCCACTGTTTTCCTTCTAGAGACCAACACTGTGCACCTGTGAAGAGTCAGATGGCAGTTCCCAAGGGCAAGCCCTGCTGTAAAGGTGTTAAATCCTGTGCCCTACGCCTTGTTTTTCTAACTGGCAGCAATGTGCTGGCCAAGCACCAGAGTGTGTTTATTGCATCCTCTCTGGGCTTGGAGTCATTTTCCAAGTAGAGAAGTGACACACGTATTGCCCAGGTCGTGTTTCTGTGACATCCGGCAGGACTTCTACAAAAACACAAGAGGAAAAGGAAAAGAATGACAAAGGCAACTGAGCCCCACATTAAAGTCCTCATCCTGACTGGTGAAAAACATCCTGAGAAATCAGAGCTGGAGATACGGCTCATGTTTTTAGTTTGCAAATTGTACCATTCTGCAAGAAGAAAGACCTGCACTTCAATGCCATTATTTCCCCCCAAGTTCTATTTAGTTAAAACTTTGGTCATCTCTAGATTGTGGAGATTCATTTTCACAAGTCTTGGTTGGTACTAACCAGCTTCCCCACAGAATTGTCAATGAGAGATTTTCTTCCAAAATGGAAACTATTTATTTATTTTTTCTATTGCAAATAGGTTCCATGCTAATTGTAAATAATACTTGCAATAAACCTCTTGCGTAAATGAAAACAAAGGAACAAAACTTAGTGTCATACCAAATACACTTTAGGATACTAATATTCCACAGAGACAAAGGTGTGAATTGCTAATTGTTACTGGGTGCAAGACCCTGTGGTGGGGGCCAAGACATAGAGGAGAAAGATGTCCCTGCCCCCATGGGACTCACCCTGATGGGCATGCAAGACAGCTACAAATAGATGGCTTGACTTTAATGTGCGGAACTGATCCAGAAGGATGAATGTAACTCTGTACAAAGAAGTTTGAAAAAATTATAAGCTTGGCTTGTGGGCTGACAGGGTTATGTCATGAGAGTAGGAGGAAGGTATACTCTAGAAGACACAGCAAGTAGCGCAGTCAGCAGCTGGGGAAATCCCCAGATTCTTCTGGAAATAAGAGCATCCAGGGCACAGAGCATGGAATGAGTCAGGGAGGTAAGCGAGAGGTGAAGCTGAATGAACAGGCCAGATCATGGAAACTCCTTACTGGTCAGCTGTCAGCCCTTGTCTTCACCTTCCTTCTCCAAACACACTTGTCCCCCAGCCCAGAAGCCCTAGGAACAATACTTCCTTTCTCTTCATCTGCAGACAAGGACGTGAATATTGTGGATAGCTCAGTGTTCCCAGTGAACTGGGAACCTGGTAAAAAGGAAAGTTATCCCAACACACAGTTGCCAAAGTAGAGTATTAAGTAGTGGTTAGAAAAGCTACATGTTGCAACAATTTCCAACAATTCTTATAATGATCAGCTGTAATTTAGGCCAACTCATCAAATCCACAAAGGTTCACAGTTCCTGTGTAGGGAAGCCTGGTAAAGACGCAGCAGTGGCGCCATGGGGCATCTATCCAGTAGGTCTCCCCAGAACCCCTTTGGGACGACCAACCTGGTCCACATGCATCTGATCTCGTCACACCTGTATCTGAGGAAGCAGGCATTTCAGATAGACCCTGTGTTCTTAGGGGCACTGCAATGCTTCTCGTAAAGGGCACTTAGACCCAGCTCCCAGCTACAAAAGCAACTCAAATATGTTTTTATGTTTGTGGTGGTTTTTGGTAAACTCTCATTAACTAAGTATGAAGTAGTTTAAATTAAACCCGGACCAGACTTACTTTTCTAATTCAGTTATGTAGCTGAATTAGAACGTTTCAATTCATTAGAAGCCAGCTATGGGCATCAGAGTTGTCACAACCTGGATCAGTGTGGGAAAAAAACTCTTTTGGGAATGACTTTGATTTTTTTAACTTTTTTATTTGAGGTAAGATTGGTTCCCAACACTGTATGATGTAGGAAGCAGCGGCTCACACCCATCAATCTGTGTCAGCACACCACACCCACCACAGTCCTCCACCAGAGTCCACTGTGGCTTAGATATTTTTGAGACTTTGCGATGAATTCATGCATTCTTTCCATCTACTTAATCTTAAATAAACAAACTGGAACAGTTTGAATTTAATAGGCAACTGTTCATCAGAACCTGTCTCAGTACGAGCATCCTAGTGCCAAGCATGCTCACTGTGGTCCTATTTCCCCAATGCCATTCTGTCCCAACTCACTTAAATGCCCCTTACTTCCCTCAAAACAATTCTTTCTATGACAGTTACACATTCCTAAAGTATTATTGAGTAACCAGCTCCTTCTCCTTCCTGAGTGGCTGGTACAAAGTAAATTAGCAGAAAGAAGGTGAGAGGAGAAAACAGTAGAAGTTACAAAGATTTCTTGAAAGATATAGTCTACCTTCCTCTACCTTAGAAAGTGAGAATGACCTTGAAGGCAAGACTCATAGATTTTGGTCCCCAATAGTCAATAAAATGGAAACAGTATATACAAGGAGGTGACTCTTCTGATACTCTGTTAAGAGTATCCTTGCTATGTTCCAAATGTGCTTCCCCCTAGTTTATGTGTTGAAATTTAGCCCCTAAGGTGATGGTGTTAAGAGGTAGAGATTCTGGGAGTGACTGGGTCATGAAGGTGGAGACGCCATGAATGGGATTAGTGCCCTTACAAAAACAACCCAGAGAGTGCCATGTCTCTTCCACCACAAACCAAACACCAAATCTGCTAGACCTCTGATCTTGGACTTAGCCTCCAGAACTGTGAGAAAGAAATGTTTGTAATCCCCCCAATATGTGATATTTTATTGTGGTGGCCTAATGGAATAAGACATAGCATGAATCCATTCAAGGTTTCAATGCAAACCAGTCTAAAAAGCCTGAAAGACTGTTGTATTCTATTTACACTGTTCACATGAAGGTGAGCTAACAAGAGTAGAAACCAATTTGGAAAGTAATTTTTCTCCCTGGGCTAATGTATTTCAAACTTTTTCTTTTGAGCCCAGCCCTGACATACCTTTAAAACTCCATGCTAAAAACTGCAATTAGTTTGCATTTATTTATTTATTTATTTATGTCAGGCTTAATTCCAGCAAGCATTAATGGGAATTTACAATGAAGACAGAGTTGGTATGAGACCAAAACACTGAGCTTTAGGCAAAGGCCAGGAATCAAATGGAGATTGGAGGAATTTGTGGTAAGGTACCAGAAAAACTGTATCAAACACTCCTAGCTAGTGAAATCACCAATCTCAGACAAGATTTACACTTTTGCAAATGGCATTTTTCTATTTCATTCTCCCCGGGAAGTAATGAAATTACATGCACACAAATATTTCAGTCTAAATTGTATTTTGGAAGTTCTATCTTAGCATTATGAATAAAACTTCCTGGCTATGTCTTTTGAAAGTACATAGGTACAAGGAAAGATAGGCATTTTGTATTTAATTAGATAATGAGTAAATTATGTAGTGCATTAAGTAAATTATGGAAAGTTTAATTGCGACTGGTGTGAATGTCAAATGAGTTAAATCTTAACAATTGTTCCTTTTCTAATGAGCACAAAGCACTGTTTCTTTCCTGGCAAAGGGCTCAAACAATTCCTTCCTCCCCTTTCTTTCTTCTCTCTCAATCTCTTTTTTCTTTCTCTCTCTCTCCTTCATTTCTTTTCTTTCTTTCAAAATCCATAATAGAAATTTTCTTCAAAATGGTCTCCATGATTAGGCCAGAATCACACCACATTTGTTGAGAAAGATATTGTATAATTAAGGACCTGCTGCTTCTTTGAGTGCTCTAGAAATGTTTCAATACTAAAGTTCCTAGTGGTCTTTCAAAAAGTTTGCTTCGTTGAAGCAAAAGGCATAGTGGAACCTTTGTTAAGGACTATCAATGAGAGGTCATTTCCATGGGGAGATGGTGGTGAGCTACACACCAGTCTCAGTACAACTCATTCTGGGTCCTCTGATTGCATGTAAAAGATTTACCTAAAGGCTAAGTTAACAAGCCCCCAGTTTTTAGAGAGTAAATCTGCACTATAGAACTACAAATATTTTACCAGCCTACAAAATAAATAACACTTATTCCAAGCTCAAACTAGATGAATTTCTACCAATTTTAAGATACTAAGTAGTTGAAAGCCAATGCAGAGAAAAAGTGCTGGAAATATACTGTCAGCATTGATGGAGAGAGTGTTAGGTTTTCAAACATAAATGTGGCCACACTGCTATTTGGGGGGAAGTAATCTTAAATTGGAAAAACTAATATGATAGCAGACCATGTCCTGTTTTCTTCGCTTTTAAAAAAAATCAAACAAAACTTACTGGGTTACATTATTTTCTCAACACAGGCTTAAAGGTAAGCCACCTTTCACGATCTCTGATTTCCCTTTTAAGTCTTATGTCAATTTGATGCAAATATCTTTTTGAGGTGAACATAGTAATTTCCAGATTTAAATTTAAATAAAAGCCAGTTGCTTTATAAATACAAAATTAAGCCTCGTTTTTCAACATGGGTGGGGTTTACTTTAGCAGTCTCTGCCAAAAGCATAAAGTTGAACTGAATCCAACTGACCCTTAATTTTTGCCATGTTACAAAATTTGAGATTCATTCTAAACAAAGGATACATCTGTTTTCATCAGTTGTTTCTTGACTTTTATTACTAGATCTTATTTTTAAAAATCGTTTTGCTGAGACTATTGCTTTACTAAGCATGATTTATTACCCTCCCATGTGCCCACAAAAATTAAGTGTTCCTGAAATCATGTGAACTGAGTCAAAAATAATAAGGATGGGAATTTATGCCACATACACTAAACAATCATATAGAATATGGAAATTTGTATAAATTCTAATCGAGTTTTTGTTTATCACTGGAAAGGGAAACATTACTCCAAACTGATATATAGAGAGAAAATGAACATCAAAGAGTAAAATAACTGAAGTGGGACTTTTTGGAATGCTATTTGTAAAAGCAGCTAAAATTGGAAGATTGCCAAGGGGATAAAAGGGGAGGTGGCGGGGGAGGAGTAAGTGAATAATTAATAAATGTAAAAAATATAAAAGCAAGAAAAGATGGTTGGGACAGGTTGGGCCCATGGCAGCTCCCCAACTCTTCAAGGCTCACAGTGCAAAAATAAATAAATAAAATCTGAGTCGTCTGCCTAAGAGAGATAGTAACAATTTTTTTTTAACTCTTTATATTCCATTTTGTCCCACAAAAACAGGGATCTCAGGCAACTTTCCTGTCAATGTTCTCTTAAACATATTACAGAACCCAGGGCCCTCTCTGGTGGCACAGTGGGTTAAAACACAGTACTATGTAGCTCCCCGGCCCCCCCAGAAGTGACCCACTGGCACAGCAGACCTCTCCTGACCTACCTGCTGCTCTGCTCAGCAGTGTATTTCAGGATATCCGTCTGCTCTGTTCCCTACTGTCTCTGGTAAATCCTCTCACCCCACACCTCTGGCTTGTACCCCTGTTCAGTATGTATAAATATATAAATCTTTTTTAAAAAATTACAGAATCTTAGCTTTTGAGTTTGATAAACTAATAGCATTCTGGCTCTAGTTTCCTTGCAAATTTGTTGCATGTATTTAAGGCTAGACAAGCATATCCTTGTCTGGGTAGCATGTTTTGAAATATTGAAATTTACTAATTAAATAATTACTCCAGAAGTTGTAAATTACTGGATAGCGTGATTGTTGCTGGCATGCCCATTTCAGTAAGAGCAAATATTTGCATATAACACTGAAGATGTTATATTTTTACCTCAGGAACAGGAAAAGATTGAAAAAGACTGGGAAATGTTTGCAGAGAGAAAAAGATCTAGTTAGCAATATAGAGAATGAACTAAAATTATGTTCAGATCACTAAGAAAATATTAAAGTGCAAGGTATTTTTTAAAATATATTTTTAAAATAACCTTTTTTTAAAAAGAAACAACTTTCTTGGTAAAATATTAAATATTAAGCATATTTCATTTTTAGCTAACATTTTTGCAGGTGACAAAAACACAAACCCCATAGTTCCATATTTGTTTATATTGAGCTGGGGGAGGGGGTGTACGTTGGTCATTTCTAGAACATCCAAACCTTTACCAATTAATAAAGCTAACTGGAAAAAAATTAAGGGACCATACTGTTTCTGAAACCACTTATTTTAATTTTTGTGATAATAATAATGTTTGCACTTATACTTAGGGTTTTTGATCCTCAAACAATAATAGATAAAACTTTTATTGACCATTTCCATCTGCTGTGCATTGTCCTGAATGCCTTGGTTGTTGCCTAATTGAATCCTAATGAGCACTCTCTGAGGCAGAAGCTACTATTAAACTGTTCTATCAGCTGTGCCATGGATTGTCAGGTAGTGTGTCCAAAGTCCATGACTGGCAGCCCAAGTGCTTAGACTCAAACTCCAAAAAGTGTCTCTGAGCCAACTGTGGGGCCAACCCACACCTGCTCATGGCTAAGGGCTTTTTATGCTTCCTGTCTGTTCTCTGGTGGTGGATTTTCTCTGTGAAATTTATCCAGGGAAAACCTTTTTGACAATCCTCTTCTTATGTACCTTGCTAGTCTTGACTCAGCAGTTCTATTTTACATGCAGTGAAGAAAGTTTCTGAAAAACTAGAACTCACAACACTCCTTTTTTTCAAGAGATTTTAAAGTAAAACAGTTTAAGCTGTTACTTGAAGGTGTCTCAGAAGGAGCTATAAATCTCCAAAGTGGATGTGTTTCAGAGAGGCCTGAGCATAGGCTGGGATGGAGAAACTTGGCACATTGAAGAGAGACCAGCAAAACCCAACAGAAAAGCTGTGTGCGAAGGTTTCAAAGAGTTTCATTCAGTTATCATTTTGGATTTTCTGAAGGAGGGGCTCTAACTTCATCAGTCAAGAATATTTGAAATTTTATTGCAAAGGTTCATACCCCAAATTTGAGACAGACAACACAGTAGGGGATAGCAAATGTCTCCCGGTATAATAAGACAAAGCATCATACACCACCAGTAAGTAGAAATTTACTATTCCAAAATGATTCCTACAATGAAGACTGGCTTTGAAAACCAGCTATTGATTTTCCTGCAAGAGGCATCTATCAAAATGTGTATGTTTATATGTAAATATATATACTTGCATGTATTCAATATATATAAATATTTCTATATAATAGAAAGAAAGAACAGGTGCCTTGGTGGTGAGCACAGTGTTATGACATATATCCACCTGGAGAGGAGGAAGAAGTAGGGGGAGGGGTATATAGATGCCTTCAGTAGGCTAGTTCATTATTGAAATATATATTAAATATAAACATATAATTTCTCATGTAAGTGGCATATATTCTATAATGTCAAAGAAATACCAAAATCTTTAAACAGTTACTATTGATTGAATCGTATATCTGACATTGGAAATAAGAATTATAATAAAACACTAGGATTCTATCAAGTGACATTTTTAATTCATTGTATTTCTGGTATCATCTGATGTTATTAAAAATAATCATATAGGAAGGATTGGCTCCTACCTTTTTGCCATTTACTTATCAAAGAGACTGAGGAATTAAATAGCTGTTATTTCAGTTTCTGGAAGGATGGACTGGAAGAAAGAAGGACTGGATGCCTCAGTGCTGAGTGTGATGTGGTGACGTACCCCTGGAGAGGTGTAAGCCTATATCTCTGAATCACAGTGTTTTAAGCCAATATTACCTGAATAAAAAAATAAGAATTCAAAATAAATAAGTAAATAAACTTCTTGTTTCAAAAAAAAAGAAAGAAGTTAGTAGAGTGAGATGTGACTGTTGACAAAGTGTAAGCCAACAAATTGTTAACCCTGATGTACAGATGAAGAAACCAGGCTCAAAGTGGTTAAATCAGGATTCTCACTGTGACATAGCTATGGAGAGACGCCTGAGTCTGTCTCAGCAGTACCCAACCATACCAAAATGAACCATGGGAATAATTATTCCCCAGTAGGAGAGAGGAAGATAAAAAGCCCTATTTTGTTGAGAGGTTTCCCCAGCCTCCCAGCTCCAATCACGAGTGGTGGGATGTCAGTGGTGATGTTCGACATTGTGACCATTTCTCCATGCCAGCAGCTGACACCAAGGTACAAAGATGAAATGGCATATCCAGCCTTTGAGGGGCACACCTCAGGGAAGCTCGCGTCTCAACATGTAATTGCAGCAAAGATGCCAACCTTTTGCAAAGATACAGCCAGAGGCCTAAAGAGCACAGAGATGTAGGAGCAACCAACTTTGGCTGAGAAACAAGAGCAGGATTTCACAGAAGAGGTGAAATTTGAATTGGCTTAAAGACAGGTATTGGAAGGCGTGAGGAAGAGCCAGTGTTCAATAACCACCAAGGTCTGCTGAAATCAAGCACATCTGTTTCTAGTGGAAACTGCGTTGTTAATGGAGATAGAGAAAAAGACTTCAGGAGTGCTGTTTTTAAAATTGCCACAAATTTGATGCGAGCCTCAAATAGCTCCAAAAGGAAAGCAGATTCAACATATCCAATTAACACCCTTTGTAAATGTCTCACCATGCAGATGAGGTTCTATTTAAAAAAAAAAAAAAAAATGGTTTCCAGGGAAGTTTTCCCTCTGTTTTGCTCACGGTTACAATTCTCATTCAGGGAGGTCTCCCTAACTCAGTGTCCCAGACCAACAGATTCTTTTCTTTCATCTATTTATGTGAAAAACAAAAGATACAAAAGGGATTTCAGAATACTTCGTCACCATTATCCACACTTCATATTCTGCTGTAAATAACCGAGTTGCAAACGAAAGCAAGTGGTTGTAACCTGTCTTTATTCTGCACCCTGAGTTTGTTCATAAATACAAAGCAATCTATCATAAGAAGAATTAGTCTGAGTAAAAGCAGAGCTCGCATGGATTTGGATATATAATTACTGGCTAATTAAAGAAAATTTCAACCAGTTTAAAGTCAATAAGAGAATCTGCCCACGGTGGTAAATAGAAGGAAAAACAGACTAGAAGATATGTCCAAAACAAATTCAAGCTTTGTTGGGCCCATACAAAGCTTTCACCCTTGCTTTGGAGTCAGTATCTCATTTTAGGTAAGATGTGGAATAAGTACTCCCCCAAGCTCTGTTTGATGTCAGAAAATGGAACTTGCATTTCTCTGAGCATGGTTGCACTGGTTTAGTTGAAAAACCTATTTTAATAGTTTGGAATGTCTTTCAACTCTGACCAGCCAAGCAAATGCAATTATTTTATTTTGTACACAAAGACCTATGGTCCTCTGAATGATGTACCTGACTATCTCCAACATAACCCCCCTACCAAGTTACTTACCTACAAGCCTGTGTACCTACATTGCTAACCTATTTACCAACCCACCAACCTACCTACTAACTCAAATACCAACCAACCAACCCTGCTATCAACCCACCTATCAACCAGCTACCTACATACCAATCAACAGACTTACCAACATCTCTATCTACCTACCTGCCGACCTACTACCAACTTCCTTACCAGCTTAACCTCCGATACACTAATCTACCTACTTGCTACCTACTAACCTAAGTGCTAACCTGGTCAATGAGAGGGGCCCATACAAAGCTTTCACCCTTGCTTTGGAGTCAGTATCTCATTTTAGGTAAGATGTGGAATAAGTACTCCCCCAAGTGGCTAAGCAAAGCTGGCCCCATTAGGTATCTGAGAGTTTTAAAGCAAGCCCAAAATCTCCCTGGCGCAGTGTCAGTGAGAAAGTATTATCAGCCTCCTCGTCTGATTTACATGTGAATGGCCTTGCAAGAGTCTCTTTGGTGTGTGAGTGGAGCCTTCATAGTTGAGCTGTGAAGAACTATTATGATTTGGCCCAATAAAAAAGCAAGAATAACAAAAGCCTGGGAAATATTTTTATTCATTCAGACAAATGTTATTTTTTATTAGTCTCTTGTAAATTGATAAAGAATGGGGAGAGCAAAGTGTGGATTTTATGAAAAAACTTACACTTCCTAAATCAGCAAATGCTCAAATTTTTAGAGATTTAGGAATCTTGACAGAAATAAACACCACTAAAGTTTGATACAGGGGCTTTACTTTTAGTCACAATGAGGACTATTGGGGAAGCAGTGTTGAGAAGATCTGGTCAGCCGCTCCTGCTAGACTGGAATACAATTACTGTTTTCACTGTTGGGGAAAACACATACACTAGAAAGAAAACATAAGTTATTCTAACCAGATGTTTACAAGCAGGTGTCTGGCATGTTCCTGACCTCTTAGGTAAAGGCGAGAGGCCAAGGAGGGCGCATGTTCAACAGACAGGAGAAATGCAACAACTGTGTTTAAAGTCTATTTCTTAAAGTCTTTTGTTTATGTGAGAATCTGGTCAAACATTCTACTACTCTTTATCCTTCCAGAAGCAACAGGATAGTGTGGAAGTCAGTGTGCTGGGTCTACCGGGGCAGCTCACAAAGAAAGAGAACCACTGAGAGTCAAACTGGCCTGAACAGGCTCTGGCCTGTGTCCTTTTTTCTGTGCTCTTGAACTGCTGGTTCTGCTGATTTCCTTCCTTCCTATATAGACTAGTCATTCCCAAACCTAGTTGCACATGAGAATCATCGGAGAAGTTTGAAAGACACCTATGCCTGGATCCCACCCCTTATAATGAAATTAAATAGATTGAGGGTGGGGGGTCAATGCACAATGTTAGAATTGGTCTAACACTGCCCCAGGTAGTTGTAATGTACAATCAGGGATGAGAACCACCGACAAGCAGGAGATTGTTGAGATGGGGGTCTCAGGAAGCTTCCAGGCTCTCAGAGAAGAAGGCTATGATCAGTTGGTGAGGTTACTGCAGGGAGGAGGGAAGAAGTTTGCCTTTCCCAGCACAGATGACGTGGAAAGTACAGACACTGGAGTCAGGCAACCTTGATCCAATCCTGTCTGCTGCTGGGTTCTAAGACCTCTGGAATCTGGGCCAGTGTCAGGTTCCTCACCACAGTCTCCTCACGCTACAGGGTCTGATAAGGATTGAGGAACACATGCTATGTGCTTGGCACACTGTGGTTGCTTAACAAAGAGACATTATCATCATGATAAGCAGACACCCACGCTTTTGTTTTGGGCCACTTTCAGAGTTACATCTTAACACCAAATAACAGAGGAGCTTTATGAGCTAAGAGTAGCAATATTTGAAAGACAAAACAAGAACACTGATAAAACAGAATGCTATAGCCAAGACAATTTTGCTAACTCATAACTTAGTGCAAGGGTCAGCAGATCTGCTTTGGGCCCAATCCAGACACACCTTCTCACCTATGAATGGCCTGGAGCTGTTTTCCCACAACAAGGAACATTGAGCCCAAAACTCAAAAATGTTTACTGTCTGGTCCTTTATGGGAAAAGTTTGCAGACCTTTGGTTTTAGTACATCTGTTCTCATTGTGGTCCATGAATCCCAGGGACACTTTCAGGGATGTGTGTGTTAGAGCTATTTTCACACTAACGCTAACTTAGCTTTAACCTTCTTTTCCGTGATGACATTTACACTGAAAGGTCAAAGGTAATAATGTGCCTTAGCACAAATCAAGATGGTGGCTAGAAATTCGTCACCACCACATGCTTACAGGAAATCAAAAGCCAGTTTTGTTTAACTCACAGTTTTTTAGCTTTGGCACTGTTTACATTTTGAGCCAGATGAATCTAGGTGGTGGGAGCTACCCCGAGCCCATAGTGTGTCCAATAGTGGGATCTGACTTCTGCTTTCTAGAAAGCTGCCAGTGGCAACAACCAAAGATGTCTCCAGACATTTTTGCAAATCTTTCCATTTCAACTTAATTTGCAGAAAAATGCTATTACCCAGATAAATAAAAACTCTTTGGGGTCTTCAATACATTTTAAGAGAGTATTATATTAGTGGTCAGGGTGAGGGGGTATCCGAGGGCCCCCAAACTTGCATACAGTATATGGGTCTTGCCATCCTTGTTTGGCATAAAGACAACATGCTTTAGTGTATAAGACATTCAATAGAAAAGAAATTTAATACAATTAGTGTGCAATCCAGAGAAGAGTTTAAAATGATTTCCCACAGTTAAACACCCAAAGTAACCCATTCTCTTGTGGGTAAATGGCCGGCCAAGTGGGGATGTCCCAAAGAGGGCCACGAGGCCCAGAAGCCTGCCACTGGTCTAGGGCACCTTCTGGAGGGAACCATAAGAAATGAAAGGGGCAGAAAGGGCCAGACAAGTCTGGAAGAAAAGGAATAAAATCAAAATATAAATCAAGAGAAAGGATGCCTTTGTCAGTCTCCCCACATCTCTTGTCTCTTTCAAGTCTGCTTCTGTGTCCCCCAAGTACCTGGTACCAGCCCAAGGTGAGAAGGCCAGTGTGGCTCCCGCCCATATCTCTCTGCCATATCTCTCTGCCTCTTCCAAGATGTCCTCATCTTTCCTGCTCTCTCTGCTCTTCTTCCCCTCCACTTCATCCTTTCTCTGTCCTTTCCCCAGTCTTTTCCAGCTTCACCTTCCAGCCCATCACCACCCTTCTTCAGGGTAGGGCAGGGAACCTGGAACTTCCCCCTTCCCTGGGATTACACTGTTACTGATAAAGCACTGCTGAGAACAGAAAAACCCAAGAGTTGCTAACTTGTACTTTGGAAGTAGTTATGATGACTGCATCTTTCAACCAAAAACAATTCAATGAAAAGGACTGTAGACCTGATGATGAACAAAAATAGAAAAACAGTTGTGTAGATAGGTTTGGGTTTTTGGACAGGAAGAGCTAGGGGTTTAGTCATGGAGGATACAACTTTAGAGAAATAGGGCCTGTGTGATTTTGAACAAGTCAGTGTTCTCATTGAGACTCAGTTTCCCCTATGAAATGGCAATGAACACTATACTTACCTTGTAGTGTTGCTGGAAGTTTGTATGAATAAGCAGAAAGTGTGTAGAATAAGCTTGACACTCAGATTAAGTGCTCTCTGTGAGTAAGCTAGTATCATTTTAGTAAAAATTAATCAATTTATGTCAGAATGGATGAGGTCAAGCCTCCAGTTAGGCAGACAGGTGCAGCTGATCCACTCCCGGCGCAGAGTGACTGAAAGCAGAAAAATGTACTCACTGGCCCCAGAGACAAAGTATCATGGAACTGAGGGAGAAATCAGAATCTCCTTCGTCCCCTAACACCACATTCTCTAATCTAAATCACATCTGTTACCCCCGTGAGGTACGTGGATGTGCTCCAAGACTTCAGAACAGACCATGTGAAGCTGGCCCTGTTTCACATGTTAGTTCCAGAACAGTTCGAATTTTTGTTCCCTCATGTGATTAATTTCCCTTCAGCTCAATTTGGTTGCTAAATGATCATTCAGAATAGTGTTGATTTCAGCAAATACCCACAGAGCCACCCTCACCTTTAAAAAGACGTGCTCCACAGAAAGCGTTTTAATGTTTATAGTAAAAAGAATTCATATTGAAAACATAGGGACACTTCTTAGTAAGCCAATCACATGTTTGTGGAATGACTAAAAACATGCTAAAGAAAGCTGAGGAAGTTACTTGAAATTTGAAATTGCATCCTCAGTAGCCAAGTGTCCTCTCCCCTGGGCACTGTCCTTGTGTTGCCCCACCTCCCGGTATTAAATAGGCCAAATTTTACTGTAGCTGTTTTTTATGGTTGCTGGGAATGTTGGGTTTCACTTCTGAGACCTTGCTGAATTCAAATGGACCTTTGCCTGACTGACCTGACGATATTATTTTACACTGACCCTTCCCCCATGTACTCTATCCTTCTGCATTTTCCTTTCAGGCAGCTTCTCCATTCAGCACACTGTGTATTTCACACATGAGTTTTGTTTGTTGTCTGCCTGTCACATTATAGTGGCACAGATGGCATCCTTTTCCTTCAGTGAGTGCCCCTAACTTCACCTAAGTTTTGATTCTCAATTGTGTTTAGAGAATCATAAATAGGAACTTTGTATATTTACTAAATGGTATAAAATTATTATGTGGCAGTGCTACCTGAGAAAACACTTACTTCTGCCTTCATGAAGTTTGTCTTCTACAATCCAAACCAAAAAAAAAAAAAAAAAAAAAAAAAAAAAAAAGAAAAGAAAGAAAGAAGAAGTAAATAAAGCAGAGTCTGGCATGTGGTAGAGATCCCACATCCAGCTTTGTTTTTCAGTAGAAATAGAAAATGTCGGGGGAACTGAATTCACATATGGAGCTCTTGAATGAACACGAGTGTCTGCATTGCCAAAGCTATTAGACTCAAGAGCATTTAAGTGTCCTGTTGCAGCCTGGCCAACTGTTTGAGCCAAAGTATCAAATGGATCATCAATGACTTGTTCCCATACTCTATATGTCTCATTCCTCTAAGACTGTCCTCCTTTAATGAGTAATTGTCTCCTCTGTTAGCTGTTCAGCCTGCAGAAGCCTGGGCCTTTGTCCCACTCTCCCACACACAATGTGCTCTAGTGATTGCTGGCAAATAACTTTTTAAGGTACTGATTAGCAGACAAATGCCACATCCCTAAGAGATGTTTCCCAGTGCAATTGCATCTGGAATCCTTGAAAGCTTGTCGTATTAAAGATTAAGGAATGTTACTACTCAAACCTGTTCTGTAATCCATATTTCTTGTAAAGCAAAACATTTCTTTGTAAGTACATGCTTTGTGGATAAGGTCATATTCTGGCTTGTAAGTCTTGCTCACGTCCATAAATAGAGACAGACACACTGAGTTTTGACTCCTCAGGCTCTGTTCTATGCCAGGTTGGTGATTAGTGTGTGAAAAGTAGCTTTTTAGGAGGTTTGACTGGTACCTTAACAATTAGGGGACTATAGTGGTTATAATTGTCATGGTATAAAGGAGGATTACCACTTCCCAAAGGCAGAGATCAGTGTCACTCTGCTTTGTCCTCGCGTCCAGCAGTCGCATGACAGGCCATTCCTACTGGTCCTCAGTAGAAACATGAGTAAGGAGAATTGAATGTAATCAAGTCTAAACAAGAGTCTTAAAAAAATAATAATGCAGTGAAAAATTCAGACAGAAGATCCTCTGGGATCAGTTTCATGAGGAGACAAAACAGGAGTTAAATTCTAAAGAAATTAAGTTTTCAAATGCTGGAATAAAGTCTAAAAGACTTTATTCAGTTAAACCTGATTGGTTTACCTTCAGTTAAAACAATTTTGAGCATCACGTTCTACCATGTATTTGTAATTCTAAATATGTGCTACATTAAGACTCCATTTAGGTATATTTCAAAAATAAGACTTTAAGACAGGAGCTAGCAATGAAAGAAGTCATGCTTTAAATTACTTTTATTTATTAATAGTATATCACTATTTACATTGGGTACAAATATGAAATTCCTATAACCTACTTAATAATTTTGAATTTTTTTGGATAACTTCTAGTCATATTGGATTAAGTCTTGATAATCTCATAATATGATTAACAAGGAGTTTTATAGATAGAAAAGACAGGTCCACTAAGTCATTTTTTTTTTAAATTCACTCATGTCTGCTTTATACATGCTGTCTTCCATCTTCAGTTTCTTTGAAGAACCTATTTAAGACATTGATGATAAAAGTTAGATAATAGACTCATTCATCCAAGCACATAAAATCTGGAACATGTTGAAAATGTTTAACATGAACAAATGAGTGGGGGTCCCAGGTGGAAAGTCAGTAACCTGCTCTCCAGTGTGACATGTGGCATCCTCTGACAGAGGCCAGGAAGGGGTGGGGTTGGACACTCCTCCCATGAGGGAGCCAGCAAGTCACAGCTGTGGCCCAGGAGAGGTGGTGAAGGAAGGAGGGAAAGTGAGCAGGCAGGGTGGCTGGTGAGGTTAGCATATTCACTGTGTAGAGAGCCTTTGACCTGGCACAATATGCAAATGAGACTATTTGCGGATTTCTAAGAAAGGACTTAACAAGAAAACAGCTTTATTTTAAAAACTGTCCTGAAAGTCAAAGAAAATAAAAAAATGAAACTTCAAATAAGCCAATTCAGAGGCACTATGAATGAAACTCAGTTATATATCATCAGCAAACTCTCTACCTAAAGCACTTTAGCTTCATCATCCGCTGGCTTGGGGACTCTGATTTCCTTTTAAAGTAACCTTTGCTCTTCATCATTTTTTTCTCCAGCTTATTGATATATAATGGACAAATAAAGTTGTAAGACATTTAAAGTGTACAATGTGATGATTTGATGTTTGTATACACTGTGAAAGGATTTCCCCATTAACACAGCCATAACCTGTTTACATTTTTTTTTGTTGAAAATATGTAAGTTCTTAGCAATTTTCAGTTATGAAAATACAGTGTTATCAGCTATAGTCAGCATGTTTACACTAGACTCTCAGATTTTATTCATCTTGTAACTGGAAGTTTATCCCCTTTGACCAAACTCTCCCTATATCTCCTATATCCTTGTCCCTAGCAACGACTTTCTTACTACTATTTCTATGAATTTGATTTTTTTTTTTGCCAGAAACTACCTGTAAGTGATATCATGAGGTATTTGTCTTTCTTTGCCTGACTTATATCACTTTGTATAATACCCTCTGTTTTCATCCATGTTGTTGCATATGACAGGATTTCCTTCTTTTTTAAGGCTGAATAATCTTCCAGAATATAGATACAAAAATGATAAATAGATAGGTGGATAACAATTTCTTTTTTTTTAAAGATTTATTTATTTGTACATACAGAACTGGGGTACAGGCCAGAGGCTCAGGGGTGGTGAGAGGCTTCACCAGAGACAGAGCTGAGAACAGAACAGGCAGATTGACGAAGTACACTGCTAAGGGGAGCAGCGGGCGGGCCAGGAGAGGTCTGCCGCGTCATGTGGTCACCTCCAGGGCAGGCGGGAATCGAACTCATGCAGAAGTGGCTTTAGCTTCTCAGTTTTGTGCTTTAACCTGCTGCACCACCAGGGAGAGCCAGATCACAATTTCTTTATCCATCCACCCACCAGTGGGCACTATGTCACTTTCATCTCTTTGCTACTGTGACCAACATTTCAATGAATATAGGAGAACAGATAGCACTTTGAGATCATTATTTCATTCCCTTTGGAGATAGGCCTTAATGTAGGTTTGTGAGTACAGGGTAGTTTCATTTTTAATTTCTGGAGGAATCTTCATCTGTTGGCATTGTGGTTGCACTCATGGAATCCCACCCACAGTTGCATGTTCTTCATTGTCTGGCAGGAGAGAGCCAGGAGCTGCCTGCCGTTCCTGGTGAGCCAGCTGGCCAGCATGGAGCATTCTTTCCACCATATTCTTCTGCTGGAGATTAAGAGCATCACTGACACCTTCTCCTCCATCCTTGGCCCTCAGAGCAGAGATATCTTCCGCATGAGCAACAGTTTCACCGCCATCGCCAAGCTCCTCAGCCGACAGCTGGAAGCAGCCCAGACCAGAAGTGACAGGTGAGCAGGAGTCCCTGGAACTACAGGGATCCGCTGTGACCCCCACATAGGCATTGCACAAGTTTAGAGGTGTGGAATTTCCCCCCAAATATGCCAAACTCACTATCTCAACATAGAGAAATTTCTGAGTTTGGCACTTGCCAACATTTTTTCTAAATCTGTTAAAACCCAAATGTAACAAGACTTTCTAGAAAGTACATAAAATAATGGCAAAGAATAAAATGTGCAAATAATAATATTTTGTATTATTTATATATTTTTTTAATAAGCATTTAAGAGTTGTGTGCTTTGTAGAGGAAACTGCCAAAAGCTAGCTGTTTAAAACATATCCTTTTACCCAAAGTGCTCACTGTGTAGTAGAGGAGATAAATGTTTAAATGCATAATCAGAGAGTAGAGGGGCATTGTACAAATCACAATGGGGTCAAGGAGTTTGGGTAACACAGCAACAGTTATACACCTCTGCATGGGATGGAAAGAAATGGGAAACTGAGTATAAAGAAAGCATCCCAGAGTCAGGTTTTTAACCAAGTTGTGAAAGGAACCCAGATTACACCAGTGTGGCTTGTGCAGTGTGAGAGAGAGTTTGGCACTTTCTGAAAGCGGCAGCTGACTGTCTGGCTAGCGTATGTGTTCACAAGAAGGTGATACCAGAAAATGCCAACGAGGTGTTCGGAAGGGACCCCACAGTGGGGAGAGTCTGGACTTCCTACGAGTTTGAATTTTACCCTATAAGTTCTGTGGCGTGATTGTAGGGGGTCCATGAGAATTGTGTTTCAGGAAGTTCACTCTGGTTCCATCCTAATCATCAGGAGCACAGACTGGACTCAGGTCATGAGGACAAGACAGAGAAGTGCATAGTGTTGGCCATGAGGAGATTATTGATGATTGGAGTGAGCTGCAGAGAGTAGAGGACAGAATGCCTGCGGTTGAGAGGGAGAGTAAACACAAAGCCAAAGCCAGCCTTTGAGGAAGCTACTGGGAAAACTTTTTTGTTTGTGTTTGTTTTAGATGATTTCTATTTTTATTAATTTGTTTGCTTTTGCATTTTATCATCTTGGTTGTAATCCCTGTGGACTTCCCACCACCAATCCACCAATTCACCAGTGTGCTTCCACCATAGTCCTGTGTATTCTTCCCACCACAGTTTTCAACCCAGTCCTCTTTCCCTCTCTACCACAAAAAAATGTCTCTGGTTTATAGTTTGTTGTTTTTCGATTTTACTTTACTACATTTGCTTTTATTTGTTCCTGACCGCTTACACTCCTGCTATGATTTTTCTTTCTCTTTCTGGCTTATTTCACTAAGCATGATGCCTTCTAGATCCATCCATGTTGCTGCCAAAAACATGAGTTTATTTTTGTGGATTGCTGAGTAATATTCTATTGTGTATATGTACCACATCTTTTTAATCCGGTCATCTATTTTGGGGCATTTGGGTTGATTCCATATCTTCTCTATTATAAATAAAGCAGCAATAAACATGGGGGTGCAGGTGTCTTTTTGAATCAGTGTTTTTGTGTCTTTTGGGTAGATACCTAGGAGTGGGATTGCTGGGTCGTAGGGAAGCTCCATGTTTAGCAGTTTGAGGAACCTCCAAACAGTTTTCCATAGTGGTTGCACTCATTTGCATTTCACCAGCAAGTGCAGGGAGTTGCTTTTTCTCCACATCCTCACTAACATTTGTTGTTGCTAGTTGTTTTAAGATGTGCCATTCTCACTGGGGTGAGGTGGTATCTCATTGTGATTTTAATTTGCATCTCCTTATTACAAGTGATGGTGAACATATTTTTATATGCCTGTTGGCCTTCTGCATTTCCTTTTTGGAGAGTGTCTTTTTAGCCCTTCTGCCCATTTTTTGATGGAGTTGTTCACTTCATTTTTTGTTGAGTTTCACCAGCTCTTCGTATATCTTCATTATCAGTCCTTTATCACTAGTATTGTGTGCAAAAATTTTCTCCCAGTCAGTAGGGTGTCTCTGTTTTGTGTAGCGTCTCTTTTGCTGTGCAGAAGCCCTTTAACTTGATGTAGTTCCAGCTGTTTATCCTTTCCTTCACTGTCCTTATTTTGGGTGTTGTATCTTTAAAGATATTACTGAGGCATATGTCCTATAGTGTTTCACCCACCTCTTTTCTTCTTCCAGATATTTTATGGTTTTGGTTCTTATGTCTAGTTCTTTAATCCACTTTGAGTTGGTTTTTGTGCATGGTGCGAGGCAATGATCTAGCTTCATTTTCTTGCAAGTAGCAACCCAGTTTTCGCTACTGGGAAAAAATTTAAGAACACCATGCAAAGGAGGGGATTTATTTTGTTTTGTTATATTTTGAATAGGGAGACACTTGAAACATTTTATGATGTTTGGAAGTTCCAAATAATATAATATCTGGATATCTGTAATAATATAAATACAGTGAATGTTATTACAATGTAAAATAGTAAATTTTAGTGGTTATTTCTTTCAGATTCATCACCTCAGTGGATTGTCATGACCACCTTCCAGGGAAGGGTGGGAGATGTCAGAGTCCTATTTCACGGAAGTAGAGCTTTGGGCAGTTTAACCTCTTCCCAAGGCTGTGGAGACGGGTGGCGTTGGGCCACAGTCCCCATCTTCACACATGTCCATTGTACTGAAAAGTGTTCTGTTCTGAAGAAGTCAAAGGGCCCAGTGGAAACTACCAGTACATTTTATGAGTTTTGGGGGGGATGTCAAATTTAGGGAGAGCATACCATTTCCATTGTGAAACAAGAATTCCAAAATCACAAGAAGCCAATTTGATAAAACAGAGAACATTTAGCTTGACGCTTCATGTCAAGCCTGGGGTAGATCTGGAGGCCGAGGAGACACCAACACTGTCCCTGCCCACCAACACTGTCCCTGCACAGATGAGCACAGGGAGATTTTTTGTGGAAGGGCATGTTGTACTCTATGAAGCAGGAGAGACATCCTGACCAAACTGTGATTAAATGGGTGATGTGTCTGTTGTTTTGGCAGTGATAGTGAGATTTTTGTGTTTCTTAAACAGCCTTTTCACAGATTCAGGACCAGCCTAACCATTGAAGAGTGCATTGAAGAGATTCAGTCTCAAAAGGATGGTCTTTCATTGATATGCAAATACAACCATTTTCATATAGAAGTTGGCCAGTTTTCATGATGTGACCTCAAAAAATTTTTTGAGCCTTGACAGCTGGTGTTTGGGGGTGGGGGTGGGGGGCCATTCTGTGTTCTGTGCCCAGTGGACCTACTTATTCCTTTTCCAGTGATGCAGGCACAAGTGTCAGAAATGAAGATGGCAAATGTTCCTTCAGTGGTCCAGTTCTTTGCTTGTCTCTCCACACATGCAAAGTTGTCACCTGCAAGTTTCTAAGTGTGAGGTTTATAGAGAGGGGGAAAAAAGTTACACAGGTGTGTTACATTAGGCATTATAACAAGAAAAGTAATCTTTAATAAGTAGGCCCAATCCACTTAACAATAAACAATTCCCCTTCCTAGAAGCCTCAGAGATAGGGAGGAAGAGCTCACTAACAAAAAAACAAATCTACATGTATGAGATTGTGGTTAGATTTCACCATTGTTTTTCTAAGAAAACCAAAAATTTAGTATGAAGATTCTCACTTCATCTACCATCACCACCACCACTGTTACCACCTCAACCTCTTTTGATTCAAACCCTTTTCCCAGTTCAATCCTCACTGTCAATCTCCTGCTCATAGACTGTGATTATTCAGTGGGAACCTTAGAGCACCAATGTGGACAGCTAACCGTTTGTATTAGCTGCACATCCCCTCTGGATGGTTGCTAAGGCTTCTCTACCAACATCTTTTCCCTGAATAGCCTTCATTGTCACCATTTAGCATCAGTAATTTTAATCTGTGACCCCCCAAAGCAGAAAGGTCTACTCTTTTGTCTAAGGCATCCAGCAAAGTCTTATCCTTACAAATAAAGGGGAATGAATAAGTAAAGAGAGCTTGAAAGAAAATTAAAGATGATAAAATTCAAAACAGATGTCATCTAATTTACAAATCTAACACATGCTCCAGCAGGCCAGATAGTAGACTTCAGGCCAAAGCTATAAGACTATCAAAAGAAAACCAATTAGCATCCTATTGAGAATGTAAGGCTGGAGCAGACAGGAGACTTCTTTGTGCCAATGACTCTGAATTAATTGGGTGAGTTTTATTAGATGCACCAAGTAAGCACACTTGCACTTTTCTTGTACCTGTGTTTTAGGAAAAAAATGTTTCTTTCTAAGCAATAAGCAAACTGAGGTAAGATAACAGGACAACCAAAGAATTTAGAAGCTAATTCTGAAGAAGCAGAAGAGAGCTTCTTCTTGTGGGTTCAAACAACAGAAGGTGTCAAGATAAGGGATGAGCTAGACCTTCCAAAACTGTGTCACCTGCAGTGACCTTTGAGCAGCCTCTAGTGTTAAGTGCTGCCAGAACAGAGGAGACGCTGGGGAAGGAGAGGCTGAGGCAGCACAGTCCCTGATCACTGCCCAGAGACGCCTTTGCCTGTCACTGTGATGCTCGGGGGCTGCTCTAATCAGACACCTTTGGAATTAGGGATAGTTTGTCATGGGTGGTCGTAGTTGGAGGTTAGGTTCAGATCCCAGTTGGGGATGGAAACTTTGAGTGGTGATAATTGTGGAAAGAGGGAAGGAGGGTGGGGCTCAGATCCAACCTTCAAAACTTTGCCAAAGCCACCAAAGACAAGTTGAGTTGGAAACAGTTGCTTTTAAGAATTTTAACACAGAGTATGTAATTAAAGCTTTCCCAAACCTGACTCAAAGAGTGGTAAGTTTGTTGTTTTGGCAATGATGGTGAGGTTTTATGTTTGTCTTTGTTTTTAAACTTCAGCCCTGGGGGGAGGGGAAGCTTGAAAGAACAATGAAAGGTAAAGTGTAGTCAAAGTCCATTGGGCCGTACAGATCTGATTTTGTGATAATGGGAAGGAGGTAACATAATGATGGGAGGAAATGAGAAAACAGTATGTCTGGGAATGAAAGGCAAATAGGATAAGGAGATTATGTTCACAGGACAGTGACTCCAGGCAATCCGCCCTCCCTGGAGTGGACCCAACGTTTTTGGTTTATTCTAAATTCCATGCAATGAACACCAAAGAAGTGGGTTATAGGGAGAGCCACGCGGCCCTACTGTGCAACAAAGCCAGCTACGACCCTTCTCAAGCTCTTTACAAACTGCCCTTCCAAAGTCTCCACGCTGACATCCTGGGATTTGCACCAAAACCTGGCACTGGTGTAGTAACGCCCCTTGGAGGGTCTGTTGAGAGCCAGAGTAAGATGGCTCCTTATGGAATCCACAGCAGAAACACAGAGAGCAGGGAGCCACATTCTGTACGACTTGGCAAAGAGGGCTGCTTAGGTCCGATCAAGCTCCCAACTAGATCCTACCCTGTGTCAAATTCTGTGCTAGGGGTCTTTATTGTGCTGTATTATTTAATTGCCACAACATAAAGTCTTTTAATATGGATCAGGCTTACCAAGGCTTTGTGTCTAAGCATAATGGTGTAAACCTTCTGGGCAGACAAGAACAAAGTAAAATTCCCTCGCCAGGCACGAGCCTTCCACTCTAGATCCACGGTAGTTGGTAGAGAGGCAGTGATGGAATCCCCAACCTCAGCTTACAGAATTGTCTTGTTTCTTCCTTTAGTCTAGTGCAAGCAACAGAGCTCAAATTTTAGTGTGGATGAGATTTAGTGTTCACAGTACTTCATGGGTAATTCAAAGGAATTTAAAAGGAATGTCAAGGATGACTTTTGTCTACTGTTCCCAAGAGGAGGCCTCACTAACCTTTCTCTTAGCTTCCAGAATACCCTTTCTGTGCCTCTCTTGCTATCAAAGGTGGCCTTTTCCCTAGACTCCAGTTTAAGCACCACTCAGCATGGGAGCCTCGCCCCCCACCCCTGCCCTCCTGCCCTTCTCTCCCCTGACCCTCTCAGTTCTCATTGCCTCTCCACCCCTCCCCCTGCAGTCCTGTCCAAAGTGTTCTGTGGGCCCCCCTTACACTGGAAAGAGCTAAAATTCACAGCTTGTGCTCTCTGAATGGAAAGTTAAGTCTTAGAAGTGCTAACAAGAATTCCCACTCTTTTAGGCAAGACATGTTTATACAAAGAGAAATTGATTTGTTGAGAGCAACTGCTGGCCTGGGAAATGTGCACCAAGAGGTTCAGGACTTTAATGAAAAACATGTGGTGTTGGGTCAGCATCACTCCCTGCTAGGAAAAGCTGAATGTCACCTCACCCCACTAAGGTAACCAGAGCTTTAGTGAAAAGCAAGTGTATCTTTTCCATCAAGAGAGGTCTGTGGTGGTCACTTGTGTAAAAGAAAATGGTTTCAGTCATCTGGGGCAGTAGCTGTGGAGGTTGCTCCTCCAGAAAGCGAAGGGAAGGAAGGAAGGGCTTCAGGTTTTGCCCCTCTGACTGAGGGAGTTACGGCTCACATGTGGTACCATTTATGTCCCATCTGGTGCTCATTTCTCTGCCATTTGTCCTTCCTTAAAGCAGCGTTTATGGTGATGTGAAGGTCTGTAAAAGTATTCCAGGAATTCGTTTATCAGCAAGAGAGGTAGATGGGAGACATCATTATCAGCTTTGAGGCAAGGAGAGCTGCCCAGGGAAGTGAGAGCCCCGGAGGGTGGGCTCTGTGGGCAGTGTAGGTGAGGGGAGAGGGGGCAGGGTAGCCCCCCACTGAAGAGTGTGGGCGATGTAATTACGGCTCGGCAGGGGAGTCAAGGCCCTTCCTGTAGCACAGAGTGTTCAAAACATGAGACTCACCAAGAAGGAAGAAAGCCTGTGGCTTGGCTTCCCATTTCAAATAGACAGGGCACCCCAAAGCACAGCCTGGAGGGGAGAGAAAAGTGGGGAGGGACCAGTGCTCACAGCTCCTTGTGGAGGGGGGATGCTAGACCCTGTGACCCAGCTGCGTGTTATGTTGTTCCTCACAGACCCTGTTCCTTTTCGGTGTTTCCCATAATTTAATTTTGAACTCACTGTTTGCATGACTTTTCTTCCTGTGTTTAAAACCCTCTAAGACTTGGGGAAGACAAAGTTGTAGCTGGTAACTGCAACCTGTTTACCACACCAACAGCAAACACTGCACACTACCTGGCTTTAAGTCTCTCCTCCCTGTGATGTGAGTGAAACCCTTAGCAGCTTTGCTGGATCAAAGGAAAATGCTTGTGCCCTGGTCTGCTAGTGATTCTCTTTTCCATTTTCTGGTCAGGTGCTTCTCAAACTTGGCCGGGTCCTGGAGATTGTGTCTAAGAGGACAGTCAGCATTGGTGGGGTTAGGGGGAGGCTGAGTGTGTCTCCAGCTGCCTCAGGTAGCACTGACACTGCTTTTTGGTGATTCCTGATGGAGTCACCAGGAAAGGGACTTCACACTGTTTGCTGACCGTCTGTATGTCCCCTACCTGCATTGCTTGAGTGAAAAGTGACCAAAATGAGCATTCACGCTAGAATAGTCACTTCCTGCATCAGGTCATCTAAACTGTTTTCAGCACAAAAAAAGTCTGTGTGTGCAGTGGTTCAGAATTCATGCTTAAAGATTTTTTAAATCAACTATTTTTCTATCCCAGTTTCCATGTGCCCATACGCTTGGGAGGCCACTCTCCTTTAGTCATGTTTCAGGAGACTTCAGGCTAAGAAGGGTTGTATGGTCCTGCCTGTGAGAGATCATGTGGCCTTCCGTGGCTTTGGGCAGGAGAAGCCTATCTTACAGGTGTGATATCACCTGCAGGATGCACCTTCTTCTGTATCAAATGTCCACTCTGCATTACAACCACCCAGCATTTTGTCACTGGGCTTTTTCATACTCTATTTGGGCTCCATTGGAAAAGGCATTACATTACATCATCATTTCAGCAAGCTGGTGATATGCTGTCATTTATCCTGTTTGTGACAAAATTGAGACTTAAGAGTCACACAGAGATTTGCCACATCACTGACGGACAGGACATTGGAGTCATGAAACCAGGTCTCTCCCTGCAAGTCCACACTCAGTCCCTTTCCACACACCATATCCTCTGAAGCCCTTATGTGAATGAGATTAATCATGAAGTCATTTCATCCCAGCAATGTTCTAGCAGAGGCATTACCACATTCTGTCCCCTTATCACTGCACGTGATCTCTGTTCTTGTGCCCTGAGCAGTCAGAGGCAGAACTGAGCATCCAGAACCTTATGGGTGTAGTCATTCCCACAGCTTCGCTCATTGCCGTCCAAAACAGATGGTAGGGCTGTGGGCTGGGAGACCACCTGGCATTCTTGTATGACTGATGACCCCACACGTTGCAGAAGAGAAAGGAGCATAATATCCAAAGAACTATGGACTTCAGTGTAGATTAGACCCTTCACGTCTCCCCCACTTCCCTTCGAATTAGCCTAATTCTGCATGTCCTAGGTGTGGGAGCCAACATCAAGTTCATCAGACATTTACTGATATTACTCTTTATTTTTTAATTTACAAAACCAGGAATATGGGCTGCCTGTCTCCACACTACCAGCTCTGGTCTCATCTCTGGGCTCAGTGAGAGCAGTGAGCTGCCTGAGGGCCAGTCATGTCTAAGGGGAGTCCCAGCTCACGTGGAGGGAGGTAATTAGGCCTCCCCCAGCTTCCCAGGAGGTATTTTTAAAAACTTTACTTTGGCAACAGAGACCAGGAACTGTTCAGACTGGAAATTCATCTGAGCCTCTTGTAATGTGGCATGTTGAGTTAAAGCCAAGTTAATATTTAGGGGATTACAGAACTCTGACAAAGATTTTTGTAAAATAACCTCTGGAGTTAAAAGTGACAAATGGAAAAGAAATAACAACCCCTGCATGAGCCCCACCCAATGGCCCCTCCCCCAAGCCCCCCTGTAAAGGCACAGGGGACCATGGGTCCTCCCCAACTTTCACTTTGCTGATGGAGGTCCTTGTCTAAAAGGAAAGCAGAATTTAGCTCTAGGAAAGGGCTTTGTTTCTGAGCAAATTTTGTCCTGTCTTTTTATACTCAGTGTTAAAACCAAGAGGAAAAACAATTGAGTGGAGGATGTTTATTATAAAGCCAAATTTCTGACTACCATTTCCTGACCTTCAAGCCTGTGAGAAACAAAACTTATCCTAACCCCCTGGCAACAAAGCTGAGGACCCCAGATTGATGGCCAGTGACAGACTCTTCTTTCTGGTCCATGCTGCAGCTTGGACAGCCTCAGGAGTCTTCATTGCCTGTTCCCTGACTCCTATGTTATGGAAATCTCCAGATCATAAAGGAGCATTGTAGAGAAAGTTTTTGTGTGAGAATTGTGCTTTTTATTGGCAACACACACCAGCCTTGCAGACATCACTTTGCTGGCTCAAAAAAGAAATTTTTCATTTTTACTTCTTCAATCTTCTTATTTGGCCCTTTGAAAATCTCTCTTTTATTCCCACTCTTGCTGATCACTTCTCTCAATATTTAATATTTCCCAAATGACACTGCCCAGCCCCTCCCCATTATGAATGAGGAGATGCCTCACAGGCTTGTGGTAAGCCACAAGAGACTTAAGGGCAGGAGTAGACTGGCTTGAGACACCAGTGTGGTCTTAGTTCATTTATTCCACAGATACTTTGGGTCCTTGTACAAAACCCTGTGCCAGCCATGGGAGAACACGGAGGCATAGGAGTGCCCCCATGCCACCCTGAGGGAGGGCTACCAGACTTAGCAAGTAGAAGTACAGGACTGTCAGTTAAATTTCAGAAGAACAATTTTTTTTTTAGTGTAGTGTAGTGTAATAATTTTTAGTATGTTCTACTAACGACATACCTACACTAAAAATTGTATTTGTCACTGATCTAAAATTCAAATTCTTTTGAGTATCCTATAGTTTGCCTGACAACCCTAACTCAGAGGCATCTCATCTGCTTCTCTGGGGGTCAGTGGATGTCCAGAAATACCTCAGGGTGCCATAAGGCACCCCAAGGAAGGAAGAGCGCTCTCAGCAGCACAGGCTCCCACTCACTCGGCCATGGTGCCTAGTGACCAACAGTGGTAACTGGAGATGGGAGCAGAGAAGGAGCTAAGTGACCTTTTCTGACACCACTGGGGTCCGATCCCCCTGGCATATGGAATATTGGTCTGTTTGTGTCTAGGTCACAGGTATTTGCTGTATGTATCAACACAAGCTCTAGGTAGACCAAATAAAGTTCTCAGAGGAAAAAGTAATAGTGATGGCAATTCATATTAACATCTAACATCTGTAACTGTCCGTTATGCTCTAGGAGCAGTGTTTAACAATAATTCTGTCATTTCATCTTTCCAACAACTTGATGAGCCAGTAGAGTTATTGTTCCCTTTTCACAGAGAGGAAAATTGGCATAAAGAGTTTAATAAATAAAAGAGCAATCTCCAAAAGTGAGAAAATTTTATTTTAAAAGTGTCAGAAGCTGATCTAATAAAGTTCTCTACTAAGATTTACTATAATCATATAAAATGTGAAGTTTTTTGGAAGAAAATGCTATTTATTTATTTATTTTTACATCATTCTTCATTTTGTTCACTTTTCCATCTGAAAATGCTATTATTTTAGCTGCTGTGTTATCCCAGACTTTACTTTTTTTAAAAAAAAGCAAATTAAACCAAGAAATTATTCTAAAAATTCATAAGTTTTGAGATTTTAAAATTTGTGTAATTTTCAATATCTAATATGTATATTTAAATATACTGTGTGTTGAACAAATTTTAAAGCTTTCATAATACCAAGTACAGAAACTTCTGAAATAGAGCTAAAAAGTTAATCTTTCAGTTTCGAAATCTGATTAGATTCCATGTAGATTAACATGGGATGGGCTGAAAAATGAATATTGCTTCCCTAAAGTTTTCATATTGAAGGTTTCACTGGCTATTTTAAAATTACCTAGATAATCATCTTGGTTTGTATAATATCCTCTAGTGATAGCACCATCTTGGTTTCATTTACAGTATGAGTAAAAGTTCAAATTTAGAACATTCTGGCTAGAAGATGTCGACCTCACCCCTGTGGGCAGCAGTATCGTGTATATGTCTGAATGAGCAGTATGTTCACGATTAACTGTCATTCCCATGTACCGACCCTTGAAATCTACTTGTGTGTAGTTTAGTCAAGCAGGGTATGGAAAACAAGTGAACAGTATGTCAAAAGCATGGACACATAAAAATTTTATTAAAATGCTTTTAAATTTGATTGGCATTAGCTTATTTGGCCATAAACAATGTCTTGGTTAGCTAACAAATGATCTGCTCTCCTCCCCAACGTGTATATCCACAACTGTTTCTGGGGAGGACTAGTAGAGATGCTACTGAGATCCCACAACTGAACCCTTCCTCAAGGCCGGATGCCTCTCTGGCCAGTCAGAAAAGTTGTGATATCCAACCCTGCCCTGGAACCTCTGCTGTGTCCAACAAAGTGTCATTCCATTCAGTCATGTTGGTGAATGGATTTCTGTGGACTATTGACCCTTGTGATTATAAGGGAAAAAATTAATACCACCTCCATATTATGTAATTGAGAGTAATTGTTAAAAATTAAGACAGCTCTATTGGTTTGTTATTAAAAGGCAGATTAGGGACTGTAGATGCTTAATGTTTTCTTGCAATTGTTCAGCACCTGAGTGAGTAGCCATGAGCTATTTCTGCAGCTTATCTGTAAGCTTTTGCTCCACATAAAATACTATGTTAGCCTCAGAGAGGTTCCAAAGTCATATCACAAAGCCTCTGTCTTAAAGATATCATCTCATTGACCCAGAGAATGTTTCATAAACTTTGCTATAAAAGATATTTGGAACTCTATCTTTTATGGAGAACTGCTTTCTTCCAACATATTAAGATTTAGAAAGATTTTTCTTCCTTCATAACATTGAAAGATTTCCTTGAATTTAACAATGATTTTCTTGAAATTAACAAAACAATAAATATCTTACTGATACTTATAGTATCAGTACAAACAGATTAGTACATGTTCATTTTTGAAGAAATGCCTGGCATGAACATTATATGAAATCCATGCTTTTGGAGAACTAGTAGTATAGTGACTGACTATTAAAATGTTTATTCTTTCTAAAGGATTCTTTTTTTTTTCTTAAGATTTATTTTTATTTATTTGTGCATACAGAACTGGGGTACAGGCCAGAGGCTCAGGGGCAGTGAGAGGCTTCACCAGAGACAGAGTGGGGAACAGATCAGGCAGATCGACGAAGTACACTGCTGAGGGTTTCAGAAAACCCTGAAAAGGAAACTGCAGGGACGGGTCAGGAGAGGTCTGCCGCGCCATGTGGTCACCTCCGGGGCAAGTGGAATCAAACTCATGCGGAAGCAGCTTTAGATTCTCAGTGCTGTGCTTTAACCTGCTGCACCACAAGGGAGGGCCTCTAAAGGATTCTTTCAAAAAAGTATTTTCAATACAAAACTGACATAAAAACAAGTGTTTCTAAACTTCTGGCAAATAAGCTATTGAAGCAACTTTAGAGACTTATGTCCAGAGTAGTTACTCAATACATAATTGTTCAGTGACTGATCAAAAATTTATCAGGCAGAGTTTTCAGTTTTGAATAGGAGGAAGTTAATAGAAATTAAAATTCTCAAGAAGGGTATATGTGATCACCATCCAATTCAAGGACTGTTATTATCCCTTTAGGAGAAAAACCAGCACTGAAATGGAATTACCTGAGAAGATGGAAGAAAACAAATTCACTGCAGCAGTCAATGATGTCCATGAAAAGCTCCAAGTTAAAATCCAAGCTTTTGAAGACAAAATCAATGCTGGGAACAATACTCCTGGCTCTATCAGAAGATACAGTTTGGGCCAAGTTTCTAAGGAAGTAAGAAAAGACATTAGATTTAACAGGTATAAATTTTGTTTGGCTGGTTTTTAAAAGTATGTAATTCATGTTTGCTATTAGTTTTGTTTCTAAGCTATAGGATGGTATTTAAGTACTTTTTATCATAGCCTCCACAATCCCCCTCTTCCACGAACAAAATTCACCCACAGTGCTTTCATTAGCCAAAAAAGTTGCTATTGTAAGGGGAGAATACAAATGTAAAACAATATGGCTTATGTTTTTAAAAACACCTTTCAAGTACAGATACGCTAATATTGAGAAGACTGTCAAAAGCTTCTTTTGATTTCTGATAAAAATACAGAAGCAAAAGTAGAAAAAGAACAACACATATGTCAAGTTTTCCATTTCCCAGTCAGTTTTGCCTTGAAATTGATTTTTAAATCTTGTCTTTGAAGGTGACCTAGATCTTGTCACACACACTTGTTATACAACTTGGTCTTTTTTGTTATATAACTTGTATTTTTTTTATCTAATCTGTGAAGAGCACCAATGTTCAGTTTCATGTCCTAGAGGAAGCAACTGTTGGTGCCAGTGTTATTCTTTCTTTGCTTCATTGGTGAGTGGTAACTCACCTTCATTACCTGCCTTAGTTTCCCCTTGTTGGTCTCATAGGTCAAAGAGCTTGGCTTTCCACACTTTGCTGCCCAAGGGTGCAAGTTCAGATGATGGGGAAGCCATAGAGAGTGAAGATATTCCTGTCAGCGTCTCTCTCTTTGAAATATGCCCACTAAGCCGACGAAATGACAATTCTACCTTGAAATCAGATACTGATGCATCCCAGCTGGGAAATACTTCAGTTTCACACCCAAGTATTATATGTATAGAATCAGATAATTTGCCAGAAATGGTTACAGAAAACCCTGAAAAGGAAACTGCAGAGGCAGTTGCAAGCCCTGTGGAATACCAAGATCAGCTTTACCTGCACTTAAAGGAAAATCTTGGCAAAGTGAAAGCATATGCTGTGGAAATTGGGAAGAAGATCCCAGTCCCTGATCAGTGTACCATTGAAGGTAAGTGCTCTGAACTCCCCAAATGAGAAATTTTGAAATTGCTGGGGAAAAATTTCCAATAAAATAAATTGCCATATTCTTTTCTGAGTCTTATGCAAAAGAGATAGTGTTGAAAATATGTAAACACTCTAACATTATTTTACGTTCTTTTAAAAAAAAAACAACACAGGAATCATCATTTTGATTCACCTGTGATCTACTTAGGCACACGTATGTTCACTCTCCCTCATGTTCAGAAAACCCTGGAATGGGATTTTGGGGGCCCCCCAGCAATGCTCTGTGGTAGGAGTCCAGCCAGAGGCATTTTTCAACCACATGATTGTGCAAAGAAACCTTATAGACCAGAGGCTACAAGAGATTTTTCTTCCACTCAGTGAACAAACTCTTGTAAAGCAGCTACGAGTGTCACACACCATGCTTAAGGCTCAACTTGATGTGAAATGCAGCTATGGTCCAGAGATAGTCCCTACCCTCTTGGAGTTTGGAATATAGACTGAAAGAGCAAAACCATCTTCAGGAAATGAAGTGAGAATTTAAGCAGAAGACAAAGAAAGAAAAGTGTGCCAATTTGATAATGCAAAACACTTTCAAAAACTTATGTGCATAAGAAATGTCCCTAGGACTCTGATGTGAAGACAGAGCAGGGAGAAGGAGGAAACAGGGTATGCTAGTGGGAAAAAAATCGTTACTAAAATAAAGGTTGTGGAAGGGTGTAAAAAAGGAGAAGTGAGGGGGAGGGAGGGAAAGAGGGATGGAAGGAGTGGGGAAGGGAGGGAAGAAGGGAGGGTGGGTCAGTGTTAGAACTTTCCTCCTCTCAGATGCACAGTTCAGGGAGCTGCCCCCAAATTTCCACAAGATGCTAAGTAATGACAGATGAGTGGCAGTAACCTTGGCTAAAGGGTAAGGAGTGACAATGATAACATCTTTATTTGAAATTCTGATATTTTATTGTGGATTTTTTGTATAATTTGGATTATTTAAATATTATTTTTCTTAACTGCTACATTTTCTGGTAGTAGTGCCCTAGGCCTGGTCCTGGGAAGGATGATGGGTTTAAAAGAGATACCAAATGGTGAGTGCCAGGGTAGGCTCCCCATCTGGAAGTGGGGGGAGCAGGTGTGGAGCCTCAAAGGCATTGCCTGGCTAATTATAGCTTTTGGTCAGCAGTTTCATCTTCTCTTGAGATTTAAGTGATGGTCTGAGCCCTCTCCTCTTGTTGGCCAAGTCACATTTTCACCAGCTACAGCCCTGTAGAAAAACCCATTTTCCAAAAAGAAATGCAGTTGAGGGGTGGTGAATCTAATTCATGGCTACCCACTTGCTATCACCCCCTCAAGTCCTAGATTTCAGGAGTGCCCTGCAAACTCCTTCCCATTCCTTCTCCCACTCCACATCTAAGGGAAAGGGAAAGCCAGAGGAAAAGCTTTCTTAAAGGGTCACAATAAAAGTGATCCTTTCAAATGAAATAATAAAGATAGGTAATTAAGTATAGCAGGACTTGGAAAGACCTATAATCAGTAAAACAAGCAACATGAGCTTTTTGCAATGGTCTGTCTCACTAATAACCTATGTAACTAATGCATAGATTGGAGAATTTAACATTAGAGGCTAAGTAAATTTTGTAGTTTAAGAACGTCTATAGCAAATATAAGGTCAGGCACCTTTTTATCTACTAGAATAATTTTTTTGTGTTTAAGTTCAACCTAAACCATTAAATATGTGTTATAGAATGAGATTTTACCTTGTGAAAATGTGAAGTCTTACAGAGTTATTCTAAACATTTCCTTGTCAAAAGCACATGGTATTTCTTGATTTATTTTTGGAATAAGGTACAGTTTTCCCCCACCCCTTTGAATACTGATGTTTTCTACCAGGGACAACCCAGAACTGAGTATTTTCTTAGCTTAACATTTTGAAATTAATTCATAGTTTTGTAATTTCCTGGAAGTTCCTAAGAAATTCCTTGCATGAAGATGTATGTGAGGGGTGGAAGATTTATGACTTACTGTAAATGCATCCACTGAGGGTGCTGACTGCAGGGAGCATGGTGTTTCTATTTCATAGATGGTGTAAACTATTCAGCAAAATGCCAGCAGTCATCTGCTGACACAATTTGCTTGCTGTCATGAGGTTACTCAGCTCAACGGTATCACATTTCTTCCCTTAAAAATTTATTTAAGAAAGATATAAACTTAGAAATTGTGTTATGTTTGATGTGTTGTTGGTGTGAAAGAGAATTTAGTTGCACTTGCTGAATTATGCAAAGGAATTAAGAAACAAAGGGAAAAAGCATAAAAACCATTTCCACAACAAGTACTGTTGAAAAGACAAATAGCCAGCAGAAAAACAAAAACAGCAACACAAAGTGTTAAAAATAATTTTTGGCTGATGTTAGGGAGCCTATACTATAAGACCTTCGCAGATAATCCTTAAAGATGCTCTTTTGACATTTGTTTGAATCACATGAAAAAATTGACATTCAATGACTTTATTTTGACCTGTGAAAACATCAAATTCATGTGATTCACCATAATACTTTGATAATAAACTATATTGAAAGAACATAAATTTGTTGGTCTCTGCACAACATGATTATATATGAGGCAGATGAGATCACAAATATCATTCTTAACCCAGCCTGTCATCTTGTTATTGTACATTGATCAAATGGGGACAGGTCAGGGAATATAGATAAATCCGTACAAATTTATGTCTGTCTCTGCAAAAATAATCAAATCCTGGGTCTTTTTGAAGTTGGGCAGCAGTGTGATTTTGAATATAAAAGAACATATTCTTGCCAGGTCAGTAATTCTCTTATTGACTTCTGGTACAAGTTTACCAACCACTGAAAGTTATGTACTCTACTTACACACAGAGTAAAGATCTAGCATTACTGCCTGTTTTTATTTAAACACAAGGCTGAAGGAATTTAGTTCACTTGCCAAAGAACATTTTAAAATATGAATCATTGGTATTCATTTTTGTGATCAAAGTGATTACAGGTTAAGAAAATCATGATATTGAAATAGATCCTTGAAAGTCTGGCTCATCATTGGAGTTCTATAAAGGATGATATAAAAGCATACAAGAACTAATCAATGCTGTCTTGATTCACTTTCTGTCTTGATTCACTTTGAAGTATTTCCCAGTTGGGTGAAAATATATCCCATCTGTCGAGAATATAAGGAATCTGACTTGCAAAAAGCTTATTTTAAAGCTAGAATTATTATCCTTTCCCTAATAGTCCCACATTAGTGATTTTGCTTGAACAGCTATCAGAGCACAAAAATAAAATAGTTCATCATAAACATCAAGCAGTAGGAGCTATTTGCATAATTAATTATAAATGACACTTATTGATGTTTGTCATGTAGTTGAGTCCAACCTCAAGTTGGGAGGCCAACAGGTAGAGCCACACCTGTTCTCACCTTTTTCTTCCCTCCCCCCCCTTGGGTCAGTCTGGGGAATGATGATCTTAATGTTTATCTTTTAATGGTTCTCAGTAGGCTTCTCTCTTTCCTTCTGCTTTTTAATAGATTGCTTTAATCATAGGATTAGGATCATTTCTTCATGGGGAGAGTTGTAAACTATAAGCAGAAAAATATCTTAACGATCTTAAAACCATTACATACAAAATGAAAGGGAGAAACAACAAAAAGGAACATTTTTCTTGGAGTCTCATTTAATTGAAGTATTCTGGGCCCTTGCTTGAAGAACATGTGTTACGGAAAACTCTTCTACGGAATTCTTCTAGGTACTTTGGAGTCTTCCTGGGATTATGTATGTGCCAATTTTTATTTCTCCAAAGATAAGATTTTTTTCTTTTTTAAAAATTTGTTTATTTTTATGTATTTTATACCATAAACATTTTTTTTACATCATTCTTCATTTCGTGCATTTTTCCATCTCAGTTGCAATCCCCATGGGCCTCCCATCACCAGTTCACCCGTGTGCCATCACCACAGTCCAGTGTATTCTTCCCACCCCAGTTCCTCCAAAGATAAGACTTTAGTGCAAAGAAGGCAGCTGTGTTCTCCCCTTGACTTTTTTTTTGCCATTCAATCCTGATTCCAGTCAGGAATTTGCAGTGGCAGAATGCATCTGCGTGACTGATGTGAAACTGCCAAACACTACATCTAAGGAAGAGTTACAGCCCTTTTGAAAAGACTCCTGAATTCCTCCACTGAGCTAACATCTATTCAATTAACATCAGATTATGCCCTTCTTTGTCCCCAGTCAGGAGTAGCCTCCAGGCTTTTGTAGGGAAACACAAATCTTTGGTGATGGCTACACATTACTTAAACCCACTGCTTAACATTATTTAAATTCAGTACTTAATATGTTGCAAAGTTCCACTAGAGGACATCACATTCATTTTCTTTCATTGCATTTGCAAAAACACTTCCTTCTTTAAAAAATATTTTCTGAACATTCAAATATATAATTTTTTAAAAATACCCTCTCATGCTATGAGCCAGGGAATGTGTTGCTAATCTGCACCTAAGCTTACCTAATATTTATCTACAGATATGATTGTATCTTCATTTAAATAGGAAACAACGCAAGATAAAATTAGTAGTGTGTCATCTTGGATCATTTTGTAGAAGCCCAAGACATATTATCCACCTGTAAATGAAATGAGTCTTCCAAACCTGTGAAATGGTCAGTCTCTAATGGGCCTATAGGGAGTTTGCTAATTAAATAAAAAGAAGCAAAAGTAAATCGTAAGTGGAGCACAGATGCAAAAGCGTGCATATCATCCTGAAGTGAACCACGGTGAAAGGAAGAAAAGGTAAAAGAAGAAGTAGTGGAGAAAGCAGTCTGGGAGCAGAAGTAATTAAATGACTTGCCATTTCACAATCTTAAATATGTTCTTCTAAATGTGTTTTAAAATGGAAGATTATATGACATTATGCATTTAATTCTACAGTGACTATTTCTCTTCTTAAAGAAATTCATCCGCAAATTATTATCAGTTGTCCATTGTAGTTGTTTGGGGACTGTTTTCCTCCAAAGGCTGCTGAGCTGTAGAAGATGGCGCTTGCCTCCTTTGGCCCCCTGCAGAAGAGGGCGTTCCAGTCTATCTTCCCACAAACCATGTTTCAGGAAAGTGAATGATATTTTTCTGTTTACTGCCCTTATGAAACTGGCAGTACATGCCCTGTAGGGAAAGAAAATGATCTCTGGGTACCATCAAATCTCATTTGAAAGCCAAGCAAATCCATATTTCTGAGATGTGTTGGTGACAAAAAGCTAGTAGCCAGGAAACTGAAAAGAGGTTATAGGATTGTGTAAAAGGTTTTGATATGCCAGAGGGAAAGAGAAAAATAAATAACTCCCTCTTGTTTGCTCCACCACATCCATCAAACTTCAGATGAGGAAGATATCTATGTGTTTTTCTAAAAGCGCAAGCATATACACAGTGGCAGCCAGAAATCCAGGCATTGATAATTTGGAAGACCTTTATTTGTGTCGCAGCCCATTTTCAGAGCAGTGCTTGTTTACCAACAGTAAAATTAGTCTGGCTAAAGCAGACAGAGTCATGTAACCTCTTACCAACCTCACTTGAGGTGAGTGAAAAAGAACACCAAACTCCAAGGCTTCCTCTGTCTGCAATTTACCTGGTCCATATCAGAAACCAGTAAGAAATTATAAAATGCAACTTTCTTTTAAAAAAAAAAAAGAACTTTTACAAATAAGTTGTTTTTGAAAAATAATCATTTTTCAGATATTCAGATCAATGATCCAACAGCCATTAAAATTTTATACCACCATTAAAATAGGCTTCAAATGCCCAAAACGTCATTACAGAAATGCAAATATGGATCAGCTTCTTACATCAAGTTCCCTAATTTCTCTTTTTTAACTGAGGTAACATTGCATTATTACACTACATAAGATCCAGGTGTGTACTACTTATAAATCAACATCTGTATAAACCATATTAAGCTCACTGTGAGAAGCATAGAATTGACTGTTTTCAGCATAGAATTGACTCTTTAATTTTTTCCCACTCCTCTTCCTATTTTCCTTCTGGTGACCAATTAATGGTCTTAAAGTCTAAGAGTTTGTTTTTGTTTTATTTTTTAAATTCATCCATTTAATTTTTCTATGTGCCAAATATGAGTGAAATCATAAAGTATTTTTCTTTCTCTATCTATTTCCCAAAGCATAATGAAGGTTCATCCATGCTGCACATGCAGAATTTCATCATTTTTGATAGCTGAATAGCATTCCATTGTGTTTATATATACCACATCTTTATCCACTCATCTGTTATGGCTACTTAGGTTGCCTCCGTATCTTGTCTATTGTTGCAATGAACACAGGTACATCTATTTTCCCAAATTAGTGTTTTCATGTAATTCAGATAAATACCCAAATGTGGAATTGCTGGATCATATAACTATTATATTTCTAACTTTTGCAGGAATCTCCATGTTGTTTTTCATAGCAGTGGCACCAATTTACATTTCCACCAACAGAGTCTTTCAGCATCCTTTCCAGTACTTGTTTCCTTTCTTTTGGATAATAGCTATCCTTACAGGTTTGAGATGAAATTGCATTGTAGTTTTGATTTATATTTTCCATCTTTGAAAATATTTTCATCTTTGATGTCATCTTTTCATTAATTCCCCTAATTTCTATATAGCCTTCTCAGATTAGCTTCTTTCCCTCTGTAATGTACATTGAGATTCCTTTATGTCTCTTAGTGGTTTGATAGCACATTTCCTTTTAGCACTGCATAATCTTTCTGAGTGCCTACTATATGTTCTAGGAACTTGGGAAGCATCAATGAACAAAATAAAATACATCCTCGCCTTGCCATTACAGAGACTTATTCTAGAGGGAGTGGTGTATAATGAACAAAATGATAAATAAAGCATGGAAAGGGTGAAGTGCTGTGATAAAAGTAAAAAATGGGGTCAACTAAGAAAATTCAGGACGAAAAAGAATTTAAATATATATATGTGTGTGTGTGTGTGTGTGTGTGCATGTGTGTGAGAGAATCTATATTCAGGGAGAATTCTGGAAGAACACACATCAAGCTATTACCATCAGTTTTCTCTGAAATATTATATTGGAAATGAGGGTAAAGTAGAGAAAGAGTAGAAACTTGTGCATTTTAAGTACATATTTCTACAAGATTGGGAATGTTTTAGCAAGAGTATGTGATTTCAGTAATCAAAAGAGATGCTGATGGCTTGGACCCACATGGACTTCCAGAATGTTCCACACTCTGTCTCACCAGAGTTTATGGGATTGAGTTTCAGTCCCAATACTGTTACAGTTCCAGTCCCTCAAACAGGTGACTTCACTTCCTACACCATCAGTTCTCACATTTTCCCCAAGAGTATGCTATTAGGTCATGGGCTTTCAACCTGTGCTCCCTAAAAAGCTTCAGAGGCCCTTTCAAGGGAGCTCCAGATCCCCCTCTCTTCTCCTTTGCTCCTGCTAAACACAGCAACTTGGATTCAGCTGATGTTCCACCATTCATCTTCTTGATGGGTGTTTAAACCACAAATTCCATAGCTTTAAAACCTTGAAAAACACTCTGCTGGATCATTTTTAAGGTCCTTTCTAAAAGGAATGCATGTTCTAAATTAATTCTAAGTATTTTATAACAGCTGATGGAATGTACAACTTTCAAATTTTTTATTATTCTCAACTTTATTCTAATTTTATATCTATCTCTACTGTAAAGATTTTCAAAGACCACTTTTCGTTATGCTTATGTTCTGCCCTTTTTCCAGGCATTAGCATCTATTAATTTATTATAAGCTGTGGGGAGGAAAAAAATGAACCAGATTGTTCAATACTTTTGAAACTTGTCTCACTATCTGTCCAGATTTGCTATTATATGTAAAATAGCAAATAATCAACCATCATCAGCAAATATGCCTGTCCTGGTTGGTTTATTTGAATTACTTGGTTTACCCTCCTTAATGGAAACTAATCTCTTGTCAAATTGTATGTGAGGGAGCCTACAAAAATATATAATAAAATAAAAGGAGATGGTTCACTCTTCAGTGAGGGGAGGGAAACAACATAGAGACATAAGATAAATCTAGTAGTTGATTTATTTTTCAGAAATTTAACCTGGAAATTTTCTTAAATAGTAATATAGTTTGCAAATTTACTTCATAGCACCCTAGTGGCCACAATAAAGAGACAAACAGAATTGGTTAAAAATCTATGGTATCCAGAAAAAAATGTGTGATAATTGCTGGGAAGGTGGAAGTGGCGGGAAGAAAGTTGTTTATTAACTTGGTGAATGACTACAAATTTTAGTAAAGAGGTGGTTATATTAAACAATGAACATTTATCTACTAAACATAATAGATCAGTGGTTGTCAACGTCAGGCAAATTTGTACCCAGCTTAGGGACTTTAGGTAATGTCTGGAAACATTTCTAGTTGTCATGACTGGAGTAGGAGAGGCAGGAGCTGCTGACATCTAGGGAAGCTACTAACCATCCTACAATGAACAAGATGGCTTCCACAACACAAATTATCCAATACAATATACCAGTAGTGTTGAAACTCTGCAGCAGAGTCTCCTCAAAATGTGGTCTATGGACCAGACCGTTGAAATCACCTGCGTGCCTATTAAAAGTGCAATTATCAGGCCCATTCTAGATCTACTGCATCAGCACCCGTAGTTGAACAAGATCCCTCAGATCTATTTGTATGCAGGTTACAATTTAAGAAACAGTGCTACTGCAGGAATGAGAAATTTCCATGGGTTCCAGTAGTAGAATAATTTCCCCCCTTATGGTGTTTTAATTAGATGATTTCATTTAGAGATAGCCTCTTAAATGAGGAAATGAGTTTTCTTTAAAAGACATGGAAGGACATGGGGTCAGTTCTCTGGACTATTGATGCACATACTTTGTGGTTTCCTTTGTCATTACATTCTTCTCACCGGATTTGGGTTTTAAGATGAATAGGCTTGGAAGCCAGCATACCGTATTCCTTGGTATACGTTTGAACTTGTAACCTGTGATCGTCTGACTTTTTGTGATGATGGTGTTTACTTCCTTATGGCAGATCATTTCAAATACCTGGGGTATTAAATATGTCTTCAATTCTACTTAGTCATGTTGTGTAAAACATATGGATCACATTTACATTAAATATAAAAGAATTAAAATTAAGCAGAAATTGCCAGAGACAATACTTTCCTCAACCCCAAATACTGAAAAGTGGATAGAGACAAGTATCTATATATAAATTCACTATCACAGGTATGTACAGATTAATCTAATTGGTCTTCATTTCCTTTAATAGGATATCATTTGCATTTTGACTTATCCTTGCTTTACTGAATGTACAAGATTTTTTTTTCTACATTCTTTTAAGAAAAATCTTGGAAATATTTAAATCAAGGCCTTCTTTTTCCTTTAAATATAGGCAGTTGAGACTATTCATACATCTCTTTCATATCTTTCTACTGAATTTTTGTTTTGCAGTCATACCAGTTCACACATTGTTCCTATCAGTTCATCCTTATTCACACCAGTTCATACCAGTTACCTTGGAGTTTTTCTTTTTATTTTATTTATTTATTTTTCTTAAGATTTATTTATTTGTACATACAGAACTGGGGTACAGGCCAGAGGCTCAGGGGCGGCGAGAGGCTTCACCAGAGACAGAGTGGGAAACAGATCAGGCAGATCGACAAAGTACACTGCTGAGGGGAGCAGCGGGCGGGTCAGGAGAGGTCTGCCATGCCATGTGGTCTCCTCCGGGGCAGGCGGGAATCGAACTCATGAGGACGTGGCTTTAGCTTCTCAGTGCAGTGCTTTAACCCACTGCGCCACCAGGGAGTGCCATATTTTATTATTTTTTAAAGCCTTTGAGCTCTTATAATAAACTACATATACAGTAAAATAATCAGGACATAGACATCCATTATATTCTTACAATATTGGTATTATACTATCTCTTTTAATTCTTAACTTTGTAAAATATACATTGAATGCTTAAGAAGTTTGTTAGTGTTTTCAGAAATTTTGTCATGCTTTATGTAGACTTGTGTATTTTTAATTTAGGTGCAATAGCAAGAATTATTGTGCCTTCTTAACATAATTCAGTAACTACATAAATTAAAATGTTTATTTGAAAATTTAAAGCACTAAAATATGAGGAAATTTCCAAAGCAAACATTACAGTATAGCATATTGCCATCTTGGTCTATTTAAATGCTGTTTCTGAATACATTAAGAATATTGCTTTAATGGGTGGTAAGAGAATGCATCTAAGTTCAACGTAGAAACTGATTTTTCATGTGAGACCAGAAATTCCCAAATGTTTTTAGTTAACTATTGTTAACTTTTGAACTTAAGCACATTTTATGAAAATATGATCCATATGTTTTAAATTCATTTTCACTTTATCCATCAAGGTATGGTTTGGTAAAGCTCTTCTAATTCCTATGAGGTGCTTTACTGATAATCAAAATCTCAACAAGAAATGACCTTTGTTGGTATTAAGAAGAGCCATCTACCCAGATTGCCTTAATAATTATCCTACTAATTTTTGAAGCCAAAAATGTTTTATATTTTGTTTTGTTTTGTTTTGGTTTTGTCAGTACTTTCTTTCCAATTCAGCTACTGCTCAAAAGAAATAAGCATATTCCTTGACGTGGAATAATGATTCCATTGGTTGTAACAAGGTTTGTGCAGGAGATCATGTATAAAACACTCTACTCTTTCTACATTTTCAGTAAACTTGTATTTATAACTACCTCCATGGTAAAGTAAGGATGGGAAATAAGAACAAAAAACTAAATTGAAGGATCTGAAAAGAATCCCCCTTCTCTTTTCCAATCCACAGTCCACACCACCTCCACAGGTACACACCACTGCCTCAGTTCTCGAGGAGTCATGCATTCCTTTGTGTTCTCCCCCTTTTTCCTAGTCATCCAGATAGAGAGACTAACATTCTCCAAACAGATGAGGGACTAGAGAAACACACCTTAAAGGGGAAAGTGGTGTGAGGGAGGCCCCAGTGTATGGGCCAAAAATATAAAGGCTTTAGCAGCTTCTGCTTGTCGGGTGCAGGGGACAGCACTTAACAGCACCGGCCCACGAGGAGGAGCAGGATCCCATTCGGTGATCGGGTGCCTGGGACAAAGAAATCTATGTGGCAATGAGTCCAGCGAGAGAGTCCTGCTGCCACTGTGTGACTTCCCAGATTACAAGTCATGCCTTTTCCAGATAAATGATCTTTGTGCCCTAGAAGGGGGTGTCCTGGAATCTTTAATGTTGTCACTCACTGGCCGTTTAACAAGACACATGGACTCCGGTGGAGAGATTTAAAGTACCAGGGTTTATTAGCCAAGTACTTGTGCACCAGTGTCCCCAAGCCAGGGGGCAAGAGAGAGACCCCCAAGTGACAAGCTTTTATAGGGCAAGACCACAAGAGTTTCCATAGTGCAAACCACAAGCGTTTCTATAGTGCAAATGGGATTTGTTTTAGGGCCACAGTCTTGGTAACCAAAAGCAGGAACAAGCAGTTTCAAAACAGGATGTACGCAACGGTCCACAAAATGGAGCCCTTGGACAAGATGGCATTACAGTGGTCAAGTTTTCCACCGTTTCCAACGTTTCACTATACTGATATGAGTGGGACTGAGAGCCCTCTTGTGGGTTTAGAAGTACAGTGTAAAGATATAAACTAGCAATGTGCAATTATATCTTCCTTTTGCAAACACACACACACACACACACAAATTAGCAGAATAATTTAAAGACTTGTCTGGAAATAGATCTGGAAATAACTGTTAATCAACTTAACAATTTCTTTAGTTTGTAAGTAGAGAGATGTCATATTTTTCTCTACAGCCTAACTTCTATCTCACAGTTTTGCTGAATATGAAATATTGTAATGAGATTAGCATTTTACTTGAAAAGGAAAATATTTTACCATACCTTGGTAAGATACATTTCCTTGCTTCACATGGCTTTACTTTGACAATAAGATGAAATGTGAAAGTTCCAAAAGTTTTAACATTCTTCAAACAAGTTTGAAATATAAGGAAATGTTTATATCAAGTCTCAAAATATTAATCATTATTATCAGCTTGCATTCTAGACCAAAGGTTTGTAAGCAATTCCTGGAAAAGGAAAACATGTAAATAGTTTGGATCAAAGACAGGCCATTCAGTCTTTGTTGCACTCTACCGTAATTCTGTAAAAGCAGCCATAGATAACACACAAAAGGATGGTGAGATTGCCCCTCAAAAAACTTTATTTACACAAATAACCAGTGGACTTGGCCTACAGCTATAGTTTGTCCGACCTTGTCCTAAATATTTTGAACTGGTTGCTTTGTTCACCTGGAGTTTTATATTGGGTAGTACATAAACACACACACACAAGACATCAAGTCTTCCAGTATATGTAGCTGGGTGAGCATGTATATCTCCCTTACCACTAAAATACTTCCATTAAAAAATGAAGTAATTAAAAGGTATAGGCTTAGGATAGTGGAGGAGAGACAACAAAGGATGTCGAAATATTTGGCAGAGAAAAGGAGATGCAAACATAGCAATAACAGTACCTGGACAATACCATTTTGGGTCTGAGAGAAACACCAAGTAAGAGGGATTGTGTCTACTTTTGCTGACCTCCTGTGTCTAGCTTTGTCGAGGCATCAAACCATCTCACAGGAAATGTTGGTCCTAATTTCATGTAATCACTGTCTGAATTGCCATATTTAGCTGATTTGTAAACTCAAAGTAATTGGATAGAGAGGAAGAATAGAACAGGGAGATGTCTTGATTCCTACCATAATGTATGGAACTCAGTGGCTTTGGGAGTAAGAGGAAGGGTGCCAGTAAGAACTAGCAGTTTAACATTCAGCGTTTTTATTGCTGTTAAGGTCTTCTGAAAGCTTTCCCTCCTGTCGTCTTTGTAAGACCCAAGGGAAATACTTGCTATATTTGTAGTCTCTCCAAGTACCCATGGATGAAATTCCAGCAGTGGAAGGGCCAGAACAGTGCAAGACAAGATACAGCAGAAAGGAGGCTTCTGGGATGTTGATTTGCATTTCTGGGTCTTTTTCCGTACAGGGAATCTAGACAGAGGGAGGCTGGTAGCTATGGTGCTGGGTGGGCTATTTGGGACCTCACTCCACAGCCCCGCAAGGGTTCCCAGACAAAGGCTGTCTGTGAGGGAGTCTGTGCTCTGTGTGACAGATGCAAACTTCAGGGGTCACTGGGGTCACGGACTGTGAGCCAGTAACTCCCAACTGCTTTTCCCAGGAGATTATTTGAAGAATTGATGAGAAAAAACATATGCAAAGTTGATAGAGGTTTTCTTTTGGAGACAGATGCTTTTGTGCTCTATTTTTTCTTTTGTCCCTAAGCAGACACTCGTTATATTCAGGTCCTGTTTGGTCTGGTCAGGGGGTGAGGGGAATCGTTGAACTCTGAGTTACTGCGGCCACTATCACATTCTTGTCTTTTCTTTGATTTGACTTCCTTTCCTCATAGTAAATCTTCCTATTTTCTCCTTGTCGTCAGCTTACTGTATTTGCATTTCCTTATCCTCTTTACATTCCTTTCATTCTTTAGTTTGCTCTGCTCTCTTTTAGAATGTCAGGGAAGAAACAGCCCCAAGACCCCAGACACACAAGACTGTGGTCTGTTTAAAAGCAGCTTTTCAGAAAGCAGTTCATCGAACACAGAGTATTGTAATATTGATGAAGGTGACCAGGGGAGGCTGCCAGTTACTGATTTGCAGTTTGTTAAAACTTGTTTTTATATTTTATACCCTTCAGGTTTCATGTAAATCAATATCTGTACTACAAAATGTTCACCACCAAAAATGTAGTTTCCATCCTCCACCAGACATTTGACCCTTTTGATCTGATCTGCCTACTGCCCCAACATCCACCCAATTACCCGCCCCCCACCTTCCCTTCTGGTGACCACCATTTTGTTCTCATGATCTAAGTGTTTTTCTTTTGTTTTGTTTGTTTCTCTTATTTCTTTATCCTCCACATATGATTACTTTCGGCTTTGTCAGAAAAGAAAATCAGATCAAATTCAGCATCCACCCCGCAGTGTAGATTAAGATGGGTGTGAAATACGGGAAGCAAAAATTTTTCCTGGTGGTCGGCATTGTCTCCACCACTTCTCACCAGACGTGTCCGCTCACGGAGGCATCAGCACTCACAGGCACAGACACCTGGCGAGGGCACCTACAGAAAGCCGGCAGCCGCTTACCCTGGCATTTGTTTGAGAGCTGTATTTGAGGACAGGGATTCAACGAGCTCAGAGAGAGGCGAAGAGCAGCCATGTCGGCTCATCTCCTGCAGAGCGAGTTGCTGGTGGTTCAAGGAGGGAGAGGAGTTGGCATCTGAAAAAGAAAATCAAATTAAGTCTGCTCCTTTTGTTACACTAACTAGTACATTTTATTCTTGGAGCAGTTTCAACACACTGTTTCCTGTAAATTTGCTGAGTCTGATTTGAGCTGCTTTTTGGAAATGTGAGCTCTTGAAGTTGGTGTGGGGGGGTCTTTTGTAAATCCTCCTTTATGCATGCTTGGGGTTAGGCTACATATTTCAAAAACTGATTTTCAAAGTTCTATTCTAAGAACTACCAATTGATCTTAGAGGTCGTTTGGGTCAGTTTGGCCTTTTTTTTTAATAACTTTATTTTAAAAGATTTATTTACTTATGTATACAAGAACTGGTGTGAAGGCCAGAGGCTCAGGTGTGAGAGGATTCGCCAGAGACAGAGTGGGGAACAGAACAGGCAGTTCTACTGAAATACTGCTAAGGTAAGCATTGGGCAGAACAGGAGAGGCATGCTGCACCATGTGGGTCAGCTCCCTGGCTGGGGAGCAAACTCAGGCTGCAACTGTGTTAGCGTGATAGTGCTGAGACTTAACCCCTATGCTTCCAGGGAGGCCCCTCAATTTGGCCTTAACGTCATCTATCATGGTCAAGATTTATACAGACTTTAAAAGGAAAAACTAGGCTACCAGGTCTGGCCTGTTCTTTAGCAGCTGCGTGCTGGGGTCCCTTCCCCAGACCTGCATCATTTTGCCGTTAGCACTTGTCCTTGCTCAGCCTTTGTCCTCAGTCCCAGCCCTCCCTGGCCCCATCCCAGTCTAAACTAGCTTTTCCCGTACTGTACTTGGGGGCTTTTTTCCCCATTTTTTGTTGTTGTTTTTTTTTTTCTCATAGCGCTTATCACACTTGTGTTTCTGTGTATTGTTCTTTATTATTTGTCTCTTCTACTGGAGAAAATAAATAACAAATCTTTTACTCACTGTTGTGTATTTAGTTTTATGCTCTAGTAGCTAAGGGAATATATACTGTAGGAGCTCACTGAATGAATATTTTTTTGAAAATATGCATCTATGTCTATACTATATTAAATTTGTTTAATCATTTTGTACAATATTATTACATCATCTCCACCAGTGAAAACTAACCTGTAATGTCTTTCACTGTGCTCTAAAATATGGTTCATATGAAAGAACCTTCATTAGAAGCTCTCAGTCATGTCTAGGCTATAAAGTTACCTGAAGACGAGAATTCTGCTGCATAAATCAGTTGCTTTATATTCAGTAAACCTCTTACAGCCACAGCAAATAAAATAAAATGCTCCCTGAATTTTCCATGCCAGGTAGATGATTATGAAATCAAACTCAGAATAGATCCCTTGTGGACATCCTAGGAAAGCCCAATACAGCTCAGAGTTGCTAAAGGCCACTTCTTGCATGAGCTTCAGAGTTTGAGATAGTGGACAGTACATGCAGGCCTCATTCATCACATCAACCTAGCTGACGTCATCAAAGCTCTTGCTAAATATACATCCTCCTCCCAAGAGTGTTTTCTTGAGACTTATGGGTGGTGCCTCAGCCCAAAAGTCTTACTTCAGAACTGCTAACTGGAGAGAGCAATGAGATAGCTTACATATGACAATCTTAGCCTCATCCTTCTTTCCTCTGGAGGGTAGAGAAGGAGGCGGGGGGTGGGGGGTGAGTGGAATATAAACAAACCGATCTTAGTGAGGTTTATTAATAAAATTTCCTAAAATTGTCTGTGCCCTAAATCTGGTTGCTGTTAAACATTTTGAGGAATTGTAAAGTAATTGGTATCACATGGAAAGGTATCTGCAGGGGATCACAGCTTGCCTGCCTTGTTTGCCTCTGCACAACTTTTGATAAATCTCTGCTTGGTGGAGCCAAATGTTTATGTATAACACATGGGTTTCCACTGATTCAGTGTAACCACAAAGTGACTCTGTATCACTGCCAATAATCAGCTACATTAGCATCATGCAGTATATATACACAAATATCTGTATATATATACATATATCCATACATATGTATGTGTTTGATTTAAAATTCATATAAATTCCAAAATTACTTTTGATTCTGCAAATTGTGCTAACTCCTGTGAAAATATTCCAGATCTATTCTGATTCTATTGATCTTGACTACTTTATGTTCTCACTGTTGGCACTTTTAACTTGTATTTTGTGACCATCAAGAGTAAATAGTAGGCACTACTGAATTCTTCCTAGTGACTTCCCCAAGAAGGTCTGTGATCAAAGTGCTCAGGTTCCCCCTCTCAGGGCTGAGTCGAGTGCATCACTTTTTGAAGGGTGTGTTTTCTCTAATGGTTACCAAGAATTTTTTGGAGAAAGAATAGGAGTATCACTGTAGTCATTTAATTTGGCTTCAGAACTTATAATTTCATTATTCTTATTTTACGGTAAATATTGGCTAACTTCCTGAGAATATTGGAAAGAAATTTGAAATTAATCCAAAAAATTGAACAGTTATCAATTTCTGTAATTATAAGCAATCCTGATCCCCCAGTCAACAATGGTCCTGATTTGAGTACTATTTGTAAGGTTGCTACCCATTTGTCTTCACAACAGGAAGGAGGAATTAATGCATGCTACCATGTGGATGACTCACATGGTGAATCTGGAAAAGAAGTGAGACACCAAGACCCACATCTTGTATACTCTGTTCATATAAAATACCCAGAATAGACAAATCCATAGACAGATCCCTGAGAAGAGGGGCATGACAAACAACTGTTTAATGTTGTGAGATTTCTATTTGAAGTAATGAAAAAATTCTGTAACTAGGTAAAGATAAGTGTTTTATACATCGTAAGTGTATTCATGGCACTGAATTATACAATTTTAAATGATAAAGCTGGTAATTTTTATGTTGCATAGCTTATAAAAAATGTTCTAAGTATACATTCTAAGACAAACTCCATATCGAATGAGGCTAATTATAGAGGATTATAGATCCCCCCCCCATTCAAGTAGCAGCAAGTACCATGTGCTAGACACTATTTTAAATGCTTTGTTCTACCCCAAGTAAAATATTATTATTGCTATATTACAAATGTAGAAACTGAAGTGCAGAAGAGAAAAAAAAATGCCCAAATTCACAGAATGGCAGATGGTAGAGCAGAGATTCTATCTAGTAGCAGAATCTGCATCATTAGTGTTGTGCATGAGATGCACTGACTTGGTCCTGTGATAGTAACTGATATGTTTAGGAAGACATGTTCTCAGGCTTCCAGAATATCAAGGAAGTTGCAGTTCTTAAAGAAAAGACCATTTTTATTCAAAGTACAAGCTTATTTCCATTCTGTTGTTCATCTGCCCAATCACCATTGAATATATATATGCAAGAAAGAACTACAAGACATATAGTTACCTTTCAGTACAAAGTCACTGTGCTCTGCAAAGCAGTTTACTGTGGTCACAAGTGCTGGTGGCCATTTTCATTCTTCTGTTGGAACAAGATGTGATTCTTGATTGCGAATGATTCCAAGAGCATATGTCAGCATAGTCCACACAAGTGGACATGCGCCAACAGGGCTAGTGTGCAGGCAGGCAGGCTCGGCAGAAGGAGATCTCCAGTAAGGAGATGAGATGGGGAGACTGAGGACCCATAGCTTACATCTCCTGTGTCTCCATCTCATTTCCCAGACCAGACTATTTCCAGGCAGTCAACAGTGACAGAGATACTGGTTAACCACCAGCTCTGCCTGTCCTGATTCAGAAAGGGCTTGGCCGAAATGCCCAAAAATAGACTATTGGATCAAGAAGATGTGGTACAAATCCACAATGGATGGCTTCACTTATGAGAAGAGTGCAGGGGAACCAAATAAGACATTGGGGGGGGGGATCATAACAATAAAAAACAGACAATTATAAGCCAGAGATATCCTGCAGGGGAGGGGGGAGGAGAGTGAGGGGAAGGAGGAAGGGAGGCAGGGGACTGTGATGATGGTGCACAGGTGAATTGGGTGAGGAAATTCTGTAGGGACTGCACCTATGGAGGGAGTGAATATTGTTTTAAAGTGAACAATGAAGTAGATAGATAGATAGATAGATAGATAGATAGATAGATAGATAGATAGATAGATAGATAGGTAGATAGATAGATAGATAGATGATATGATATATAGCTATATATAGAGAGAGATAGATATAGATATATGATTTAAAAAGAAGAAGAAAGGGCTTGGGTAAGGCCTGTTGGTTTTCACAAGTGGTCAGAACCAGTACTGGCCATTTCAGTTTCCTAAATACTCATGGAAGCAGTACATTAGCCACTTCTTGCCATTTGCCATCCAAATTCTGAAAGGACATTTCCATATGTAATGCACCTGCTCTTTTGCTGCCATTTCTCTCAATCCAGGAGTCAATACAAGGAGGTGTTTCCTTATAGAGCATTTTTCCCCCAGGGGATAATACCACACAATGCAGTTGCTTAGCTGAGTGCACATTCATGAATATGGACAGTCTTCTCTGAGGGTGCCAGCCTAATGATTTTCTGCTAAGAGATTTTCTTTAAGCAAGATGTTATTATGTGGTATCAATGGGTGATAAAAATCACAACCATTTTCAAGCTGGCTCTAAGTCATAGACACCTCCTATCTTGACTTCCCAATTTTCAAATCCCCCTCCACAAGACAGAGCTCTCAGTGAAGCAGAGAAACTGACAAGGAAGACTTGCCAATATAGAACACTTGATTTAATTTCATGATGAGACTATTATTATTTAAACACATAGGGGAAATTGAAGAGTGCTTTCAAATGTTTTGGAATCTGAACTGGTCCCACTGCAATCCTCTCTTACTAGAGAGAGACTACCACTTAAACTCCTTTCAGCTCTGGGACCTTATGATTTTTAACTGGCTCCGGAGATCAGATTTCCCAGACAGAGCGAATATTTGAGATGCCAGTGTTTCTGGGGGCAACAGACCACTCCTGCAAGCCTCTGTTGGATGAATGTTGATGGTCTGCTCACCCCAAAGCTCAAGCTACTCCATGGACCCCTGGAAAGTAGCCAGCTGAGTCAAGGATAATTCAACTCTACTAACTCTCACTTTCAGTTTTCCAATAGAGCTCCCTGTCTTCCACAATGGGACAAAAAATATAACCAGCTGTTTCAAATTTACAACTAGAAAGCTGAGTTTCTGAAAGCTGCACCAGTAGCAACCAAATTCAGAGTTTACTGTTTAATGTTAATTTTGATGATTAATGTCATCATCACTGGAATTTAGTTCTCATAAAAATGAGACAATTTTACTTAAATAAAACCTGAGAAAAGTAATGCATGAAATTTAGGCTTCAAAGATAGATTGGTAACATTAATTTACAGAAAAGTAATTTTATGATTTTGACATTTGTTGTTATGCCTATTTTCCTAGTTTCCACAGCTAACTTGAAAGAGGCCATTTATTTCCTTGTTTGATAAATATATTCCCAGCTGGACCCCAAGGGGGAAGAGTAACTCTTGCAGTTGGGATTTCATGGGCCACTCATGTGTGTTCCTCAGAGATGGGTTGAGCATGGATGAGGAATGTGTCACCTAACTCATCCAATTGTACCATGAAGAACAAAACTGCAACCAAAACCAAAAATAAAATATTAACACATTTTAATTACTATGTAAATAAATGTGGAAACATTTATAGTAGGATTTATGAAATTAAAATACCTAGATATACTGAAGCCTTCTTTCACTTCAACTGTTACTAACTGGTGTATAATCTAAGTAGAATAAATTACTTAACATCTTTGAGTGTCAAGTTCCGCCTCTAAATGAGAGGTGTCTCCATTGCAGGATTGTTTCAAGCATTAAATAGCAACACACACAGAAACGCTAAGAACAGGCCCCAAGCCACCAAAACTAATACCAAACAATTAATGTTCGCTCTTTGTTTCAGTATTCTGCTGCAAGAAATTCTTTCTTTGCTTATGCTTGGAATACAGCGCAATATCAAACCTTTCTTTAAAGCTTCCTGGTGGTGTTCATACCATATTTCTGTGATTAGCATTGCAAGCAAGTCACACTGCTCAAGACCTGTAGCCCAAACTTGGAGGATTTCGGAGAGAACCCGTGGGTAGCCTAAGCACCGTTCTTTCTTGCTAGATCTTCTGGTCCTGTCCACAGAAAAACTTTTTTCAGTTATATGGATTTTGGGGGAATCTGTGTTTTAATAATAGAAGCATATACTTACATTGACATCAACAAATTGGAAAAGTAGCAAACCAGTTGGCAAACTTAGGGAGACAGGCACTGCAGAGTGGGCAGGACCCAGTCAGGAGGGCTCCAGGAATCAGTTGCTTCGCAGGACAGGAGTGTTGGCAACTGTCACCAAACTCTGGAGCACTCAGAGTTTGTGGTCTATAAGCATCTCACGTTGTTTTAACTTTGCCTGTTTAATCTACTTTTGAGAGGCATCATTTAAGGGGGCCTGTTAATTCTGATATAAGTAGGGCTTCTCCATGTGACAGGCTTTTGTCTATCTGTGCTTTTCCTTTGCCAAGTCCTTTTAGCAGCACCTGCCTTTACACCTCTGCCCCCACCTTTCTCTCAGTCAGGGTCTTTCCAGTGTCATTATGTAAAATGTCTCGAGTAGACAGGATAATTACACTGTTACTATAAACAACACAAATCCACATCTCACTTCAGAAATAATCACTGTTGAGAGTTTATCAGTAGCCTTACCTTGCTTTCACCTATGTATTTCTATATACCTATGTATTTCTATATATATATATATATATATAGTAATATATATATATACTATATATATAGTATATATATACTATATATAGTATATATAGTATATATATAGTATATATATATATACTATATATAGTGTATATATATATATATAATATATATATTATATATATATATATATATATATATAGTAATACTTAATTTTGACTTTTTTCTAATGTCAGGATCAAAGAATATAGCCTTTTACCACTGCAGTCTATACTTTTCTATTTCATGACCAAATTTTCCTTTATTTCTCTTGATTTTATTTGCATTTTTGAAACAATCACTTACCAAAAAACTTTATGTCCTTCTCCTGATGATTCTCAACAAAAGCATTTGTTGTGCTTATTTGACAACTGGCTGAAAGTTTTGCCATGAGTGAGAAATGAGCAAAGCACAACTTCTGGGAATCTTGTCCTCCCTGCATGTGACATGGCCAGCATTCAGCCACCCACTGGCAATGTAAGTGTTTGTATTTCCCAACCAATAATGCCCTAAATGTAATGGAATGCAAGAGAGACAGTATTTTTTTCTATTACTTTCCTGCCCTAGATTCTTCATCAAGTGAGAAATTTGGGTGCTCTTCCCTTACACCTGTCCAGCAGCCCACATTTCTCAGCATCCTGGAAACACTACGATCATCAAAGCAGTATCCCTTAAAGAATTGTGCGTTATGATTTCAAACATTTCAGAAATTCGCCTTTGCTTTTGATAATATAAGTTTTTATTGCCTTGGAACTTTCCCTTCTATTTCCTATATCAGAGTCATGAAATAATTGTTATTCTTTTCAAAATTTCTAAACTTTAATTTGTGTGTGATAGGTAGTAGAATTTGGTCTAAGATAAAAATATGTTTTATAAATCATATGGAATTAAAGTTTGATAAGGATCCATGCTAGCTTGTGATATGCTATTCCACTTTCTTTTTTCAGACAAAAGCAAAAGTATTTTAAAATGATAAGCATGTATTGCATTTCTTCCCAAAGTTATAATTTATGGTTGAGTTTTTAAAAATGCCTTATTTGACTTGCTCTGGAAAAACTCTCATCAGACAAATTACCAGTTTCACTTCCTCCCTCCTTTTTTCTATTCAATTTAGGATATTTATACAATTAAATGACAGTATTATTTATTCACTCTGTGTCAGTATTTTGAAGTCCATGTATGTAAAATACATCAAAGGAAAATTCCATGGGAGACAGAAGGAATGACTTTGTGGTTCCTGTCTAGCCAATGTCAAGGAGGAAATCTCTTACAGAACCTACTGCTATTTGTTCTGTGTTCTTGTTCTTTAGAGATCAAGTTCTGGATACAACCCTACTTGGGGGAACAAAAAAAAAATTTTTTTTTTAAGATTTATTTATTTATTTGTATAGAACTGGGGTACAGGCCAGAGATGTGGAGGGGGAGAGGATTCACCAGAGACAGAGCGGGAAGCAGAACAGGTAGATCGAGGAAGTACACTGCTGAGGGGAGCAGTGGGCGTTTCAGGAGAGGTCTGCCATGCCATGTGGATCTCCTCCCAGGCAGACAGGGATCAAACTCACACAGAAGTGGCTTAAGCTTTTTGTTCTGTGCTTTAACCCGCTGCGCCACCAGGGAGGGCCAAAGGCACATTTTTTTATGGACCTCTATAACCCTTTATTGAAATCAGAATTTCAGAGACAATATGTATGTTCTAGTATAATAGTTTCTAAAACATTTAATCTTAGAATTTCCCTATGATCTGGCAAATCCATTCCTGGGTATTACTCAAAAGAATTAAAGTCTGAGTCTAATAGAGATATCTGTCCCAGAGGTTTATAGCAGCATTATTCACAATAGTCAAAAATTGGAGACAACCCAGTACCCACAACAGATGAGTGGATAATGAAAATGTGGTTTGTCTATGCAATGGAAAATTGTTCAGCTCTGAAGAATGAAACTCTGATAATCCCAAAACATAAGTGAAGCTTGAAGATGTTGTTCTAAGTGAAATAAGTCAAACACAAATAGATAAATATTGTATGAGCCCATATTATATGAGAAATCTAAAATAGTCAAATTTATAGTGACAGAAAATAGAATGGTTGACAGGGGCTGGAAAAGAAACAAGTGAAGAATTATAATTTAGTAACTATAGTAATTCAATTAGGAAGATGGTTAAGTTTTGGTGGAAGGGCAGTGGTGATGGTTATACAACAATATGAATGTATTTAATGCCACTGAAATGTACATCTAAACATGATTTAAGTGATAAATCTCATTTGATACATATTTATATCATTTACTTTTCCTTACCTTCATGGAGTTTTAACCTAAGAAAGATATAAAACAGAAAAACACATACTTCATCCATTTTTAGCCCATCCCTGTTTTATAGGTAAAAAGTCAGAGACAGAGTGAAAAAGTAACAAGAAGTCTTGGAAGTCTGAGTCCTGGTTTAAAGGTCTTTCCATTGAAACAGCCTTCTTGAGGCACTTCTAGTAACTGTTTTATTTGAGTCTTTCCATAATATACTGGAAGAAGATGGGCTCTAGAACCTGGATTAGAATTCTAACTTAATTACTTGTGGAAAGTTACATTTTAAGATTTCTTTATAAAATGAGGATAATTAAGATCTACTGGGCAAGGAATAAACGTAATTTGTTATACTCACACCTAAGTACAAAGTAAAGATCATCTATCCTGCTAAGTCTCACAAAATGCCTTCTTTAAATGTGTTGCTTATATATGTTATTTTCAATACATAAATGCTTTCCACCTAGCAATTTCAGCAAGGATACCTCTTTTCAGTTTTGTTTTGTTTTTTTTTTTTTTTAAGATTTATTTGTGCATACAGAACTGGGGTACAGGCCAGAGGTGCAGGGGAGGTGAGAAGCTTCACCAGATACAGAGTGGGGAGCAGAACAGACTGACTGATGAAGTACACTGCTGAGGGGACCAGCAGGCAGGTCAAGAGAGGTCTGCCGTGCATGTGAATCACCTCCAGAGTGGGGATCTAACTCATGCGGAAGTGGCTTTAGCTTCTTAGCGCTGTGCTTGAACCCGCTGCGCCACCAGGGAGGGCCCCCTCACCAGTTTTTAATGAATCATTCTAGAAATATAATTTGGATCTGAGGAAAACTGACTCAATTATAAAATCTGGGAAACAAGCCAGATACATTTATTTGACTCTTATTTAGCTGGAAGAGAAATGTCAAAGTATAAGTTCAGTAAAGAATTCAAAACAAGAGTTAACATTCTTTTCTTTCAAAAAGTAAAGTCAACTCTTTGATATTTCTACTAGTTATTTTTTTAAATATTAGTATCACACTGAATTTTCATTCTTAAAAGACATGCACCTCTAAATACAATTACATAATGGAATAGATCATATATAAATGACTGTCCTGGACGATATATTACAAGTCCAGTCTCCCAAGTAGAATGTTGTGTTTCTCAGGCCCAATAGAGATATGTTAAAAAACCAGCCACTACCTCTCACAGAATATCTCAGAGCTTTAAGTAAGCACAACAGTTCCTCTTTAGCTGATTCCACAGCTTTCTCCACCTCTAAGCCTAATTGCTTTGATGATGCCTTCTGAATTCAGAACCACTTCCTACTTTCTTCTACTATATTAAAGGATGAAAGAGACCAACTGTTCCCACTCACATAGGCCTATAATGAACTTCTCTTTTTAGATTTGCCACAGCTCTTTAAATTTGTGAAAAGAATTATTTTCCCTGTAGGTTAGAGAGTTATGTTAACGATATGGTAATTGCATAGAAATAGATACCTTAGGTTATGTTTCGAAGCCTGGACAACTCCTATAGTCTTGTCAAAGATTTGGTAATTTTTTTTATATTGCAACCTGTCCCTGGAGAAGTCACAGATTGCTCATCTGGAGAGGTTTTAGTCTCAGACAACGTGACTTTGAAGGAGGTAATATAGTTCTCTGAACAAAACTTGGGACTCATATTTTGATGAACTTGAGTCATTACTTCATGAAGTAAATCCCTTAATTTTCTGACTCCTTAACATCAAGTCAAAATAAAATAGAAATGTAGGGATATTAAATAATAATTATATAAAACATCTAATAATATGATTGATACAAAAGTAAATTCTGATTTTAGCACTATTTCTAACATTTAAATGTAATCCAAAATGTTAAGTAGTATATTTTCTAGATTTCTAATGTTTTTCTAGCATTTTACAACCATGACACAAATGAAAAATGATTCTTTACTGATTTTATAATAAAACAAGATTTCTGCAAGCTAAAATACAAGTGGCTAAGCTAAAGAAGAATGTTTACATTAACAAATAATTCTTTTTGATCCTAATTATGATATTGTGGACTGTATAATTAAAAGCAAGATAAAATTTCATCATGGAAATTAGTATTATATTGTCAGTTATAATTTCTCATTATTTTGATAAGATCATTGGTCTTATTTTACTCTGTTTTTCCAGAAAGAGAGTAAAAACATTATTCTTGTTAGGTTTTGAGGTAAGCCTCTCTATTCCAGAAACGTTTAAATGCAACATGTACAAAAATATATAAGAAGTAGTAAAGGAGGAGGCATGTAGCAGTAAAGGGGGGCCGGCTGTAGGAAAGAGAGAATTCTACTCTCTGCCTTCTATAGTGAACGAAGATAAAATTACCAACGGGAGAGAGGGCAGGACCGAGGGCCCAGGCTTGTCACTGTTGATGGGGGAGATTACAGATAAACATGGTAATGGATTAGAAATGAAGTTATTGGTGTGAACCCTTGTTCAGTTTACTATAGGTGCAGATAGTTACATAAAGAAGTATTTACAGATATGTGTACTTATGAGGTTCATGTACCTACATAATTCCTTACTCTGTCAGCTGACATGGCCAATAAGCAATGACCCCAGGGCAGCAAGCTTGTGCGACACCTAGATCTTGGTTTCTAGTTAACATCCTCCAATAGAAGAAAACCACACTCTTTAGAGAAAGACCCAATTGTAAAAAAAAAATAGGGCCAGGAGACCTACAAGATGAGTCTGGACCACATTTTACCATTAGAAAGTAAGGAAATTCTCATTCTCTCTCTCATACACACACTTACACACACACTCACACACTGATGGGGGCATACTGAATGAATACAGGTGCCAACTGAAAGATCTTGCCAATGGTCAAAGTTGAACATATTAGAACAACAAAATAGATAAAGTAATATTAATTATAAAAGTAGATATCCAGTAATATATACCGATATAATAATGGTTAACTAAGTGATTTGAATGAAATAACTGGGGGAGGAAAAGACATCTCCTTGTCAGAATTCCACATCATTTATGTAACTACTTTACCCATAAGAACATAGAGCTAAACTATCCTCAAGTGTGGCCTATACTTGCTGGCTTTCTTCCAAAGAGAAGGAGGGTTTCATTGCAATGGAGAGACCCAGTACACGTGGCCTAAGGCAGGATGAAAAGGGCCCTGTTACCTTTGAGGTCTTCTGCCCCCAAACTTGGCATTTCAGCGTTACCATGAGGAAAATCGACAAATCCCAACTGGGGAACATTCTTAAAAATATTTAACCAGAGTACTCCTCAGCACTGTAAAGGTTATCCCAAACAAGGAAAGTCTGGGAATTCATCGCTGCCTACAGCACCCAAGCATCACAGTGACGATAAGGCACATAGTATCCTGAATGGGATCCTGGGACAGAAAAAGGAGACTGAGTAAGAACAAAGGACATCAGAACAAACTAAGGCTTCATAATAGTCAGTCAATACTGCTTTGTTACTCATAGCAAATGTGCCCTAACTTAATATGTTAATTATAGGGAGACTGGGTGTGTTATATATGGCAACTCTCTGTATTTAGAAGTTTTCTGTAAATATACAATTCTTCTAAAGTAAAAGTCTATTTAAAATTGTTGACAACATTTTCACCAAGTACAGTGAATATAATGCAGAAAAAAAAAAAGTGAATTGCAGGAGAAAACTGCCAGAGGAAAAAAGAATTCTGAAATTGTTCTTAAAGATTTTGACTCCAAAAGAAGACCAAATGGTCTGGTATTTTGTGTCACACCCTGAAGTCCATCCTTTTGAATAAAGTATATCTTTGGGGTATTTCAATTTACAATATATTATATCATAGAATTATTTGTGTTCATGTTACATCAGTCTTTATAAAAACCAAAGCAAATCCTTTGCTATCTAGAAAAATAAGCCACCACCTAACAAAAGTAAACAAATAATAATTAGATATGATGGAATATGGAAGGCATTTTGTATTAGCAAAGCATGACCTCCTGTCTTCAACATTTATTCTAGAAAAATAAATATCTTTGGGCCTTTATCACATAAGTAAAAAAAATCATAGTGACTTTCACTAAACTTTCTGCCCTCATCGTTACCTGCAACGTTCCCACCTGAGTGATTTTTTTTTTTCCAGGTTGTTCCCCAAACTAAAAGGCTTGCTTCTGCAGTCATAGCTGTGTCCCTCTGTTATCTTGTGAATTTAAAACAACTTCCAACTGTTGTTGATAGCTGTTTCTCCCATTTGGCTGCCAGCTTCTTAAATGCCAACAGAGCCATCATCTCTCCACAGAGTCTGCCATTCATTCACTCAGCCACAATCATTTATTGTGTCTACTCTCCCTTACCATAGAATACACAGGAGGGAGGGAGTGACAGAGAAAACTTAGCAACTAAATGTTAGTGTTGTGGGGAAACCTTTCCCAGCCAGGAGAGCTTTTATGAAGAAGAGGAAGGGGGAGATAGAAGGCAAGGAGGGAGGTGGGAAGGAGGAAAAGTATTGATAGAGCTTAGCTTATATCGTGCATGACAGAAGCCTGATGTCACAGCACTGATGTATTTGCATAACCAGTGTACGTACTTTTAAGTTAAAGATCCCTTTCTTCTACCACTGGGCCTGTTTTATATGATCCGGGACCCTGTGGTTTGTGGATAGAAAGCTGACTCTGGGTAAATAATCATTCACCCAGTAAATGAATAATCAATATTCAGTATTGATTCAATACTCATTGAATATTCAATGCTCTAAATTCAGTATTCAATTAATAATCACTGAATAATCAGTGTTTCTTTTTAAAAGGAAACATGAATGAGCGGTAAGTATTTAGAAGAAGGAAAAAAAGACAAGAAATGTCTTTTTCATGCAGATACCTGAAGCTGAAAACTGTGAAGTTACTGCATTGTTTCTTTAAAAAAGAATTTATATCCTTTTGAAATTTTTTGTTAAGCCAAAGCATATCATTTCCATGAACAGATTACACCCCAATTTATTTCAAATATCACTTTTGCCTATGGCTCTTATAGAACACTTGCTCTCCTATTTCTCTACTGTAGATTGGTTTAAATTCAATTTTCAAAAAAATCCGTGCCAAAAAATATTCTTAATTACTGTTATTGAACAATTTCTGGTCAGGCAGTTTTAAACCAATTTTTATGCCTTAATCTATACTCTGAATTCTTTTTTAAAGATTTATTTATTTATGCATACAGAACTGGGGTACAGGCCAGAGGCACAGGTCTGGTGAGAGGATTTACCAGAGACAGAGTGGGGAGCAAAACAGGCTGACTGAGGAGTACACTGCTGAGGGGAGCAGTGGACGGGTCAGGAGAAGTCTGCTGTGTCATGTGGATCACCTCTGGGGCTGGGGATCGAACTCATAGCAAAGTGGCTTTAGCTTCTTAGTGCTGTGCTTTAATCCACTGCGCTACCAGGGAGAGCCCTCTCTGAAGTTTTTTGATGCAGGTCTTTTCCACAGCATGCTTGACATCTTGTGATCCATTTACCCACAGAATGCAGAAAGGACTTC
>NW_004567115.1:30702591-30736656 GCF_000260355.1 Condylura cristata
GACTCTACCACAGACTGGGTATACTTGAGTAATTTTTTTTCCAGATTTTGGAGCAGTATTCATCGGTCTAGACACTCTCTATAGAGTATCTACTGTGTGCCATGTGCCAAAGGCTTAGTGGTGAACAATCTTATCCACTTTCCCTGTTGAGCCTCTTCAAAGGAAATGACCTTCTCTAAGCTGACCAGGCCAGTACACAGGCAGTACACCTCTGGTCACAGCTGTTCTGGAGGCTTTCTCCATGGCCTCTGTATAACCAAGAGACCAGTGTGTGGCTCATGGCACTGCCCATCACCCCAAAAGTGCCTGGATTTCCTCCATCTGTTGGACTTCTCCTCCCAGGTTATCATTTCAAGCATCCAATCAAGTAGAAATGACAAGGCATCTTCCTTTTTATTGGCAAGAAATTTCTTAATTCCATATAAGTCACTGGAAGATTCCCAATTAGATAGACTATAATTTGTTTAAAGCATCTATATTTAAATCTATATTTCATGAGCTGAATCCACTCCAAAGTTTGGAGTAATTGATAGACTGAGACCTGAAGAATGTATTTCTGAAAGTGTTTGTGTGTTCAAGTATAAAGTGTAACTTTGGGAAGATCTAATGTCTACTGCAATGTGCACTGGTTTCTAGATTCTGTTAGAAGTTGTGTAGCGAAGTTGTTCTTCACCTGCTCCCTGAAGGGCCATTACTGCCTTTACAGCAAATCCAGTTTCATTCTCGTCAGCCAAGAACCTCAGTCATGGATCCATATCATGTTTCTGTTTCAGCAGGTGTGTATAATTTGTGGCCATCATGATCCATTAATGAGTGAATGGGGTATAAGCTTATAATAATTTTTACTGAATTATTAGTTCTTTGACTAGTATTGGTATATAGATAACAGCAATGCATATATTTCACTAGTACTCTTAAATTTAATTTTCTATGTTTTAGGATAGTTTCCTTATGAAAATCCCTTAATTTGTAATCAAAAGATCAAATCTATTAAAATCTTAATATCGCTAGCTTTAAAAAAGAAAAATGAAAAGCAAAATACTTTTTATTTAACAACAACAAAAAAACACCAGCTTATTTGGGAGAATAATTTTCCTCATGTTGAATCAGTTTTATTTCTCTAGGGTATTCTGATCTTCAATTAATTTTAGGGTTAACATATCCTTTCTCACAGTAAGATACTGGAATAGCCCCCTTTCCAACAGAATACTTACATGTGAATAAAAATTATTGAAAGAGGAGCTTTCAATTCAACAATGAAGAATTTAGTGCAAAGATGTTAACATCAAAAGAAAATGTTATCTGGAAATACTTATCTTGAAAGTATTAAACTTTTACATAAAATTTGAATACAGATTGTAAATATATAAATATAAATATAAGAAAAAGTGAACTTTAATACTGAATAGATCATGAAGTTGAAAAACAGTATTTAAAAGTACAGACAGCTTACAAGTGCCTAAGGAATGCCTTCTTTTCCTATATTGTCCTGTAAAAAACAAACAACAACAAAAAATAACATTGATTTTCTTTTATATTTTTCAAGTCGTTTTCATCAGTGGTTGTGTATTTGGTTTCATATGTTGTTAGTTTATTGAACCATTGTTAGTTTACTGAAAAAAAGTCAAAAAAAATTGGTAAAGTTTTCCCCTTGTCGTATTTTATTGACAAAGTCCAATAATTCAGTTTTTCTTGAAGAAAAATCACCAAAAAAAAAATCTTTACACTGTTTTTCTTTTATGCTCATTTACTAAATGTTTCCTCTCCTTTTCCACACACTTGATATTGTGTAGTGTGGGTGAATCCTGACTTGATAATGGCAACTCCAATACTAACCTTATATGCTACACCACACTCTCTCTGTTAGCATATTCATGCCAGTCTTCAAATTCAGACTCCGTCTATCCTGCTTTTTTGGATTGATGATTAATATAATCAGGTCCTGTGCTTCTTTAAATACAAAAAAATGTTCATTTTTGACATATTTTGATAATTAATAATCCACATCATGGGTGTCATAATCAAGCTATCTGTTACTGGCTCTTAACTGATTTAATCTATGGATCATTTACTTAAGGTATGAGACCCTGCACCATGTTAGCATACAATGCAGTTCATCTTGATCATAATAATGATATTTTTCTGGAAAAAGATAAATTCTCACTCACTAATTAAGTGTTATACACGTAGACTACCTAGGCTATCTCATTAAAAATAGCTGGGTAGCCACTGATATTGTTTTATTGTACATCATACATAAAGGATAGTACATATGGTATTTTTGATATATATACATATATATAACAAATGTTATGCCCTTTTTTGTTTTTTTTTTATATTTTTATAACTATTTCCTTAAATGTAAATGCTTCTCACATTTACAGTATGATATCACACATGGAAATAATGATTAAATACATAATTGATTAGTAAAAATACAAAATATATATTGTTCTTTGAAATGTTTATTTATATTGACTTGAGTAAAGTAAATGTGGTTTTCTTTTCATTAACACTTATTGTCTAAAGCTTAAGAATATTTAAAGTTGCAAGAATATTCATAACACAGTTACGATTAAAAGCCCCTTTGTTTCTCCTACCACCATTCATACTGTTCATAATTGAGTAATTTCATAATGAACTTATTTAACTACTATTGATCTGTATAGAGACACATCATATTTGTGTTCTAGCTTTAATTTTATACCTTGATTCTTAAATCTTTGAAAAACAAATATGAATTTTTATATCAGTCCTTTTCCAGTGAAGTAAAATGGTTGGGAAATGGAGGTAACCGCTGTTAAGGTTTGGCATGTTCATAAAATAAATATCTATTGCCCTGAAAATCCTATGCAGTAATTTAAATTTACTATTAAAAATGAAAAGCCTAAATTGTGCTATGTTTAATTTTCAAGGGCATTTATCTGTGGTTTTATTTAGATTTGAACAATGGTAAGGTTCTAGCGAAGTCTAAATAGTGTCTTGTTGGCAAACTATCATTGGAACTGGAGATAATGCTGGTTCTTTATGGCCTTTCAGAGTCTGTTTCCCGAGCCTCTCTCCATACAGAGCCACTCTGTGCAGTTTCTCCGAGCTCTGTGGGAAAAGACCCAGGTAGAGGGTGCTCACAGCTTTGAAACAGCCATGATGGAATCTACATTTCCACAGCAGAAGGTAAATGCTTCTTTCCTTACACATGTGATTTTAAACCAAGACGCAAGATTACCTTGAAAGCCTGCTTTTTTCAGTTCAATTTCCCCCATTTCCCTTACCCTCTTTTATCATTATCAAAAATCTTGTATTGAGTAATGATTTTCAAGGGATGGTAGAGTCCACTCATGGCAGTGTGCCAGCAGTAGGCCAGCTTATGACTTTGTTAAATGAAACATTTGTTCAATGGAGCACAGGTTGTTGGAAAGTGAGCTGGTTCAACAGTGAACCATAGGGAAATTGAGATAGAGAAATCTAGTACTCACACATCCTGGAGGACACACCTGGAACTCCTTAGGGGCCACACATGGAGGTCACAGAAGGGTGTAGGCAGAGAGATGGGACCTTTTACAATGTACCATTATTTAGGTATGTAGATGCTTGAGGTTCTCAGGCTAAGGATAGAATGGTAACTCAAATAAAAGAGAATAGGAATTTAGTAAGTTCCACATGGGTCTTATCTGGAGCAGGTGAGAAGAAGGCTGAGGAGACAGGGACACTGTAATCTGAGCTGTTGGGGAGTCATATCAGGAACTTACATTTGCATGTGACTCTGAGCTGCTCTTAGATGTGTCTCACAGGCCCCTACACAGCTGGGGTTGTGATCTGAAGGTCTGAACTTGAAGTTATCAGAAAGATAGGTGTTAAAGTAATAGAATCAACAGACTGATGCCTGATAAGGAAAATGGTAGAATCAAGCATGGTCTAGGCACAACGTATAACTGAATGAGCAATAGCTTCATTCTGTGAAAGAGGATCCACAAAGGATACTGATGTGGCAGAAAAAGAGAAAGCATTCTGGTATATGTATTTTGAGTCTAATCTGTTTGAGTAGGTAGCCCCAAAGTGATGGCGATTAAATGCGAGTGTGGACCTCAAGGAAGAAGAACATGACTAGAGATCTAGTTAGCACTTTATGTCTTGGAAGTAGATTGAATCACTCAGGGATAATAAATATAATGAGAATAGGGAATTGTTATGAAGATCTCCAAGTAAATACTACCTACAAGCTTCTGAAAGCCCTTCCCATACTCAAAGATTCAGGATTTTTTTTTTTTTAGCCCCCAAGAAGCCCAGTTACAAGCATTAGATCCTTCCTGCACAAACCAGAGTTTCTGGGGGTAAATAATCATGATCCCAAAAGCCCACCAACATTAAGTGAATTCACAGTACACACAAGTAATACATTAACCAAAAACTGTTATATTATCTCAGTGCTTAATTGCTACATTGATATGAAAGGATCGGAAATGGTGTGACTAATCACAAGTTTATTTAGAATGCCTGTAAGACACTGAAGATGCAGCCAACTCTTGCAATATTATTTTTTTGGCATTGGATTAAAAATTGAAAGTGCTGTGTTAAGAACAAAGGAAATGCCACAATTGCATCAATATACGTGGGATGGAATTCTTTGCATATTTTATTCAAATTTGAATTGTTGCATCATGTTTTATTATTCATCAATAACCACAAGGGGAAAGTGGTGGGGTACAAGTGGGAAAAGAAGAGGACCCAATAGAACATGGTAGAAGATTATTGTGTATTGGTAATGGGCATGATGTGAAAATGTATGTTTGTAGGGGTCTGAACCTATAACCCCCAAAACAAATACAATGGTGTAAACCAACTTTACTTCAATATTTTTTTAAGTTAAAAACAAGGTGATGTCAAGAAAAAAAAGAAGACAATGTCTCAAATTCATAATAAATTTTTCATTGTGAACATCATTTTAACTAGAGGCAACTAGTAAATTAAAACTTGGCAGGCTGCTTCAAGTCCTATGAGAATTTTTAAATTTGGCAAAGCATTTTTGTGTATGCTCACAAGTACATTTATTCCTATTTCTTCAATTATCTACCAACAAATAGTCCTCTAGGAAAAAAAATTAAATGAAGACTAAAATATTTTTCAAGTTTTGAAGTTTTGTAATCTGGTTTATTTTTAAGTAGTAAAAAAAAAAAAACTTTGGTATTTGGTATGTATAATATGGAGCAGAGTGATTTGTCAGGGTAGTTCTCGGTCAAATTGATTTTCTTCGACTTTTTATGAGATGTCCTGCCCACTAAATTCAAAAGAGCTGTGAGAATGACCCAAAGTCTGCTTTATTGTCACTATATGTGCTAATACACACATGTACTGCTGATTTCAAACTGATGGCGCATGTATGTATCTCCTCTAATGGAATTAACACTGAGTCACATGGATTTGGTTCCAGGAAGAAGTTTCTGAGTTCTGAAGGTAATGCTTAAATCTCTAAATATAATGCTCTGATGGCTTTGCTATTGAAACTGTTTTTTAATTGAATTTTAAAATTGAAAATCAACAGAAAAATATCCATTGAATTGCAAAGTCCTTGGGGGTAGGGGCTTCATTATGTTTACCGTTGTATTTCCATGATCACACAGTGCCTGGCATATGGCAGAGTCTCCATAAATAATGAGAAGCAATTGAATAAATAAATGAATGCTTTCATTTCCAGATGTTAAAGCTGGAAGCAAAGGAACTGTTGATGGTCACATAGCTAGTCAGTAGCAGAGCTAGAGCAGAAGCACATACCAAGGTAACATCAGGATTGTAACTAATATCCCTGGTTCCTCTTTATTCTGAACATGTTTATGTAAAGTTCAGTCACCCATGGATCAAAAACATGAGCAAATATCTCTAAGGTGACTGAGTCTTAAAGAAGTATTTAGACTCATTAGTAGTCAAAGATAGTTGAAATTATCAAAAAATGCAATAATCTTAATTCATTTTTCAAAGACAGTAATCAGTGCTGGCTAAAGCAATGGCATTTAGACACTCACATTTCCAGTTAGTGTATAAATTATTTCAACATTCTTCATTTCAACAATTTTGCAATACAAGCCAAGATGATTCTAAACTACTAGGAATCTGTTCTAAAGAAATAACCTGAAATATGTACAAAATTTAAAATACACACACCAAAAAGTCTTGTGAACTGATAAGTATAAGTAGCTCAAATGTCCAGAGATGGGAGGATGAAAGTACTATATAGATAATCTCCATATAGAAGAATATTAAGAAACCATGAAAATCATATTTATAAGATACTTTTAAAGATATTAAACAATATATGTTAAACACCACATTTCAGGATACAAAATAATTTATGTAATGTGAAGTTTATTTGTAGAATTGCCCATTGAAATAGTTAACAAGAAATATAGCAAATTGTTAGCACTGGTTAGCTTCAGTTGATAGGGTTAGCATTTACTAAGTTTGCTCTAAGTGTGTATTTCTTTTATAATCAAGGAAATGTTATTAGTACAGGAGTATCCATTTGAGTTATATATATCAATAGTTTATGTAAAGGTAAATGAACATTTCACTAAAATAAAAAGAATCCATCTCATGATGATTTTTATAACAAAATAAACATTCGAGAAAGATGACAGAAAATCCATTGACATGAGACTGAGGATAGTGGCCTCCATGGAGTGACAAGAAACACTAATATCCTATCCCAGGGCACGTGTGCCTATCCCTTCAAAAGGACCAGCTCTGGTCACCAAAGGAACAGGCAGTTGACAAAATTGACTGGGGCATTGCTAAAGCACTGGAATTTGAGAGAGAAGTGTCATTTATTGATATACAGTCTCAGTTCCCAAAGCATGGAGAAATTCCATATGCCATAGACTTAGTTTCAAACCTAGGATCATTATGGAAAGAAGAAAAATTAAATTTATAGCTGAAATAAGATGTGCCCAGCTGGCTAACATTTGGAAATTTGTTTTCAACCCAAATTGCCACAGATTTACTTAAAAGCTCCCAGGGTAATTGGTGGTAGTGTCAAAGCATAAATAAAACTGAAGCACCACCGATTCTGGGCAGAACAAAAGGAGGTCTTCTGAAGCTCCCACAGGCTTGGATGTAGTGTTTTTGCGTTATGGTGTTAATATAGTGCTTGACTAAATGAATGCATAAGTGAGTAAATAAGAATTGGACTTATTATAGGTGTATTCAAGTTCTTTGGAGAAATTTAAGTGTACACGTGTGATGTAAATGACAAGTGTCATAGGTCACCTCCATGGAGAGCACCTCAAGGAATCCTGTGTTTGAGAGTGAGCTGGGTTAAACAAGTTAGGTGAGAGTGGAACAAGTTAGGTGAGAGTGGAATTGGTTTGGGATTTCAGAACCTAGATAGGGGTAGGGAGGCTTTAGGCTTTAAAGATGTGAGTACAGAACCAGGAAGATATGATAGGTAACATTTAAGAGCAAGAGTAGGGCCCTCCCTGGTGGCGCAGCGGGTTAAGGCACTGCACTGAGAAGCTAAAGCCACTTCCCCATGAGTTCGATTCCCGCCTGCCCCGGGGGTGACCACATGGCGTGGCAGACCCCTCCTGACCCGCCCGCTGCTCCCCTCAGCAGTGTACTTCGTTGATCTGCCTGTTCTGCTCCCCACTCCATCTCTGGTGAAGTTTCTCACTGCCCCTGAGTCTCTGGCCTGTACCCCAGTTCTGTATGTACAAATAAATAAATCTTTAAGAAGCAAGAGTAAAGTAAAGAGACAAAAAGAGTGAGTAAGAACCTATCCAAAGAAATCAAGGTCAAGGGGCAAATCCAGTGATTAAGGGGTGAACTATATCAGCAATACAAATCATGACAGGAAACTGGAGGCAAGGGGTTGGGGAGAGGAAATGGGATATAGGATGTGGATGCAAATGCCAGAGATCTGCTAAGGAGGATGGCAGACAGTAAAATACAGTTTTTGTTTTTTTTTTTAAGAAGGAAATGGTTCCATGTAAGGCACATGACATGAGTGACAACGTGGAAGAGACAAAAAAAATCACGATGAAATCGTGGTAAACATGAGTCCAGTAAATCCAAGTTCATTCATTCAGTTAAACTTTTTTTTTTTTTTTTGAATGCTTGCTCTTTGCCAATTGCTGCACAGAAACCAGAAATAAGCAATCATACCCTGCCCCAGTGGAGATGGGAAATACACAAGTAAACAAACACAAAAGGACAAAATGCCTGAAGAAAGTGAGGAGGTGTGGGAACATTTGTGAGTGGTGGGGAAGGCTTCCCTCAGCTTCTGTCAGATGAGTTTTCCTGACAAAGAGAACAATTTACACAAAGGCCTTGAGACCCAAAAAGAAAAACAAACAAAACAAGTAGAAAGAAAAGAAAGCAGAATTTGGCATTCTCCACCCAATTTAAATTGCACATCCCATCACAAAATAATTTTGAGCAAGCCCCCTCAGTGTTTATATTTACTTACTTATAAATTACGTGTATGTGTTATTGTATTTATTAATTTCTTTATAAAACATTCAAAAGTAGGAACTTCAGAGGATAAGATAAAAAAAATCAAATGAAAATTCTAATTTTTTTCTTCCTAATTACTGTGGGTGGCTGTGGCCACCCAAGAGTGAACTCAGGCCCCTTCCCAGTGTTGGAAGAAGTCAGAGGATGGGGTGGAGCCCAGTGAGCAGTAGTCAGTGTGGAGGCTAAATGGTTTGCCTGGGGGAATTTTCCCCTACCTTGTACATCTTGGTGAGAAACTTGAATTTAACAGCAGTCTGTGGAAAGTCACCAAAGAGTACTGAGCAGAAGAGGTCACCCAGCCTGCATTCAGAAGATCACCCAGTGATCTGAGTAAAGGCCAATCAGAAAGGGCCAGTGCTGGAATCAGGGAGATCACAAAAGTCATCCAGACATGAGAACAGTTTAATCGGGAGGGTATTGCAGGAAGAAATGATGTGGTCATTGTAAATTTTGGAGAGAAAAGTGGCATAACTGGTGAGTGGGGGTGAGTTAGGAAGAATAAGGAATTCTTGTCACTAAGCCATAAAGCTGGAAAAAAGTAGCTCTTTGGAGGGGCAAGTGGGAGAAGCAGGGATGGAAGAAGACTTGGACATCTTAAATTTTAAGTGTCTGCAGGGTGTGCCACTGGAATCTAGTAGACTAATATGGCAAATTTCCATCAAATCTAAGTGAGGGTGTGGTTGGCATGATGATGGAAATCATGGCAGAATGAAAGCAGTCAGGAAAAAGAGTCTAAAGAGGAAGAGGCCCAGTTCAGGATTGAGTACAGAGAGCAGAAACCCAGGCACATAGGGTCCAAAGTTCAAGACAGTGTCCAAGAAAGAGACAGAAGGGAACTGGTAGACTCAGAAACCCGGTCAAGGAACACATTAGCAGAGCAGCCTCAACTATCTGAGCAACTTAGAAAGAGTGGCTTTGAGGGAGTTTTAAGGGCAAGGTAAGGATAGGAATAGTGCCTGGATGAGAAGAAATAAATAAGGAAGGAGCCACAGCACATATAGAGAACTGTTCTTGAAAGCTTAATGCTGAACGAGTTGGTAATGACACGTGCCCCATCCATGGAGATGATTTTAAATACAAAACTCAAGAGTGTGTTTGTAAGTTGTTAGGATGATGTCACAGGGAAATGGGAGTGATGAGATGATGAGAAGAAATGATTGTATACAGACCCAGATGAATTAGGGGATTTGATGGCAGAACGAGTTCTTTTTCATGCCTTTGCAACTTATTCAGTGAAATAAGAGACTATCAGCTGAAAGTCAAGTGGAGGCAGAGAGAGGATATAGAAGGTCTAAGCTAAAAGTATCAGAGAAAGGAACCGTGAATGGACATGAATATAGGACTGTCAGGCAGTTAGGGGCTTCCTTTTGGGATCTGAGATAATGAGTTAAAAGTAAATAAAAATAGGGTTTTTGCAGCAGTGATCAGCTGGTCAGGTGCTATATGTTCATTAGGCTTGGGATATATATCCTGGGTTGTGATAGTGAAATGGTGAATGGTCTTTATTTTAGATAGAGGGAAAAGACACAGACCAAGGAAAGATTTAAAAGAATCTGAAGAGTCTATATATCAGAAACCTGATCTGAGGAACAGAAAGATGATAGAGCACACACACACACACAAAGATTATCTTCTGAATGAAGTATATAATGACTCTATTCCAAGTTTCTCTTCTGCTTCTCCCTGGCTCCACACATGCTCTATTATTCCCCTTGGGAACAAGGTTTAAGGTCATCACTCTCCTCCAAGGCTTCTGGCCAAGGTGAAGGAACAGCAGCATCTGTGACCTTGGCCATGTTTGCCCCATAGTTCAGGCTTACGATGCTAAGTATCCCCGGACATGTGTTAGCTGAGGCCAAGTGAATTTTATCACAGCGTGTATAATATCTGTGGACTCTCACCCCTCCACCAGGGCCTCATAATTATTTACCTGGGACTAATGTGATTAACATCAGAGGAGAAGCTTAAAAAAAAAAAGAGTCTAGAACTGACATAAACTTTGTAAACTTTTACAAGCAAGACTTTCACTCACTGATGCTTTAGGACTACTATGTGTAGAAGTCCAGCCAGATTCTAAACTTAGTTTCCCTAAATACTATTTCTACTTATTTGTTTTCCTTAACAACTATCCACTATAACAACTTCCTCAGCCCCTCGTTTAAACAGTTCTGTACATACGGCCCATTCTATTAGTGATTGCATAAGATTTTGTGCATACCGAATTTAAGTGACAGTTCCATTCATCATTTAAAAAATTAGAAAGTCATTACACTTCCACGAAGCTAATTAGTAGCCACTACTAATTAGTACTAAACACCAGCCACATTTATGGTATTTATCTCATGCTTAAGTTTCTTTAAAGAAATTAAAATTGGCATCGGAATATTTTCTCAGTTAAGTCTAAATCCTGGTTTATCACATGCACTGTATGCCCTTCATGTTTCACAAGCCAGGCTCTCTGATAATGAAGCATGTCCATTTTACTACTGCAGCTAACATTCCTTCACAGTCAGCCAGATGTTCTGCATCAGTGAGGAAATTAAAAAAAAAAAAACCTTAGAAAATAGTTAACAAAATAACTCTATTCCTGCGGGAATGAAGGAATTCCCTCCCCCTGAAATGTCTGTTCTAACCCAATAGTGGTTTAGGTTCTTTTCTTAAATAGTCAACACATGAGTAAATTTTTTCCTTTCCCTCAATGCTATATGGATATTGAGTGCAAGCCTGCAGATGCTGGACACTCAACAAGAAACTAAACAGCAGTTCTTAAAAATCCAAGGGAGTGTGGTTAGACGCTCAGGATCTGGGTTTGAATGCTGGGCCCACCATTTGCTAGTTCCTTTATTTGGGTGTTATTTAAGTTCTCTGTGCCTCATCTTTTTGATCTGTGAAGTGCAGAGCATACTAGTACCACTTCACAGGGAATGTTCTGAGACTTTGAAGAGCTAACACATGTAAAATCTTAGGAACATTGCTGGGCAGATAGTCAGAGCTCAATAAACAGTAACTGATAGGATTTTATGTATCCAGACTCTGGTCTATTATATAAGACTGGACTGCTCACACTGGATAATAGCTTTCTAAGTTAAAAGCTGACTTTCACTAGCATCTATTTCTTATGTGACTCCTGAGTATACACTACAGACAATTCCAAGAGAGACTTTTGAAAACATTTTTAGCAGACGCTGTGAGACTATACTGTGAGCAGCCATCCAAGCATTTATATTGTTTCTAAATATAAACTAGCTTTTTGTAATATATTTTTTAAAACAAAACAAATTAAAAAACCCAAAAAAAAAAAATTCAAAAAAAAAACAATTATAAATGACCCTACTTGCTTTTATTTTTAGATTTGTCACCTGTGTCTGGGTCCCATCTCTAGACATTATAAAGCCAAAACTTGAGAGATAAAAGATAGTGGAAGGAAATCAGGTTTAATCAGACACCAGTAATCTGAGGAAGTGGTGGTCTGTGGTCTCTAAAGACATCTCCTCCAAATAGAAGTGGGAACTTAAGTGGGGACCTAGCAAGGAGAAGAGACTAGTGTCTGTGGATTTCAGAGAAAAAGCCAGGGCGTTCCAGGAATTGCGTTCACACTCCTGTTTCTTCCAAGTCTGGCTTGACTGGATCTACCATGGCGCCGGTAGACATGTTTTTCTATGGCCATGAGTCTGTGACTTCCACTATGCCTTACTCCTATCTTCATCCAGACTGCACCAGGATTTATGGTTTTATCTTAAGAAAAAGACATACTAGAGCAGAGCGAAGACAAACAGGGCAAAAAGAGCAACTGACGGTCACCAAGCCAGTGACAAGTGGGCAGACTCTTAACTCTAAGATAAATGCTCTGTCCTCCTTAAGGATTGTAGAAGAACAGATACTCTATTTCAGAAAACAAGTATTTCCTAATATCTAATTATTGTCAAAACAGTTATGTACTTTTTATATAAATTTCGGTATAATTTTTGGCTACTATTAAGAACCAAGTTGGTGGTAGGGTGGGGATTTTCTATAAAGATCTTTGCCAATCACAGTCCACAGAATCACTGGATTAGTCATCCATAGCCTGGTAATCCTTTTTACATCCCCTTGTAGGCAACACAACTTTTACCTGCTGCCTGTAAAATACCTTTCTTCCACGTCTTTGCCAGAGCTGGTGGGAATGTTGCCACAACCTCCATCTAGGACTGGTTTCCCTGAGTTCTTCCTAGACCCAAGAGCAAGCAGGAGTCTCAAAGGCAAATTTCTGGGTCCTGGGGCTATCGTGAATGGTCCCTAATGGGGTGGGCTGGTGAGAACAACTACCAAGTGATCCCATTAAGGCTGAGGCTGCAGACTTCTGCATAGCAACTCAAGAAGGGAGGCTGAGTGGCTTGAGTTCCAGTTCCATCATGGCATGATCTGGGAATGTGGTTGTTCTCACTGAAGGCTGATCTTCATTTAGAAACTGGAGACAAATCCACAGGGTTGCTGGGGAGGAGACTTCAGATGACTCATTTTGTTGTCATCTCATTACTGACACAGTCTCAAAGTCAGCCCCCATAAATGACTCCTATCAAACTGTGTCTTCGTGAACTTCAAGACTGTGGTCAAATATTCTGTTTAGTTTTCCCTTTTCTACATTTGTAAAAAATTCAGATCTTAGGACTCTCTTCTGAATTCTTTCGATTTCCAGCTTCTGGACTCTCTGATGTCTTGCATGAGGACTCAGTGCCTCGTTATAATTCTGTGTGTGTGGGGTCATGCCCTCGGTGGTCCCTCCTCACTGCACCCTTTAGCTTCGGTACTCATTAAAGTGTTCTGTTGGCCCATCTTGCTATATCCCATCCCTTCACCATTGTGCCTCTCTTTCTGCTGCTTGTTTGAGGCCTTACATCTTCTTACACACATCTCTCTGTTCGTAGTATTAAATCCCTTCTTTTATGCCCATCATTATTCCCTCCTTTCTGCCCAGCTCATTACTCCCTCCATCTGTGAGCCTCATATGCCATTGCAGTTTTATCTCATTACAGCCTCATCATGCACATATTATTAGCTCCTCCATTCACTGCATTCATTCTCTCTGCTTCTTAGCACAACCTGCCCTTCCCACCTCCCCATTTATAAATCACATTCCATCCCCCCAAATGCCTTTATCATTACACCCATCCATTTTTGCATCTCATTACATTACTCTTGCCCATTTCCATGTGCATTTCTATTTGTACATCACATTATGGCCCCATCAAGCATGCACATGTCATTATTCCCCTTTCAAATGTTCACATTTCATTACATCCTTCCATGTTTGCATCTCATTTCAACAAACGTTCCTAGGTTTGACAACAAGTGAAAACAGATATTCAGTATGTTACTAGCTTTTAGAAAATAAAATTTTCTCAGGCGTCTAACTGGTGTTTCTTTCTTTTTTTTTTTTAATTTATTTATTTTACATCATTCTTCATTTTGTGAAATTTTGTAATCCCCGTGGACTTTCCACCACCAATTCACCCATGTACCATCACCATAGTCCCATACACTCTTCCCACCCCATTTTGACCCTATTACTCTCTCCACCCCCATAGAATGTCTCTGCCAACTGGTATTTCTTAAATAATTCATTCATTCCAGGAAATTTGCATATATGTATCCAGTAAAAGACACAAAGTCACTATATGTTATAGGCACAAAAGGAGCATCCTCTCTTACTTTGTTCAAATCACCATCATGATCACTGCTCTGTATTATTTCTCTATAGTTTACAAAGTAGTATAATTACCCATAAATTCATTTTGGCAACAACTCTCTCAGAAGGGGGAAGCTTTGGGATCACAGTCAGTCTACAGATCGTGGAGTGCTTTGAAAGCACTGAGAAATTAAGACATTTCCCAAGAACTGCTAGTCAATGACAATGGCTCAAACAGATACTCTGGATCCAAAACCTACAAACATTATAGAATATCACTTCTCTTTTTTGTCTTTTCCGAAGATATATTTAATAGTGCATACAGAACTGGAGTACAGGCCAGAGGTGCAGGAGTGATGAAAGGATTCACCAGAGATAGAATGGGGAGCAGAACAGTCAGATTGACAAAGTACTCTGCTGAGGGGAGCAGCAGGTGGGTCAGGAGAGGTTTGCTTAGCCATGTCGATCAACTCCCTGGACAGAGATCCAACTCATGGTGAAGCAGCTGTGGCAAGCTTCGTGGTGCTACGCTTTAACCTGTTGTACCACCAGGGAGGGTCCAGCATATGACTTTTCAGGAAAAAAAAATCTCGTTTTGAGCTATCTCTTTTGTCATTTAACTCATTCATTAACACTAACACTAGCAAGATGATACCCACTTGGCAGATGCAGCATTTACATTTCTTTCATTCATATTTACCTAAAACATTTTCCTTACACAGAGAAACTGTTGTAAATACTCCAGAGCTTGGTGTGTATTATTTCCATGAGTGTATTTGTACTATTATTTAAAAATTTGACATTGGTGGTGTTATATTTCTCATATATTTTGCTATATGATTTCTGTATCTAATGTTATGTCTTTAAAATATATCTGTCCACATGTGTAGACTCGTTCATATTTTGGCGTCTATAAAATGTTTCTTTGTGTAAATGGAGCATCGTTGTCTGCAGCCACTTTTCTGCTCACTTCTGCCCCGAATGCTGCTGTTTCACCAATGCTCAGCTCTCTGCTCTGTCTATTGAATGACTAAAGGAGTCATTTGAAGTTTCCAGCTCATGGGAAGCAATCATGTTAAAGTAACTTTTACCCCTTTCTAGCTGCTCCATGTAGTAAACACATCAATAAGTGATAGTTCTTAAAGTAAAACTAGACTCTAGCCAAATTTTGATGTATACACTAGAGTATTAAAATAAATGTATCTACAAAGAATAGCCTTATTTCCAGAACCTGGAGTACTTATTATGACAACAAAGCCAGTAAATATGGAGGAAAAATGCAAAGATTTCTAGAGAGATGTGATTGATTTTCTCACAGTTTAAGAAACAATGTGTTAAGAAGTCACTGGAGACTGTTGCAAACCCTGATGCAATCTGACTAATTTGTGTGTGGTCACCCAAAGCATGGCCATATTTCAGATGTGAAAGAGGGTTGTTGAATGGCGATTGTTCCAGAAACTTCAGAGCCAAGGGAGGTCATCCCCATTTTGATGTGGAAAAGGAATTCTTCACGCTGGGCTGGTGGGGATGCAAATTGGATAGCCATTCTTAAGAGCATTTTATCATAACCTAGTAAATTTAAGGATATGCGTAATGTTAATTATTTAATGTCTCGTGCAAACAAGGTTTCCAGAGTAGAGCATATTACTATGATTCACAGCAAATAACCTTCTCCACCACCCCCATTTCTCCTTTTCCTCATTTGTTAATCCTGAGCAGCATGATGAGAATCAGATGTTGTCTGTACACATTAGGGTCTACCCTGTAGGTGAGGAGGAACCCAAAACATGTGAACTTAGGTATTTACATAAAAGAATGAACAACCTCCCCCACTCATCTTCTGCAAGAAAGAGAAAAAAAATCTTTCATCCTTGAGAGGAGTCTGGGTTCTTACTACCACTCTTTGGGATGTAAACAAATCTCTCCAGGGAAAGATAAGACTGTCTCGAGCTTGACAGCGCAGGGATGTCTCCAAACACTGATCTCAGCCCCACCTTGAGATGTAAACACAGAAAAATCTCTCAGGATGGTCTCTTATTCTCTATGCAGTCATAAGTTCATTTAAAAGCTTGTTCTTTTAGCCAGGACCCAATTTCAATCAAATTTGCTCAGAAAGCTGAAACTACAAATCCATGAAAATACTTTAGGGTTTAACAGATCCCCAGCGGTCCAGCAACTCCCCTCCTCAGTGATTATCCCAGAACATCCACAGGGGATATATATGGAGATTTCATGTGTAGTTCTGTAGGTGCAGAAGTGGGGACATGCATGGAGTGGAGACAAGCTGGGAGCTTGGTTAGAGGGTGCAGTTGGTCGTGGGTGCTCACTATGAAGTGACTGCAGCAGCAGAGGTGACAAACTACCCCTGTGACACTGGCAGAGGCCTTTAGTAAAATGAAAATTGCAGTAAACATTTTATACATACACATATCATGTAATTTACATCTAGTTAAATATAAACACATTTCCAAGACATATACAATTCCAAACAAGTGAGGGCATATGTAAAGGTGAGGAAGGAGGCGTTGTCCATGAATGTAAGGGGTATCAGGTATAAAGGAGAAAAATAGCATAAAAATAAGTATGTGTTTATAGGTGACTGACATCAGTGTTTCCTAAACAAGAGAAGGAAGGACCTCAACCCCAACAAATAACCTCCAAGGCTGGGAAATGTGGTTATCTCAGTACCTACTGTCAGTGGGAGAAAAGTAAAGCTTCTCTAGAACTTTTGCCAACCTCCTCCACACACTTTGTGATCAGGTACCATACTCTAGTATATAGACATACTAAGTGCTTTCATCATTACTGAATTTTTATTAAACCATTTATTAGGGGAAAGCATCCTTTCAAGTTTTTACTTTCCTATGTAGAAGGGAGACATGTGACTATACCTTTTCATGCCAACAGACACAGTGACCACATTTTACTGTTGTTGCCACCATAGAATTGTCATTTTCTTTGCATTGTGAATGTTGTTAGTCTTTTACCCTTGCTTCCACTGAGAATTTTAAAAAATACTTTGCTGGTTTTTAATGACTAAAATTTAAAATAAGGCCCTTCCTGGGACGCAATGGGTTAAGACACAGCACTGCAAGCTAGCCATAGCCACTTCAGTGTGAGTTCAGTCCCCGGCCCCAGAGATGACCTACATGGTGCTGCCGACTTCTCCTGACACACCCACTGCTCCCCTCAGTAGTGTACTTCATCAATCTGCCTGTTCTGCTCTCCGCTCTGTCTCCAGTGAATCCTTTCACTGACCCTGCATCTCTGGCCTGTACCCCAGTTCTGTATGCATAAAATAAAAATAAAAATTTTTAAAAATTTTTAAATAAGTTTGATTCATAAAGAAATGGATTATGTGTGTATCAAATATTTATGATCTTTTATATAGCTTCAACCAATTTGTCATCTTTATTTTCTACTCAGTCCATATTCTTATATTAACTTTTCCATAAACTGCTTCACTTAAACACTTGTCATATTATTGCCAACATTCTATCAACACAACCAGATTGGTTTTAAGCTCTCACCTATTTGCCACCTCCCTCCCCACACATACCAGCCTTCTGCCAAGTTTCAAAGAAAGCCCAGTGAATTCCACTTTCATGCATCATCTCTTTCTTCCATGTTGTACAATTTGGAATTATAACATCTCTGATTTTCAAGAATGGAATTTTTGTCCGTACAACCAGATTGTGTATTTTGTCTTACAAAACTATACCATGTGGAAGAGAATGAACATTTGCACGTGAGGAGGCACACATTCTTCACATACCAAGTAATGAAGCCAGATCAGCCAGCCCCACATCTGTTCCCAATGGTGAAGGGTTAATTTCCCAGTCAGTGCACATCAGAATGACTTGGGTGCTTGTCTACAAAGGCAGATTCCCAGCCTGACCACTTAATCAGGTTAGGCTTTCATGGGTAGAAGCTGATGTTGGTAACATTTCCCAAGGATAATGAAAGCCAACCCCTTTGAGAATTGGTGATTTGGAAATGATGAGCATGCTGAAAGCAAGCAGTCATCACATCATATTGATTGAGTCAGGCAAAGATTCTTCAATTATTAACATTTAGCTTTAAAACTTGCTTTATAAAATTAAATTAATATCTGCAATACCTATAGAGGTGCAGGTAAATGTTTTCAAAAAACAGATATCTTCTGAAAAGGCTTAATGATCATATTTGAATCAATGTGAAAATCAAACACCTAAAATTAGAAATAAAAATCGTGTCTTGTCACCTGCACCCCCATGTTTATTGCAGCTTTATTTACAATTGGAAAGACATGGAAACAACCCAAATGCCCAAAAGTAGATGACTGGATTAAAAAGATGTGGTACATATACACAATGGAATATTACACAACAACCAAAAAAAAATAAACACATGCCTTTTGTAGCAACATGGGTGGAGCTGGAAAAGATCATGCTTAGTGAAATAAGCCAGAAAAAAAAGGAAAAATTCCAGATGGTTTCACTCATAGCAGGAGTATAAAGGACCAGGCAAGAAAATAATAATAATAATAATGAACAATTATATACCAGAGACATTTTACAGAGATGAAATGGGGAATGGGATCAAAAATTGATGGGAGGAGGAAAGTGCACTGGACTATGGTGATGGCACATGGATGATTTGATGACGGGAAACCCAAAGGAATTACAACTGAGATGGAAAAAGGTACAAAATGATTTAAAAATAAACTACTATATTATTTTTTTAATCTGTGTCTTGTTTAGTAAAAATTAATAGAAATTCATGAAACAAGTATTATTGACAAAGTGTTACGTAGTAAGTATTTTCGGAAACTAAAAATTAATGTAGAAACCAGTCTTACTAAGAAGCTTTAATCCAGTGGAGGACCAAAATAGTCACACCAAAAGACGCTATACAATAATCCCAACCAAACACAAGTGAAAACATCTTCAGCGTCTTCTATGAAGATAGTGAACCCCATGAATGATCTGTCCATATCCTTGGAATACAGGACTATATATCTCCTTCACCCATTTATCCTTGATTCCTGTCCCCAGAGTTCTGAATACTAGGTGCTATGAATTGAGTTCAATAATAACATATTTCAGAATTAAAATAAGTTTAAAAATTTAATTATAGCACAGATTTTTTAATTTAAAAATTATTATAAATTAAATAAGCCAATAGAAATGATTTTTAAAATCCCCAGAAACCTAGTATGCAGAAATATAACCACTATTCTCTCCAACATTTATCTTCTAGTACTTTCCATGCAGCCAGAATTTTGTTTTTAAGATTTATTTACTTATGCATACAGAACTTGGGTACAGGCCATAGGTGCAGGGGTGGTGAGAAAATTCACCAGAGACAGAGTAGGGAACAGAACAGGCTGACTGACAAAGTACACTGCTGAGGAGAGCAGCGAGAGGGTCAGGAAAGGTCTGCCATGCCATGTGGATCACCTCCGGGACGGGGATTGAGCTCATGCTGAAGTGGCTTTGGCTTTTCAGTGCTGTGCTTTAACCCACTGCGCCACCAGGGAGAGCAACTAGAATATTTTTATTAAAGATGATTTAAAATTCTACACACTATTTAAAGACTTGTTTTTCACTGAAAATATTGTAACACAGATACTCTCAAAGACTCATTTACTAATTTATTCATCCAACATACAATGTTTTTAAGCAGACACAATGACAATATAATGTAGGCCATGTAAAGATGAATTGTTAACTTTCTCCCCTCCATAAGTCTATTTCATACCTTAGACTCCATATAGTTAGAATATGTACATGAGAAATACCATAAAGCAATATAATCCTTACTACCATGTGAAGTTTTGGGAGATTTTTTTTAAGTCTACATTTCTTAAAGCATACTTTAAGTGTGCTCCATAGAGTGGATGCTATCGAGTATAGGCACATACAATACAAGAAGCAATCCTGTTTCATATCTGTGCCCAGAAAGCTTTAGAACATAATTAAAACATGCCAGACCCCAAAGTTCTTCCAGCTGTATGCTTTTACTGAGTTCTGAAAAAATTTTCCCAGTGTCACGGTACCTAGACCCATCATACAATCCAGAGGCCACTTTGCACTTTTAGAGTCTCCTGAGCATTGACTTATGCTGTCACTGTCATCAAAACCGTGTTGTAAACCATCTCTCAGTTTTCCATGCTGCCTGGCTTATTTCTCCCCAAAGAGGCTTCACAAAGAGAATTTTTATATAGTTTTGCAAATTCCTACTCCCATAAATGGCTTTTTTCTCTAACACTGGAGAAATACCCTTAATCAACTGCTTAAAAACATCATTTTTGCTCCAGGAGCTTTTATCCTCTCTGACTTAGATGGTGTCCATCAGGAAAATCCTCCTTAGTGCATGCATTATCAAAAGTCCTGTTCACCTCAATATTCTTTGTTTCTAATGGACGCCTGATTGGGAGTGTGGGGGAGAAGGTGACCCCTTGAAGTAGAATCCTCACTGTCATAGAGAATTGGTCAACAGTGTGTCACACTGTTATGGATTTAAATGCTGTGTTACAAAAATAGCAGCTTAAAGACACTCACACTTGTTACCTAACATTTTGCTTGGATGGAGTCTGCTGTGGTTTCGCTCCAGATCTCACTAGGTTGCAGTCAAGATGTTGGCTGGGCTGCGTTCTCTTGTGGCATGAGATGGGAAGTGTTTGCTTGTGGACATAAGGGATAGTGGCAGGAGGAAAAAACATAAAAACTATGTATATATATCAATAGCAATTCTTCAGTAAGACCTGGAATTGCTACAGGACACAGCAAAGTAAAGATGGTAAGCAGGAGAGAAAAATAATGACTTTTTGATTAAACAATCAAAATCCTAAAATTTTAAGTGTCCCTTCTGTTGGTTTGTGTTCACTTGTTTCACATTATTTGTGGTGTGTTTCACTGTGATTTTCCACTAGTACTAGGAACATCATGTGCTTCATCTTTGTTTCTTTCCAAAGCTGGCTGTTATGCTGACCTCAGCAGTTCCAAGGTCTATTTGCCATCTTCTCCCCTTGGTTCTCTTGTGCCCAACACCTAAATCCTCTAAAGAAGTAAGCTGCTTTGACTCAGAACTTGAGCACTGGAGGCCAGCTGCCATCTGTCTAAAACTTTTAAAGTAACTTTTTGCCAAGACAAATGTGGATTATAGGCAACAATCTGGGACCTTTCTGGTCTCAGAACAGGAAAAATAAAGGAACCCTTCAGCATTTGTTTAAGTACTTTGTTTACTAGCAGTGTTTGTGGTGAGTGAAAAATTGGTCCCTAATTGTGTGGGAAATAAAGCTGTGATCTGCATGCCAATGGCCAAATACAGACTTCAGAGACTTCACAGTTCTGAAACTGATATTTATGAACATCTGCTTTTCCCCCATAAATTTTAATATGGATTTCATCCTTTGAAACCTATGAAACTCCCAGGTGCTTCTTCAGTCTTTATCCTGGGAGCCTGCTTTTTAAAAAGTATCCTTACTTTTTTCCCATTGAACACATTTGAAATCTGTTTTGCGAAGATATTCTAGATATACAGTGTCTATTGTAATGCCAAAAATATGATATTGAATGATAGTAACTCAATCTGTTGTATTCAGTATGTCAAACCTCCAAAATATTCAGCCCCAAAACATGGAGCCACAGTAGACTTGCTAACAGACACTTGGAAACTAGTTCTAGTTTCTGCCTTTCATTATTCCACAACTATTTCCTTGATGTCCCCTAAAATAGCAAAATGTGTTTAAGTCATGGGGCCTTTAAGGCGCTGAGGTCATGGCAATACAAACAACAAAATCTCTGCCCTGTGTTTATGTTTCAATGAATGTAAAAAGTTCTCAAAAAAGGAATTCCCTTTAGAACAGAGAACCAGAAGCACTAAACCAAAACAAATGCTATGAGTTTGTAGAATTGAGTTTCTACACTTAAAACAAAATATGAGTATAGAATTGAGATCAGAAGTGATGGATGGAAAGAGGAGAACACAGGAGTTGGGGTCAGTGGTAAAGGACTATGGATCTGTTGGGGCTGTAAACCATTGTTACCTCAGTATAAAATAATACAGTCCTGAAAAATATTAATAGCAGACTTCAGGGGGATTCTTTTTCTTTTCTTTTTTCAACATTAATTCTCTTTACTTCTTGCAAACACGTATGGAGATGGAAAAGTCATCCAGTTTATTGGGAAAAAGAAGAAGCCGTAGTTCACTCTGAAAATTGTAAGATGCTATCATCACCTCACCACCCTAGAAAGAAATAGTGAGGGTACTCAAACATCAGTGAGAACTGCTTCAGCATGGAGCAGCCTGTTGGCAAAATGCAGGCTTTAGGTGAATATTTTGTGCAATGCTATACTTTGTTTTCTTTTTCAGGACTCTATTATTTTATACTGAGGTAACAATGGTTTACAGCACCAACAGATCCATAGATCCAAATATTAATAGTCCTGCTATTAATATTTAGATGATTATTGGGAAAATCTTGTAGTAGACCTGCAAGTCAACGATATTAATCTGTTCCTGATGTTGGATGAGACTCTGATACGACTGTAACAAGATAGAGATAGTTTTACTCTCAAGGAGCTTAGAATCTAATAAGGTTTTCCCCTCTGTCAAGAAACACAGACTCGGGTCAGGCCCCCTTTATGAGTATTGTATGAGACTGGGATAGGAGGAATTATTTATTGACTTTATATAAGAATAAATTAATTCTCTGTGATGGTTAAACAAGGAAAAAAGTAAAGAAAAAAATGTAGACATGGAAAACAAAAACTGGGTAGCTACTTGACCATTCTCCAGTTTAGACTCACCATAGACAATGTCTCCATCTCTAGACTCTTGGGTATGTTAGGATCTGTTCTGTGCATAGAAGATAAGAGTGTGAGGGCCAGAAGACAGGAAAGGAAATCACAGATCAACTGAGCACAGATGTAAATCTACTGGGCAGGTAACATGCAAGCCCATCTAGATCAAGCTCCTTCAAAGTGCACTTCTGGCCACCCTTTCATAGAGGGCATAAGTCATTTACATAATAGGGAAACCGCAAAAGGACAGTTAAAGCTATTTAATCTGGTTAGGCTAATAGTTCCCCATCCATTTACAATGTAATGGAACCTCTCTTTGCCTTTTAAACAGGAATACATTGGCAGGATGCCACAGGAACATGTAGAACACAGCAGCCTTCTTGGTGTGTCACTTCTACTCAACTGTGGGGTGATAATTAATTTACTGATAAGTAATTTATTATTTTCCATTAAATTACAATTGTATTATGGAATGGAATGCAAAATTTGCATGCACTTTCAAGATTAAGCTTACAATTGAAAGAGTGCTGGAGCCAAAGGCAGAGGGACAAGCCCTCTCCATAGTCCCCGTCGTCCTCTGCAAAACCAACTTAATCAAAATAATTCTCAATATTAATAAAGAATAAATAAAAGATTAAAATGTCCAGTCACATTCACACTGCCACTCAGGTACTCCCTTTTTTTAGAAACTCTGAGTTCACTTCAGGCTCTGACAACAGAACCCCACCCGGACATCCGGGGCTTATTCTTATTTCCCACCCCATCTATTGGAAGAGCTTGTATGATTGTGCTTTTCCAAGGTTGCCCAAGGGAAGTGTTCTCCTTTCCTGGACTTAGCATTGGCCTTCTGCTTCCCAGAATTTTGTGTAGCAGCAAATCATTTTATAATCTTTGTGCTTTGTGTTCCTGAAATAGGATCTGGACCAGGTACAGCTCCATCTGGAAGAAGTGAGATTCTTTGATGTGTTTGGTTTCAGCGAAGCAGCAGGAGCATGGCAATGCTTCATGTGCAACAACCCTGAAAAAGCAACCGGTGAGAGACCCCCTTGGTGCTAAAAATCATGTGGAACCCTGGGATTTATAAGGATCTACAAGCTTGGCTATTCTGATTGGCCTTCTTTTTGTATAAACATTCTGGATTGTAATATTGTGCAGAGGTGTGCCGATTCTCCATGCTGAGAAAGGGATCTCACTAAAAGGGAGTGAGGAAAAGGAAAGATGTTGAAAGGGAGAAAACACAGACCAGAAATGATCCAGAGAAACCATACCTACATATATGTACATATATGTGACTATAAAAAGCAACACTGGCTTTTATGCCCAGAAAACATTCTTCATTTCATCCCAGATGACCTTGCGGGTTAGAAACAAATAAGCATCTGTCAGGAGCCTCAAAGAAATGAGAAGACCTGAGTGAGTAAGCCTACAGACTGCCTCACCTCCTCATCACCCCATACACTTTGGCTTGATGAATGAACACTTGTTGAGTAAGGAAGGACTTGAAGAAGAACATGATGGCTGGTTTCACCTTCCCTTCCTTTATGTAGCCCAAGGAATTGGTCTGTGGACTCGGGCTAATTGTAGTTATGAGTGACTATGAGTTAAGCCTTATGCTAACCATGTCAGAAATTAAATTCACAAGAATCTTAGGTGATAGTACGAATATTATCTTCTCTTTACTGATGGGGAAGCGGAAGCAGAGGTGATTTGGTAACGGCCTGAAGTTACATAGGTAGTGAGTTAAATGGCAACTCTGAAACTCAGACTCCAGAACCCAGATGCTTTCCCATGTCGCCATTCTGTCTCCTGCTTATACCTGCCTCCAGCCTGATCAGTGGAAATATGTTATACTGTTTTCATAAGTTGTTCTGCCCATGGAAACTGAATATTTCATCACTAAATTGCCATGAGACAACACTGAGTTTTTGACACTGGTAGGGCTGACAAGCTGCAGTTTCGACTAAGCGAGCAATTAAACACCACAGCACACAAATCCACTCTGAGGAGTAGCTGTGCTCCAGAGGGCCAGGGAAGATACCACCTGTGCCCAGCCCTTAAATTTTAGGATTTTGTGCATCTTAAAGATTACCCACTGTGGCAAGTCTATCCTCTTGCTAGCTGCCAACAGTTATGCTGAATAGAAAAAAAAAAAATACGTGTTTATTTGGCCAGATGGAGACGTGAGGGTCTCATAGAGAGGTACCAATTAAAATGCATTACCCTGTGGAACCAGTAAGGCTGGAAGAAGCTGGCAGGAAGGACGCAGCTTTTGTAAGCGCAGATTGTTGGCTGATTACGGAGTTGGGATGGAGCGGGTTCCAGAGTGAACACCCCAATTTCTTAAAAGTTAATTCAAAAAAAAAGTTAATTCAAGCAAATAAGGAATTGGGGAATTGAATGCTTTTATTATAAAACTTTCTAATTAGACCCTATTTCACCTATGAAAAAGAGCATAAAAGGAACTCTGTTTGAGAGGATAAGCAAGGTAAGGTGCCTATTTTAGGGGGCTCTGAGAAGCCCTTAAGAATTTTCATTCCCCGTAAGCTGAGCCCTTAATTCAATAAACATTTAATCATATCGAGCTAAGAGAGGCCATCAAAAAGGAGCTGTAAGTTAAAAACGCAGTTTCCCTTTAATATATGTTTTCTCAAATTCACTACCCATACGTGAAAAGAATATTTTGCACATTCACTCTTTATTTCTTTCACCATTTCTTATTTGTTTTTCTCACAGTTAAATATAGACTGAGAACATATAGCAATAAAAATTCAAACAAGGCCAAATATTTTATAACAGAACATATTGAATCAAACGGTTTGGCTCTGAAAACTTCAGTGTGCTTAGATTTCTTTGTTTATTTCCTTTTGCTACATGAAAGGGGGGTTGAGCCTCAGAGAAATCCTATTTTAAGTGATTATTTTTATCCAAACTTCTGGAATTCCTGAAAATTCATATAGGTTGTTGATCACATCTTATTTTTATATAAGCATATAAATTATATATTTACCCTGAACATAATACTGTTGACAAATGCATTATTCATGAAGATGATATTTGCAATCATGTTCTGTTTAAATTTTAAATTCAAAGATGATTATGACAAAGGAATAAATATTTAGCTATTTGGATATACACAGCTAGTTTATTACTTCCATCCCCATTTTTTATATATAATGTATGTTTGTTGTGTTGTTTGAATATCTTCCACAGATTAAGCATTGAAATAAAATGGGAGTGAGATATAATATCTCTGCTCTAAAAGGATTTATAATCCAGATAGGGACAGAAGGTATAGATAGAAAAATCTAGCATACTTCCTTGAGTGTTTTTAGTAGGCAATAAATATTTGTTGAGTAAATGAATAATGTTTAAAAATAGCAGCCAAGTATATCTTGAGTATTAAAATTTGATGCCTCAGATTATAGTTATGTGTTAATCCTATCAAGTATATCAATGCACCATGCCCAGTATATTTTGAAACTGGTAAGTAGAGTTTGGCCCCTGTTTCCTCCCAGAGAGATATCACTATGTGTATAACGAAAGGTCCACTTTTCTGCCTGCTCTGCCTGAGTCCCATGATTGTGTTCAGTTTCAACAACAAACCACTAAGTCCTGATGTTGTAGCAGCATCTGGAAGATGTCTAGAGACGTAGCTTTGGAGTCCAGGGCAAAAACTGAAGAAATTGGATTTGGATTGTTTTCCTTCAATGGACTGGCAATGAAATGAAATAATTGTTTCCAAGTATTCCTTGCTCCACTGTAAAAATACTGCTGGCCAGTATCTCCATGAATGAAGAACAAAACTTGAGCTCATTAGAAATTTTTGATTAGACACCAGGAAAGACTTTCTGAAATATAAAGCCTTCCTAACGGTGTTTTGACTAAACTATAGGACCTCTTCAGAAACGGGCAGCAATCCACTGGCTTACTTGACACCCTTAGGTACTGAAGTGCATTAAGTATGGGAAGTACATTAGAGGAGTGTACTTCTTCTAATTAGGAAACGTTCTAGTTAACTGCCAGCTCCAGGCCTCTTCTACCACCTCTACCACCAGCACACAGAAATTCAAAGAAATTTAGTATCTGGTATCAATAAAATATTTTTTTATCCAATTAGGTGTGAATGAAGTTAGGGAAAATAGTGCTAAAATAGTCCAAAGGTCCTGTAATGATTATAATTGTTGGTGTTTATCATGCTATGTACAAAACTTAATGTACATTTTTCTTTTTTTTCATCATTAAAGATATTTAAAGATAAGGAAACTGAAACATCAGGTTAAAAACATGAAATATTGGAAATTTTGAAAATAATGTTCCATGATGTTTGAATATCTTGGAAAAACCAAGACCTCCCCCAATGAATTCCACTCAATGAAGAGCAGGGACTTTATACTGAGAAGGTGTGGGAAGTGATTGCATGTGGGGAAATGGTTACAGTAGAAATGATCCCCATTCTCCAATGCTGATTCACTTTCTGATAATCATTTTTTAAAAGTACAGACTAGTAGAACTAAAAATCACTTAAATTATTCATGAATCCTCAGAGACGTGCCTGGTGTTACTTATTACCAACCCCACTGCTCTGCAAAGAGGAGATAATAGAGATTGAGCAAGTAGACTTAACAGGACAGACTCATTTTTGGAAAAACAAACCAAAATCTTTTATCAACTATCTTCATGTCTTGGAATTGCTAGTTCATGTTGACAGTAAGTGTTAGTCATCTGGACCGGCCAGGAACACATCTGGCTTTTGATTCAGTTACATTTTTAAAAGGAAGAGAAAGAACTGGATCATGATTTTCACTCTTGCTTCTTGAGACACATACATGCCTTTGTTCTTTCACCCTGCAAAGAACAACTTGGAGGTGGTTTGGGCCGTTGTGTCCTCCCCCATGACTTTGAATGCTCCCCAGTGTGAGCACAATCTTAGCCACTGTCTATTTAGATATTGAAAGTAATTATCACTAGGGGGTCTCCTTAACTTGTAAAAGGAAATACAATAAATTTTCAAAAATCTTCTATCATGATTCTCCTGTAGAACTTGATTTCAAAAATTTATGCTGTAAGAGCATGCTGTCCATTAGTTCACATGGGTCCAACAAGGTCCAGCTCCCCTTTGTTGGATGGACACTTTCAGCAAGGGCTAGGTGACCCTCCCTCCATTCAAATGCCAAAATGGAATGGGCTAAACTAGATAATAACTTTCTTGCCTCATCCTGTGACTCTCCCCTCCCAAATCTGGGTTCTAAGGTCATTATCTCTATGGACATCAGTGGCCTGCAATTCACCTCTGCATTGGCTCGGTCTCAGTCCTTGCCTTACTCACCTTTTAGCAGCATTCAGTTTGTTGAGCAATTCTTTCTTCTTAGAACATTCTCTTCCTTTAACTTTTATTGCAAAAAAAACCTCCTCTGGTCTCCTTCCTATTCTCACTTGCTCCCAGCCTCCTTTTGATGCCTGCTCACTTTCTCCAGTCACTCATCATTAGAGTCCTTCTCTTTTTCTACTGTCACTCTCTTCCTTCCAGTCTTCATTGGTTCTGCCTCTTCAGGAGTCCCTGCTATGAGACAACTCCCAAAAGTGTATCTTGCAGTCTATCTCCCACCTCCGAACTCTATATTTTTATCTCATATCACTTATTTGCTGCATCAAAAGCACTTCAAACTCAGCACATTGAAATTAGAATGCATGATTGCTTCCCTTGCCCCTAAAAAGTACTTGGTTTCTCCTTACAGCATTTCCTACCTCAGTAAACCCAAGATCACACATTCTGTTGCACCAGCTAGAAACCAACAGCCCTCTCCCTCACTCCCATCAATCCACCACCCAGTATTATGGATTTTATCTTGTCTACTGCTCTCAACTCTGTCCACCTCTCTCTGTGGTACTCCAATAAGCTACCATCATCTCACACCTAAAATAATGGCAAGAGCTTCCTTCCTGGACCTTCCAATCTGCTTCCCACATCACAGCCAGAATGAGTTCTTCAAGGCACAGATCTGATGGTACCTGCTCCTGCATAAAACCTTGCAATAGCTTCCCATGGCTCTTCATTAAAAGACCAAACTCCATCACATGCCTCCTGGCTTCACATGCCACAGTAGTTCCCAGCCTCTCTCCTCTCATGCTGCCCACGTCTCGTCCTCTCTGCTCTGGCCAGAGGCTCCTCCAGTTTCCCAAACCCACCTCCTGCCATGAGCTTTCCATGTGCATTTCTGTAGCTCTGCCTACCCTTTCTCCCCTCTTCACTGAGTTCATGTAGATCCAGGCTTCCCATTGTAACTCAAACTCCCTGCCAAAAAGAAGCCTTCTGTGCCCACCCTGGCACCTCAGACCTCCAGCCTAACCTGATCACAGAAGCCACCTTGCTTTTTAGGTGTAACTGTTTAATTGAGGCTGTTATCTCCTGTAAATATTAAGTTATGAGAAGGCCCTCCCCTCATCTCTTTATCCTTAGCCCCCCAGCACCATACCGATGGCCAATGAGTACTCACCACGTAAGGGAACAACAGTTTGCACACTCTTAGAAAACTTAAAGTAGTAAAATTTTTCTTACAGGTGAATGAACTCACAGGGATTCATTTTAAGTGAAAAAAAAGTGGAAAATTTATCATTACATATCCTGTGTACTTTTGTACCAAAATATTCTTGTCATAAACTGCTGTCATCTTAAATGAGTTCTTTTCAAAAGTTCTATGAGACATAATTTTACTTAATAGAGTAAGGTATTGTGTGTGTGCGTATATCACAGAGTACAAGGGTATTTATTTTATAAATCTTCATGCATGTGATTTTATGCTGCAGTCTGTTCTTTAATGTCATGGAAATGTCCTGACAATTTTCTTCTCACTATTGGTTTTACAACTTTATTATTTTGTTTTTTAAAAAAGATTTATTTATTTATGCATGCAGAACTGGGGTACAGGCCAGAGATGCAGGGATGGTGAGAGGCTTCACCAGAGACAAAGTGGGGAGCAGAACAAGCAGATTGATGAAGTACACTGCTGAGGGGAGCAGCAGGAAGGTCAGGAGAGGTCTGTTGTCCCCTGTGTGTCACCTTCCTGGTGTGGGATTGCACTTGTGCTAAAGCAGCTGCGGCTAGCTTCGTAGTGCTGTGCCTGGACCTGTTGCGCCACCAAGGAGGACTCAACTTTATTATTTTGTAATTTTATAGGACCTCTCACTCTCATCTACCATGAGACAGGATACTTTTAGCTCCTAGACCTACTTGAGTTACATTTGAATCACCTGGGATCTCTTTAAAAACTCAGGATCCCTCAACACACCCCAGAATTCTGCTTTAGGTGGTTTGAGTTGGGGCCTTGAAATGTGCATTTTAACCAGCCAGTAGGTAATTTGATGTAAGTGGCCCTTGAAACATAGTTTGGGAAACTGCTCTCCATGTTCATAAAATGGTAATTCTCAGGAATGTTTAGATTTCAACCGATGAGCAGAGAAGCCTATGATTTTATCCCAGAACAGCTGCTTTACAAACTTGCTTCTGAGTTCAACGGTCCTTCCAGCTTTATAGGCTCTGTTCTTTTCTTTTCTTTATTTTTTTTTTAAAGATTTATTTATTTGTGCATACAGACTGGGGTACAGACAGAGGCCCAGCTTCACCAGAGACAGAGTGGGGAGCAGAACAGGCAGACTGACAAAGTACACTGCTGAGGGGAGCAGCGGGTGGGTCGGGAGCGGTCTGCCACGCCATGTGGGTCACCTCTGGGGCAGGCGGGAATCGAACTCATGCAGAAGTGGCTTTAGTTTATTAGTGCTATGCTTTAACCCGCTGCACCATCATGGAGGGCTCGGCTCTGTTCTTTTCATGAACATCCCCTCACACATCCTTCTTGTTACTGCACTCCTTTGCTGCACTCTTAAACATCTTTTCTCTTCTTCAGCTCAGGTGAAACTCTAATGTCACCTCCTTGCTACAGGTAGGACCTCTTTTGTTTGAGTACAGTGATGCCTCCGTTCATTTCTCCAGCAATGCTCACCACGCTCTACATCGAGCTGTGTAATTTTAAAATGCTTCATTTCCCCTGCAAGATTATAAGCTAAGATCCCTGGGAATTGGTCTTTCTTAACCTCTCACATCTACAGTTCTTTACAGCTTATCAGTGGGCAGAGGTATGTGTGGGATGGATAATTGACAGATAAACAGACCATATTCCTCACTACTTTGTTCTTCTCCTTGTTGGATTTCTCTATTTTAAGATATTTGTTTGGTATTAGTTCAGTCTTACTCAGAACTTCATGTTGAGTAAGATTAGCACCTTTAAAATTTATTCTTACCAACATAAATATTTTCAACTCTTGGTGCACAAAAGAAAGAGAATTAATGTTTAAATATTTGTATTAATATTCTGAAAATCTTTTTTAAAAAGATTTAGGGCCCTCCCTGGTGGCACAGCAGGTTAAAGTACATCACTATGAAGCTATCACACCACTGCAGCATGAATTCAATCCCCGGATGGGGAGCTGACCCACATGTCTCCCCAGACCTCTCCTGTCTCGCGCCTGCTGCTCCCCTCAGCAGTGTATTCAGTGAATCTGACTGTTCTGCACCCCACTCTGTCTCTGGTGAATCCTCTCACCCCCTGCACCTCTGGCGTGTACCCTAGTTCTTGTATGCATAAACAAATAAATCTTTTTTTAAAAGGGAAGTATCTGCTGCACCATATGGGTCATCTCCCTGGCCAGGGATCCAGCTCATGCTGCAGTGGCTGTGGAGAGCTTCCTAGTGCTGGCTTTAACTCACCTCCAGGGAGAGCCCTATTCCGAATGCCTTTTAAGTTGATAAAGACAGTAAGAATGTGGGTGCCTGTTCCACTAGAGTTTTCAGTTTAATATTCCATAGCTTCTTTAGACAACTGATAATTAAAGACAGGATGAGATCCAGGTTGGCAGAGAATGTCTTAGCCAAATTGTGATGCTTTAAATGAAATAATGTAAATTTAAATGAAATACTAGTGATACTTTAAATGAAATAATTGGCAAGTATGAAAATATTTTAGCAAACTTTTGTGTTATATGCAAATAAGACATTTTAAACATATGATCATTCCTCCAGAATGTCTCACTCTCCACATGTTATTTTCCAAATAGAAAATGATCATCCCTAAAAAGAATTACTTCTCTGTTTTGACCATGAAGCAATGTTGCATCACACTGTAATGATTGTTTACAAGGATGTGCTCTGACAATAGACCTATTAAAGGTGCATGTCCAGTCATGCATATGTCAGACAAAATTGAAAAAGAAATTTTTTTGAACATACAGGAGAGCAGTTGGAAATTTCTTTCTTCTCCCCTCCCCCCCATTGAAACTTTTAAAATTAGTGCTACAGTTACAAATAGCCTGACTCTTAATGGAATTTTCTGAAGCTGACTCTGATTTGTAATTTGGGCCCTAACATGCAACTGCCGTAAATGTCTATTAACAATTCCTTCCTAACACATTTTCCATGGACTTTTCCCTGGGCCAGTTTTTGCTGGGCTACGATGACTCTTTGTTCAGCAGCATTTCTCTACAGTGGTAGAGAAATGCCCGCCATTCATCTTGAGTTTCTCAAAAGGGAATGAGTGCAACACCCCATCCACATTGTGTGCCTCAAAGGACTCCTTCACCAATGTTGTCAAGCACCCTTGCAAACTTTTGTCACACATGTTCTTTAAATGAAACATTTGAACCTGCCTTTCAGAAAAATAGCTGATCAGTCCCATGTCAGATCCGGAAGGCTCCTCATGCAAATCTCATGCAAAAGAAATGGAATATTTCAATTCAGCATGAAAATTTCTGACATTGCAAAGGCTTATATTAAAAAAAAGAAAAAGATTTATTTATACATATAAGAGCTGGGGTGTAGGCCAGAGGTGTAGGGGGTGAGAGGACTCACTAGAGACAGAGTAGGGAACAGAGCAGGCAGGTCTACTGAAATATACTGCTGAGGGGAGCTGCAGGTGGGCTGGGGGTATAACTCATGCTGCAGTGGCTGTGGATAGCTTCAGAGTGCTGAGACTTAACCCCTTGCACCACCAGGGAGGGACCTGCAAAGACCTTTCCACCTCTATCATCATGTTTACTCAGACATACTCTACTTCAGTGTCAGGTTAATACATTCGTTCACCAAATACAGATTCTTACTGTTTGCCAAGTGATGTAGGTTAACCCAACAGTGAACAAAACGAAGACTCTACCCTTGCGGAGCTAAAAGGGAAAGGCATAACTAGATGAACACCAATAACTACTTAGAAATGACATAGTATATTAAAAATAAAATGCATGAGAACTTGTAGCCACTCTAGTCTGGGTTTGGACTAAGTCTCCCAAAGGAAGCAGCATTTGAATAAAATATGAACTGATCATTTACTAACTAGATGAAACTGGGAATGTGGCTCATGGAGAGAATGTTTATTTCAAAAAGTGGAAATATGTTCAAAAGGGTTGGGTGAGTTTGCCTGTGCTGCTGTTATGTAATCAGGAAAATGTATCTTAGGAGCACTGCATTGACTTTTGCTGCCAAAGAGCTAAATATACTTGGTTTGCAATTGTTTATAAAGCTATACTTCTAAGCAGTTGATGTGAAGAAAGTAAGAAACAAAGGAGTTAAGAGGCACAAGAAAGGTGGATATGTGGATGAAACTTAAAAACTGCTCACAGATGCTCTTAAGTGAATGGTATTTCTTTTGAAAATCTAGATAAGGGCTGTCAACACTTTCTCATTATCATAACTAAATTGTACATTCTTTGGGGAAGAAAATCAGGAAGGTTAATCAAATTCATAATTTATTATTTCACTTTACAAATACACATACTGGATTCTGGTTCACTGTACAATTCTAACTTTGGGTTACTTGCCAACTAAATAATGGAAAATAAATGACTTGATTGTTTTTTTGCCTTCCACAGTTATAAATCAAGATGGCCAGCCCCTCATAGAGGGAAAACTTAAAGAGAAGCAAGTTAGATGGAAGTTCATCAAAAGATGGAAAACCCGTTATTTTACTCTGGCTGGAAATCAGCTTCTGTTTCAAAAAGGGAAGTCTGTAAGTGCTTCAGTCTTAGTTACTTTTTTTTTCTTTTTTTCTCATTGCTTTTTTTTTTTTT
>NW_004567115.1:30736986-30798233 GCF_000260355.1 Condylura cristata
CAGATCGATGAAGTACACTGCTGAGGGGAGCAGCGGGTGGGTCAAGAGAGGTCTGCCACGCCATGTGGATCTCCTCCGGGGTAGGCGGGGATGGAACTCATGCTGAAGTGGCTTAAGTTTCTTAGTGCTGTGCTTTAACCTGCTGCGCCACCAGGGAGGGCCTCTCATTGCTTTTTTAAGGTCTTTTCCCCCATTATTCAGAGAGGCATTGTGTCTTGAATTAAAATTCAGTATTTTTTTTCCACTCTCCATTTTACAGTTTTGTGGTGTCATTTTATTGCAAATATCCTTATCTATTTTGTTCATACTGTGTTAGTTGATCCATTGCACTTGTTCCATTGATCACTGGAGCCTTTTTTGTCACCAATGACCAACTTTTAGAGGACAAACAGTGATCTTGAACACTGTGCCTTTGATTTCCTTGTGCATCTGCTATGTAAACTTATGGATTGCGATACTGATTCTGATCTCTTTTATAACCAAAGCTCATATTTGGAGATGGGGACACAAGGAAGGAAGGCAGGAAGGAAAAAACTAATTTATTTTAAGTATGTCTTAGAGTACACTAAATTCCATTTTGAAGAAGGAAAATATTTACTATCTTTCATTCATTTAATATCTGGTTAATGCATAGAATAGATTCTAAAACAATCAGTAGTTATTTGGTAAAGTTTTTAATCTGAATTAGGGAGGCTCAGTAAATATCGTATTTGAATTTATGTCAGGAAACCTATGAAATAGCATTCTAATCAAATCAACAATGCAAAGGTAACCCCTTATTTTCTCACTAAACTATTCATTCAGGATGGGGAGGATAAAAAATCTTAACCAACCGCTTGGCTATTCTGCAATACTATAATAATAGCTTTTCTATACTATTCTTGCCTCACTGGATCGCCTCCATCCTCAGAACAGTTCTTTGATGACAGCACTATTATCATTTGACTGATGGGGAAACTTATTGACTCCACTAGGATCTAGCTGGTAAGGTGGAAAACTAGCTAGTAAGGGTGAAACTAGAGACAAAACTGTGTCATGTGACACCAAGCCTCTTCCTACATACATCTCGCTTCCCATACACACTTAAGTACAGAACCAGGGCGAGCCACACCTTACTGAATTAATGAGTGAACTATACTAGGATTGAGCTGCGTTATGACCAATTCTAGCTGGTGCACTTTTAGTTAATAAAATGATTTTTTTTTAAGATTTATTTATTTGTGCATACAGAACTGGGGTACAGGCCAGAGGCTCAGGGGCGGCGAGAGACAGAGTGGGGAGCAGAACAGGCAGATCGACGAAGTGCATTGCTGAGGGGAGCAGCGGGCGGGTCAGGAGAGGTCTGCCACGCCATGTGGTCACCTCCGGGCAGGCAGGAATCGAACTCATGCGGAAGCGGCTTTAGATTCTCAGTGCTGTGCTTTAACCCGCTGCGCCACCAGGGAGGGCCAATAAAATGATTTTTTAAATACTAACTTTGTGAATGAAAAAAGCCACTTTGGTAACTTCTACTCTGCCCTCGTGATACTTTACCTCAGCGTATGATAAAATATACACATGGACTGGACTTTTCTGTGACTGAAGATATTTGCAAAAGGTAATTGTGTCAATTTAGACAGTTATTGGAGGTTGAAAGAAACATTACTCTTTCTGACTCTCAGTGCTGACGGGTTATCAGGGAAGGATCCTATATTTTCCAAAGTAAAAACAGTAATATAAGCCAAAGTTACCTCACCTAAAAAAAAAAAAAAAAAATCAAGAAGCAAAAAAAAAGAAACATTACTTTTTTTAGCATAGGTTCACAATTAAGTATTTTTAGAGTGTCTAAAATGACCAACTGAATTTCTGTTTTTCTTAAATAAAATGGAAGTTAAGATCTAGTGATTTCTCAGACCCCTTGAGACAAAACAGAGTTCCTGAATAAGAATGTTTTTCTTCTTGAGTTACAAACTCAAATAATGACCTTTATTCTTACTGATTCAGGGTTTTTAATGAAGCTTAAAGAATAAACTATTTTATAATTGGGCAACTTGGTTGACATCTTTATAGGGAAAAATGGTTTCACATTCCAGAAATCTGACAGAACAAGTGGCTCAAATACTGGGAAATAATATAGTAAGGGGAACACAGCAAAATCCTCTCACCCCAACGGCACAGTAACTTAACAGTGGCCAACTGAAGCTTCAGCCACCTCATAAAGGGCCTTCCTTGTAAATGAGAAAAATGTGCATTTTTTAAACAAAAACTGAAGGACTGTCATGATATCTTTCCGAGGCAACATAAATTTATAACACCGTATATGATTTAGGGATAGAGGTTCACACCTTTTTGTATGTTACCACACCACACCCATCACCAAAGCACCCATAATCTTCCACCACTTAATACTTTTGTATTAATTTTTCTAAGATTTTTTTATACTTTTGAGAATAAAACTTCCCCCACTATCCCTTATACCCTTTGAACCTTTTCTCCTTCTTCCTTCCCTCTTAACCTCAAAAGCCTCACTTCATTTATTGAAGGTTGCTTGTTTTTAAGTTTTGTAATCATCCCCTACCCTATATAAATGTCCAATATTTTCTTTTCATCCTGGCTTGCTTTATTCTACATGTTACCTCAAACTCCCTCCATTTTGCTGTAAAAGGCAGCATTCTCTTTTTATGGCTGAATAGTATTTCATTGCATGGATAGACCACAGCTTCTTGATCCCATCCTTCATCCATCATCAGTAGGCACTTAGGATGCTCTCTTTTCTTAGCTATTATAAAGAGTGCTATAGTAAGCACATAGAACACATGATCTTTTGAGTTTCTGGGTCATGTTCTTTGGATAGATACCAAGAGTGGGGTTACTAAAACATGTGGTGTTTCTGCTTTTGGGGTTTGGTTTTGTTTTGTTTTTAAAAAAGATTTATTTGTTTATGCATACAGAACTGGGGTGGAGGCAAGAGGGGCAAGGTAGTGAGAGGATTCACCAGAGACAGAGTGGAGAGCAGAACAGGCAGCTTGATGAGGTACACTGCTGAGGGGAGCCACTGGTGAGAGAGGAGAGGTCTGCGGCGCCTTGTGGAGCACTTCCTGGGCAGAAATTGCACCCTAGTGGCCTCAGCCAGCTTCACAGTGCTATGCTTTAACCCATATTGCACCACCGGGAGGGCCAGCTGGGTTTTGTTTACTAAGGTATATAGAGATTGCTTTCCAAAATGGCTGCACCAGCGTACATTCCCACCAACAGTATAAGACTTCCCTTTTTCCCATCCCCTCAAGGACTGGTTGTTGGGGGTCTTTTTCATATGTTTCATTCTCACAGGTGTGAAATGATATCTCATTGTGGTGTTGATCTGCATCTTCTTTACTAAAAGTGATATTCAACCTTTTTCCATGTATCTGTTGCTGAGCATATCCTCTTTGGTGTATTGTCTATTCACTTCATTTATCTGCTGTCCATTTATTCATTGGATTTCTTTTTTACTGTTAAATTGAATACATTTATTACAGATCTTGGATATTAACCCCTTGTGAGTTGTGCAATTGTGTAATATGTGAATGTTTCTGTGAATGTTTCATTAAAAAATGCCTTTTTAATCCTTTTACATTTTCTTTCACTAAATGAAAGCTTTTTAATTTGAAGTAATGCTACCTTTTTATTTTGCTTGTATTTCCATGTGGTAAGGGTTGAGTCCCTTTATTGTTGATGCCATGGGATGTGTCTCCAGTGTTTTCTCTGATACATTTTATTTCTGTGGGTCATATATCCAAGTTTCAATTCATTGATAGTGAGGTTTTTGGTTGTATTTTGTGTGGGTGTGTTTTGTTTTGTTTTGCACGTGGAACTTCACTGTATTACATATAAACTTAAAGTTTTCTCATCTCTACTTGTTAAAGAAACTCCCCTTTCTCCATTTTATGGTCCTGGTTGCTTAATTATAAATTATGTGAATTTATTTTTGAACTTTTGATTCTGCTCCATTGATCTTTGTATCTATTTGTGTTCCAATAGGCTATTGTTTCCATCACTGTGGCTGTTCAGTGTAACTTACAGTCAGTTAATATGTGGCTCTGTTTCCTCTCCCTTTTTTTCCCTCCTTAGCTATTTGAGGCCTTTTATGGTTCCATACAAATTCCCATATATTTTGTGCAACTTCTTTGAATAATGTAGCTGGTATTTCAGTGAGGATTTGTGTTGAATTTACACATTGCTTTTAGTAGTTATTTTGACTAAATAGATTCTTTCTATCCATGAGCATGGAATGTCTTTCCACCTCTTATATCAGGATCTATATCCTCTAATATTTTGTTTCTATTGTATAAGTCTTTTACCTATTTGATTAGGTTAATTTCTAGGTAATAGTCAATCCTTTTTAATGCCATTTTGAGTAGATTTACTTTCTTATTTTGAGTAGATTTACTTTCTTTTACTTTTTCTTTACTTTTTTTCCTATCATTCTTTGTATATTAAAATGCAGCCATGTTTTTTCTTTTAAAATTATTTATTTATATATATTTTATATCACTGTTCATTTGTGTACAGTGTTTGCTTTCTCCACTCAGGTGTAGTCCCTGTAAAACTCCCACCACCAAACCACCTGTGCACCATCACCATAGCTCCTTGTACTCTTCCCACTCCTGTTTTGACAACTCTTCCTCCCCTCCTGCAGAATATCTCTGATTTATAGTGTCTGTTAATGTTTTTAATTTTTATTATATAGTTTATTTTTACATCATTTTGTGCCTTTTTCCATCCCAGTTGTAATCTCTGTGGACTTGCCACCACCAATTCACCCATGTGCCATCACCATAGTCCCATGCACTCCACCCCCAATTTTTGATCCCGTTCCCCACTCCACCCCCATAAAATGTCTCTGGTATATAGTTGTTCATTATTTTTTTTTCTCCTGGTCCTCTATGCTCCTGCTATAAGTGAAACCATCCAGTATTTTTCTTTTTCTTTCTGGCTTATTTCTCTAACCATGATCCCTTCTAGCTCCATCCATGATGCTGCAAAAAGCATGAGTTTATCTTTTTGATTGTTGAGTAATATTCCATTGTGTATATGTACCACATCTTTTTAATCTAGTCTTCTACTTTTGGAAAATGCAGCCATTTTTTGTGTTGACTGAATCCTGCCATTTTGCTATATTCAGTTATTGTTTCTACAGGTTTTTGGTATAGTCTTTAAGTGTTTCTATGTATAGTATCATGTCATTGTGAATGAGAGTTTCATTTTTTCTGGGTACATTTTGCCTCCTTTTGTCCAATTGCTGTAGTTAAAATCTTTAATACTACACTTAACAGACTTGATGACAATGGCATCCTTGTCTTCTTTCTGATCTTAGGGTGAAAACTTTCAGTTTTTCATCTTTAAGTATTACATTGGTTGTTGGTTTGTGATATATGGCCTTTTGAATGCTGAGGTAAGTTCCTTCCACTGGCATCTTGTTTAAAGGGGTTTTTTTTTTAAATAATAAATGAGTGCTGAATCATATCAAATGCTTTCTCTGCATTTATTGATATTATTATAACATTTTAATCTTTTCTTTTGTTGATATGCATTACATTGATTGATTAACAGATATTAAACCATCCTTTCATCTCTGGAGTTTATTCCACTTAATCACAATATATTACACTTAATATATTGTTGAATTTGATTTGCTAGCATTTTGCTGAATATTTCTGCATCAATATTCATAAGGGACATTGGTCTGCAGTTTTCTTGTGCTGGCTTTGTCTGGGTTTGGCATTTAGGTAATGTTGGCATCACAAAATGTATTAGGGAAAATTCCTTCTTGGATTTTTAGAAATAATTTCAGCAAGATGGGAATAAGTTTTTCTTTAATGGCTTGAGAGAATGTGCTTGTGAAGCTGTCTGGCACTGGGCTTTTGCTTTATGGGAGATTATTGATAACTCTTTTAGTTTCTATGATAAGGTGTTTTTTCAACACTTCTATTTCTTCCTGGCTGAATGAACTACTTTTGTTCTAGAAATGTGTTCATTTTTTCAAGGTTTTTGAATTTATTTGCTTAGAGTTGTTCATAATAAGTTCTTGTGATCCTTTGTATTTCTATGCAATATGTGGTGATTTCCCCTCTTTCGTTTCTAATTCTCTTCATTAATATTTTCACTCTTATTTTCTTTGTTAGCTTCACTACAGGTTTGCATTTACCTTCTCAAAGATTAGTTTCATTGATCTTGTGTATGGCCTTTTTGCTATTACATGTATCCCTACCCTTTTTTATTGTTTCCTTTCTTCTACTAACTTTTGATCTTGTTTGTTCCTTTTTTCCAAGTGTGTTAGGTGTAATTTTAAACTGTTTATTTGGGTTATTTCTTGCTTCCTAATGTGGGCCTGCATTTTCTTTTCATCTTTGCTGGATCCTAGAAATTCTGATAGCTTGTGTCCTCATTTTCAATACTTTCTCATTTCTATTTTAATTTCTTCTTTGGTCAATACCTATTAAGCAATATGTTGTTTAGTCTCCATGTATTTTTGGCTTTCCAGATGTTTTAATTCATGACTTAAGACATTATGGTCAGAAAGAGTACTTGTAGGCCCTCCCTGGTGGTGCAAGGAGTTAAGTCTCAGCACTATGAAGTTGTCCACAACCACTGCAGCATGAGTTCGATCCCCAGCCAGAGAGCTGACCTACATGGCACAACAGACTTCTCCTGTCTTGCCTTCTGCTCCCCTCAGCAATGAGCCCCTGAACCTCTGGACTACACCCCATCTCTTGTATGCATAAACAAATAAATAAATCATTTTTTTAAAAAAAGAGTAATAGTTATTATCCCAGTTTTCATTGTTGTATTGACAATTGACTTGTATCCCAACATATGGCATATACTTGTAAATGTTCTTTGTACCCTTGAAAATGTAATGCAGCAATTTGGGGATATTCTGTAGATGTCTGTTAAGCCTATTTGATCAGTTTTTCATTTAAGGATATTGTTTCCATATTTATTCTGTCTTGTTGGTCTATCCATATTTGTAAGTTGAATATTTAATGTCTCTAGTTGTATTCTTGTCACTATTTCCCTTTAGTTCTATTAATAATGGCAACATGTGGCCCTCCCTGGTGGCGCAGCGGGTTAAAGCACAGCATTAAGAAGCTAAAGCCACTTCCGCATGAGTTCCATCCCCACCCGGGAGGTGACCCACATGGCGTGGGAGACCTCTCCTGACCTGCCCACTGCTCCCCTCAGCAGTGTACTTCGCCAGTCAGCCTGTTCTGCTTTCTGCTGTCTCTGGTAAATCCTCTCACTGCCCCTGCACCTCTGGCCTGTACCCCAGTTCTGTAGCAGCAGGCAGGTCTGGAGAGGTCTGCCAGCCTTATGGATCACCCTAACCCCCCACGCAGCATCGAACTTGCACTAAAGTGGCTGCGGCTCACTTGCAGTGCAGCGTCCTTATCCATTGCACCACCACAGAAGGCCCATAAATAAATAAATCCTTAATAATAATAATAATAATAATGGCACCATGTGTCCTGGTGCACCATCATTCCATACATATGTATGTTTTCCTTGTGAGGCTTTTAACTGCTCTGTAATATCCATTCCAGCTCTTACTACCTTTTTTTAAAAAGTGAGTATCTGTGTTAACAGATATAAGTATAGTTGATTTTTTTATTTCCATTTGCTTAAAGATTGTCTTCCAGTGTTTAAATCTAAATCTATGCTTGTTTTTGTTGATCAGCTGATTTCCTGTAAACAGCAGAAAGTTGGACTTTGTTTAGAAATCCACTAAACCACACTGCAGAGTAGGTCAATTCAAGCCATTGACCTTGATGAGCAGCAGTTACATTGCCTTGACCACTTTTCTAATATCAGTGTTTGGAATTACTGTTTGTCTTGATGTTCCTCAGATTTTCTTCCAAATTAAATAATGCACCATAAATTTTGTTTAGAGTGGTTGTGTCTTAGTTGTGCTTTCCACTGCAAAGGGAGAAAAGGATAACTATACAAGGGGAAGTTGAGAGAGAAGAACTGACAAGATTCTCAGGCACAGGTACATTTTCCAATGAACAGAAGTATTCAGTGGTGTTAAGAACCTGAAATTGCTTTAAACAAGAATCTGGCTCTTTAATTCTATTAATCGTAGCCCATTGTAATTACTGTATTATAGAACCCCTTCAGCATCTGCTTCAATGAAAAGAAAATGTACCTCATTAAATATTTCTCACTTAGTATTTGTAAACAAATCCTGCTTCCAAAGCTGCGGAAGATTTCAAAAGCATTTTGATCTATGTGAACATCAAAACCTATTTATTCAATTAGTACCCTTATCTCAGAGATAACACAAAAGAAAATTCAATATCATGCTTCTCCAATTATCTGAAATTCTGAGGCAACAGTACTCCAGATTGTACTGTTATAGTGTGCACTATTAATAAAATGTTCATATCAATTAAAAATGACATAAAATCAAAGGAATCTGAATTAAGTGTTTTTCCCAATCTCACTGTATAATACATTGCAATCTTGTGTGACTTTGTAATATAATAGAGTCAATTATTCACTCCTTTGGTTGTCCTAATAACTCTTGAAGTTCTTAGCATAACACAGGTTTGAGTCATAAGAAGTAAAGATTCTGACCCTTTGGGAAAATTCTGCAGTAGTCAGAGATTTTTCCCTGCTTTGGAAACCAGCTCACATTCTTTCCTTCCCATTCATTTCAGAAAGATGATCCAGATGACTCCCCTATAGAACTCAGCAAAGTACAGAGTGTGAAAGTTGTGGCCAAGAAACGCAGGGACCGCTCTCTCCCTCGGGCTTTTGAAATCTTCACAGACAGTAAAACTTATGTGTTCAAGGCCAAGGATGAGAAGAAGGCAGAAGAATGGCTCCAGTGCATCAATGTGGCAGTGGCCCAAGCAAAAGAGAGGGAAAACAGAGAAGTGACCACATATCTGTAGGGATTTGTGAGCCAGCCTCACTCACAGTGAGCAGTGCATTATCGCTGCCAGTGTCAAGAAAAAGAGAGAAACTCACCACGCATGAATGTTCTCAATGAACTGCTGAGAAGCAGGACCTAACAGTGGCAAGATATAAGAAGACGACTTTAACACTGGTGGCACAATGGGTTAAAGCACAGCTCCATGAAGCAATCCACAGCCACTGCAGCACGAGTTCGATCCCTGGCCAGGGAGCCTACCCACAAGGCGCAGCAGACCTCTCCTGTCTTACCCTCTACTCCCTTCAGCGTGTGTTTCAGGCAGTCTGCCTGTTCTGTTCTCCACTCTTTCTCTGGTGAATCCTCTCACACCCCACAACTCTGTCCTGTACCCCAGTTCTTGTAAACATAAATAAATCTTTAAATAATAATAAAAAAAAAAACAGACAACCTTAAGAAACACCTGAACTATTTATCCTGAGGAAAGATGAGGCACTTCTATTAGACACCACAGTTTTTCAAAGGTATTTATAGGAGAAAAAAAAAACCTACTAGGAAAAGTTAAACCAATAGACATTAGGGAAACATATAAATTATTTTCTAGATGAGTAGTTACATCTATGGTCTCCTAATGTAAATGAAGCTAAAATATGGTGAGATGATTTTCAAGTTAATTCAGCTGTATAATTAAATGTTTACCTTCCAGAATCACTTATTTGAGTATTTCTTTTAAGTTCATATAACATGATCTAAAATTTTAAATACTTGAAAATATCTCCTTCCCAAGGCAAACATAGAAAACCATTTTCTCTATTTCCAAAATATGTCATCTCCATTATCCATTCAACTTTGATATTTTAAAATTATACTTCTCTGTATTCTCTCTTGAAATGCCTCTAGATTATAAATATTTCTTCATCATTTTCCATAAACTTTTTAAAAAGCATAGTACACAGACCTCTGGGATGACTCCCACAGACCTCCATCCTATATCCTCCACCCTTGAATGTGGTACAAACTGCAACTTGCTTCTGATGAATAGAATATGACAAAAAGAATACGATTTTTTTCTCCCATGATTGTGTCATATTCTATGGCAAAGGCAAAGAGAATTTTCCAATGTAATTAAGGTCTCTGATCAGCTAACTTTCAGTTAATTGAAAGGAGTCTGCTCCTGAATTAAGCCCATCCTAATGAGACAAGCCCTTTAAAAGAGGATGAATAAGTTCAAGATTTTCTCTCCCGAGGCTTGAATAAGCAAGCATAATGAGCTCTATAATTCCAAGGGGATGAATTTTGTCAGCAACCAGTGAGCATGGAAGAGGACCCCTAACCTCAGATAAGTGCGGTCCCCGGCCAACACCATAACTGCAGCTTTGTGGCACTCTTAGAAGAGCTTTCTCTGAACGCCTGATCCAAAGACACTTTGAGATAATAAAAAAATACACTGTTTTAACCCTTTCAAGTGTGTGGTAACTTTGTTATGTATCGACGAATAGCCCAAAAACTAACTTGGAATACCCATAGAGAATAATTTCTTCCCTCGTCCCTGCTAGACTGTGTAGTCTAGTATGAAAATTGGAGAAAGAGTGTAAGTAGTTAGAATTCTTATTTATACCTTGGCTCTCTTGCCAATGCACTATGTGAAAAATATAAAATAGACCTGTGTGATGCACATAATCTAATTTTCATATGTAAAGTTTCAAGGTACTGTGAGCTGCAGAATTTATCACAATTAGGTAATACAGTCTGGAGGTCAAATTTTGAGTTTATGAGGTATATGCATGGATGGATGGTAATGGAAAATGTAGAATTTGACTAAGTTAGGAAGAATAAGACTAAAGAACTAATAAGGGTTTCTGTGAACAACCAACATTTAAGCAAGATAGGTTGGACTGACAATTAGTGTTAAGACATGATAGAAGCCAAGGGAAATAATGTCACAAAAGCCAAATAAATAAAGGCTCTCAGGAAAGGGGAGAACTCAGTAATGTGAAATTGTGAAGAACAACCACTTAAGATTAAAAAAAAAAAAAAACAGGTTTTTGCAAAGAGGAAACCATTTATATCATTGGTCAGAAGAATTTCTTTGAAGAGATGGGGTAAAAGTCAAGTTGCAATTATTGAAAAATTAGGCTGCTGCTTCTACAACTCCCTTTGCTTTTCCACTTCCCCATATGACTAAAGCTGTTTATCAATAAAAAGGCCAGGATCTTGCTTTTCAGCAGCATCCTGCATTATATAGACTCCAGTTTCTTTATCAGTGTGGTGTTGCCCTAACAACAGATTTTGACATTTACAATTCATTAATAATACCACAATCAAGGCCATTCCTTTAAATACAAATCTGCTTAGAACCTTTCAATGGTACTTTACCATTACAAAGAAAATGTTCAAGATCCTTAGTGTGGAATCAAACCCTTGACACTTGTTTGACCCTGCAGGGCTTTCAGTACCACTTTGCAACATTCTCTTAAGTCCCCTTGTGTCACAGCCTTAGGTAAGGACTGAAATTCCCTCTCTCTCTTTTGCCATTGCAAAGGGGTTCCTTGTGGTGATCATTTCCTTCTTGTCTTCCCATCACCCTCCTGCTAGTTCTTTAGGAAGAGCTCTGTCTTAATACTTCTGGGAAACAATGTGGAAGTCCAGGCTGCATGCACAGCTCCATCAAGTACTGTTATAAGACACTTCAACTTTGTCACAGGTCTGTCTTTTCCATTATGTTATAAAGCCCGGAGGTAGGAGCTAGGCCTTTTATTTTTTATCTCCAGACAACACATTATACATGTTGTTTGCCACCATGTATTAACTGCTGTTAAATAAAGGAGTTTGAATCCTTTCCTACCAACCAGTTACTTTCCTCTTTCTATATTTTTAACTTCTTTTTCTTAAGTTTAATTCATCTTAAACAAACAATAAAACACTTTCTCCTCTTTGCTCCTCTTTGTTAAAAGCATAGTCCCATTATTGCTTTAAATGTTTAACCTCCCTCTAATTTTTCAAGGGCTGTAGGAACAAAAAGGATGCATCTCTCACGACACTTAGCTGCTTTCTTGGAAACTTTACCTGTAACACTGCCATTCACCAAGACAGAAGATTCTGAATCAATGGTTTAAGAAATGAGATCTTTCTTAATGGTGGTAAGTGCTTTAATGTGTACATTCAGAGCCTAGATAAGTGATTTGCCTGTGACTGGAGAGAATAGTCTTGCAAATTTGAGCAAGAAAAGAGTAAGAACAGATGATTATAACTGATTTGTGAAATATCTTAAAATCTACTAGCCTAATCTTTTTTTCCAAATAGACTACTCTTTTTACTTTTATTTTCTTAATTTTTATTTTATAAATATATTATTTACATTATTCTTCATTTTGTACATTTTTCCATCTCAGTTGTAATCCCCATGGACTTCCCACCACCACTTCACCCATGTGCCATCACTATAGTCCCATGTGCTCTACCCACCCCAGTTTTGATCTTGTTCCCCTCTTTTCCCCCATAGAATGTCTCTGGCATATAGTTGTTAGTTGATGTTCTTTTTTACTTTGTTACAATGACTATATATGTATTTATTTCTGATCCCTTATACTTTTTCTGGCTTATTTCACTAAACATGATCTTTTCCAGTTCCATCCATGTTGCTGCAAGTAGCGTGAGTTTATCTTTTTGATAGCTGAGTAATATTCCACCATGTGTAATATACATATCTTCTTGATCCAGTCATCTATTTTTGGGCATTTGGGTTGATTCCACATCTTCCTTATTGTAAATAAACCAGCAATAAACAGAGGGTACAGGTGTCCTTTTGAATTATGGTTTTTTTTTGTCCTTTGGGTATATACCTACTAATAGAATTGCTGGATCATATGGAAGCTCCATTTTTAGCAGTCTGAGAAACCTCCAAGCAGCTTTCCATAGTGGCTATACCAGTTTACATTCCCACCAGCAGTGCAGGAGAGTTCCTCGCCAACATTTGTTGTTGCTAGTTGTTATAATATGTGCCATTCTCACTGGTGTGAGGTGGTATCTCCCTATGGTTTTGATTTGCATCTCCCTTATTATAATGATGCTGAACATTTTTTCATATGCCTATTGACCACCTGCGTTTCCTTTTTAGAGAAGTGTCTTTGTAGCTCTTCTGCCCATTTTTTATATTTCACTTTATATTTGTTTAGTTTGATCAGCTCTTTGTATATCTTTGTGACCAGTCCTTTATCATTCGTGTTATGAGTGAAAATTTTCTCATTCTTAAGAGTCAGTGAATAACCCTAGCTGGATTAACCAGTTTGGTAAAACTAGTAACAGACAAAGAGAAATACAGTATTAAGTGATGTTGCATGAGTTTTTAATAATTTAAATGCCAACTGTATGTGCAAACCTATCATAGCTGAGAGATAAAGTAAAACACTGATTTTTGTTTCCATATGATTCAGCAATTCTACTAGTAGGTATATACCCAAAGGACAAAAAAACAATAATTCAAAAGGACACCTGTACCCTCTGTTTATTGCTGGTTTATTTACAATAAGGAAGATGTGGAATCAACCCAAATGCCCAAAAATAGATGGCTGGATCAAGAACCAGGACCCCACCAGGTCAATTTGAATGAATTATTTTTACTACTTGTGACAAAGTGCTTATGATTTAATTGACTATGCCTGATTTAGAAGATAATTCTAAAGTCTTTTAGCCAACTCTTAAAAGAAGTAAATGTATGAAGTGTAACAATGGCCTTTCTGGTTTCATCCCATGATGCAGTAACTCCAAATGCAAGCAAATTCGCCTGGGTTCAAAGCCAGATTGCGAATTTCAGAATCATGGTCTTCCCACTGACTTTTCTGGCACGTCCCCCGCTCCCCAATGCCGACCACTCACCAGTTTGGCCTTTCCCAAGAGGGCGGCTGCTCCCAATCCTGCTCTAAGAAGAAACCACTTTTCTAAACATGTTTAAACATTTTAAAATGCTGGTATGAATGCAATTATAATCATGGACAGAAATTCAAGTGGTTTTCATTTTTATTTCATTTTAATTCTCTTTCCTTCCCAGAGTCAGCTATCTATGTGAGCAGCTCATCTGGTTGTTTCTTGAGAACCCTGAATTCAGTTTAGAAAAATACATATTTAATGCTTTTCTAACACTGTTTTTTTTTTTTTTTTAGAAAATTCTTGTTTGATGACAGTAGAGGGATGTTTTGTATTTATCTACTTTCTGTAAACACTTTGGGGCCTATATGTGGTATAGACCTCTTGTCAGGCATAAAGATCAAGTGGTTTAAAATCACTCTCCATTTTAGAAAACAACTGAAAGGCCCTTCCTGGGTTGGAGTGCAACATTGCAAAACTGGCCGTGGCCTCTTTAGCATGAGTTCAATCCCTGTCCCCTGAGGTGATCCACATGGAGCTGCAGACCTCTCCTGACCCACCCGCTACTCCCTCATCAGTGTTCTTCCTCAATCTGCCTGTTCTGCTCCCCACTCTGTCTCTGCTGAATTCTATCAGGGTCCCTGCACCTATGGCGTGAACCCCAGTTTTGTATGCATAAATATATAAATCTTTAAAAAGAAAAGAATTGTAAGATAAACTGAAAGAATGTGTGAGGCAAATTGGAAGTACTTTGCAGAGAAGTAAATATCATGAATGATCTAAACAGGATTTCCAGTCTCCAATTTTAAGTTTAGGGAAATTCAAGATGTCATCTCATCTTGAAATAGTGTCAGTGTGCAGATTCTTGTGGCATTCTTCTTTCAAAGATGCTAGAAAGACAAAGGGGTTGGAAAATAAGAAAGACTTCCACTGAGGCAAGGCAAGGGAGTCTAAAGAAAGTGGCCCTGGCAGGGTCACATGACAAGTCAAGTCCTAGTTCTACCGTATCTGTGAACTTGGGAAAACTACTCATCGAGGGAGAAAAATTGGTGTGAGGCTTCATCGTGATGTACAGCAGAGAGAGCCTGTGACCCAGCAGTCACTTGAAAAGGACCCCATTTTTAGGCATCACCAAGGAAGGAAAACATCCTACCAATGAAGCGATGATACAACATGATGTTTTACTTAAATAGATATTTTATCTTTGCTAAGGAATTTGGTGGTTTCTTCTAACTTTAAGAGCATTGTGTGATAGGTAATTCTTTTGTGAAGAAGCAAGGCTTTGTTTACATGTGGATGTCCTCCTTTCTTAGGTAAATTTATGTTTAGTTTTTGCCTTGCAAGATGATATAAAATTAGCCATTCTTCCAGTGATAGTGCTTGGCTTCACTGATAACACATTTGCTCCCACTCTATTCTAAGACTTTCTGCACACATGACTTGTTTCAAAGTCAAATCATATGATAAATTTTAATACAAAACAACAGTTAACATAAGTAGAGTCAGCCATGGACATAACTTAATAAAAGTGACAACATAAAGCTAGGACCAAGTTAATGCTTCAGCGGGCAATGACAGACAGTCCCAAGGACAGCACTCAGTCCTGGCGGTCGATGACGGTACAACACTGCTCATTATAAGGCACATCCCTCTCTCAGAACTGTTATAACACAGAAGAAAAAAATATGAGCAAAATAAGTGAAAAATAAATAAGCAAAAGTAGGTATTAATTTGAGACTTTTACATGGGCTTATGTGAAAGGAATCAAAACAGTGGCACAGTGGGTTGGGGTGCAGCACTGCAAGATGGCCACAGCCACTTCACTGCGAGTTCGATCCCCAGCCCTGGAGGTGACCTACATGATGCGGCAGACCTCTCCTGTCTCTCCTGCTGCTCCCCATGTTATAGGGCACCCCAAATCCGTTCCAGAAAAGGGGACAGGGACACCCCTGAAGCCCCAAACCTGCCTGCTCTAAGTGGGTTCTGCCATCCGCCGCACAAGACAAAACACATAAAACTTTAATGAAAAGGGACTTTAATACAGTAAATATACAATACCCAACACAAAGAATATAGCTTCTAAATCAAACACCTGAAGTTACCCATCCCCTCGTGGGCAAAAGTCAACCCAAAAGGGGTTGGCCCAAAGCAAGACCTGAAAGCTGCCACTAGAATAAAGCACATTCTGGCCAGGACCCATAGAAAAGGGTCAGAAATGGCCAGACAAGTCTGAAAGGAAAAGAACAAAATCAAAATCAATATAAACACTGCCATAGTCACCTCCCTACAGGTCTCTCACCCACATCTGCCTTAACCAGTCCAGGGTCAGGAAACAAGCCCAGTTTCTTCATCACATGCTTGCTGCTCCATGTGGCTTCCTCAGGTCTCCGTCTTGTTCTCCATCCAGCTTCCTTCTCTCCTTTCTTCTCTCTTTATTCCCTCCTTTTTCTCTGCTTAGCTCCACCCTCCTTCTGGGTGGGGCAGGAAACCTGGAACTTCCCCCTCTCCTAGGGACTACCCTGTTACACCCTCAGCAGTGTAATTCATCAATCTGCCTGTTCTGCCCCCCCACTCTGACTATGGCCTATACCCCAGTTCTGTATGTATAAATAAATCTTTAAAAAAAAAGATGTTGTGACCAAAAAGTATACTACACGTGTAAAAAATTTAAAGCCAGGAACTCCTGGAACTTTGGGGGTATTTTTCTGTAAGACTATCATCAGACATGTTGTGTTCACATACTTTCTGTGCCTTTGTGGACAAATCTTCTCCAAGTTGACATTAAACAGAAAGAAAATGCATTTTCTGTCTTTCAATCAATAAAATGATTAGAATTCTTGAACCCTGAGGAATTATAAAATAGCTCAAATAATATGAGAACATCTTCAAACAAATGACAGGCGTATTTGTTTATAGGAATGATGGTGTTCCAGGCAATGTCATTGGAAACGAAAGAGGTGGGTAGTGGCAGTAAATTCTAATTTCTCCTTCTTGAATTCTTTTAGAATCTTTTTTAGGCTCATTTTACTTTTTAACTACCAGTACACTCATAGGAATGTAATCTCTATAGACCACATATATATACACTCTTTTACCCAGGATTATGAAAATAAAACAATGTTTTCAAAGGGGTTTTAAGGAAATCAATCTTATTAATTTATTATTTTATATTACATTTCTCTCTCTATCTCAACTGGAGTTTCATGTCATCTAAAAGGCCTTTCTGGTCTAGAAAAAGTCAAAACTAGCAAGCTGACCATTAAACTGAGGCATACAGCAAAGGAAGGGGCAGGTGTGAACACAAAACTGGGGAAGAGTGAACACAAAGGAATATGATAAAGGCTTACAGGTGACAAAGTGGTGGGAGAACCATGGGGAATACAACAATGTAAGGAAAATGAATTAATAATAATAATAATAATAATAATAAAACTAGAGAAGGGCTTTCCATGTGCTGCACTGTTCCTAATGGAGATTCACTTTTACACCCTGCATTTCCTCTGGGAGTAGGTTGTTCCCTCTTATTCAGATCTACTGGGATGTGGAGAAAATAGTCTTAATGTCTTTCTCTTAATAGAGAAAAACAATGATCCTCTTTGCCAAGCTAGCTCATAAACACAAAAACAGAAGAGGGCTTAAATTTAACCAAAACCACAGTTTGGGCTGTCTATCTTGGAAAAATTGGCCATTAAGTTAATACTTAGGCCTTGTGTAACTTAAGAGCTAATTGGAGAACATTTTAATCAGGATTCATGCAAACATTCCATAGACACCTTCTACTTTGCCATACAAATTCCCCTCACCTACATACTCATGTTCTTGGTATCACTGTGTTTTCTACTGTTGTCACTTGGAATCCTGCCATTCCTTCAGATAATTACAAATAAAATTCCCCTGCAGCCAATACTGCACAGTGAGGTTCCATTGTAAGGAAGTCATTAGTGGAATGTAAGGCAGACATGTAAGAGACCAAGTTCTTCCAAGAAAGGCGGCTCAACATTTATCATTCAGTCAACAGTATGAGGAGCTGTTGGAGTTGGGAGAATCTCAAGAGCATGAGGGGCCAAGCCCCCCTTCCTTAAAGAAGTTCCTAACTTATTAATGGATTGTCATTAATGGATGTCACTGTCAGCTACCCAAATACTTCTAGGAAGAATACATCATTTACCACTAGTCCACATCTTCTTCAAATTATTTTTTCTGATTATGAAAATATTTATTGTAGAATGTTCACAAAATACAAAAGGACTATTAAAATACAATAAAGATTACCCATAATATCCCAGAATTCAAAAACAATTCAATGAAAGTGTTCATATGTAATTCCTGTTAAACTACTTATCCTTTATATTATGTTTTTGGAAAAGTTTGTATTTCCATAATTTCAACTTTGAGTCCTATTTCTCTCTCTTGCAATCACACAAAGTGTTTGTTCCCTAGTGCCAAGACAACATTCCAAAGAGATTGATTTAGATGTTCATTTGATGAAAACTTATTGGGCTATATACTATACTAGGGGATGGGGGGTCAGAGAGGACTAATTAATTGTCTTCACAGGGAAATCATACTTTGTACAAAAATGAAGGATGATGTAATGAATATATCATTTTTTTTAATTCCCCATACCTTTAAGGCACTCAACAAAAATGCTGTAGTTATTCCGTAAGTAACCCAAAACTTGAAGCACCTACTATGAATAGGTGCCGTATTTAGCATAAGATATACCAGGTTGTGGAATTTATGTCATAGTAGAAGAGAAATTGTAACAGGTACAGGTTTCATGGACTCCGCCCCCACTCCAGATGCTGGAACTCCAAATCCCATCAGTACCAAGGAGAAGCATGCCAGATGTGAGGGTGGAGCTGAGCAGCCAGGTTGGGATAAAACCGGACATGTGGGCTCTGGGGGGACCTGGTGGTTCGCAGCTGATCGTTTTGGCACCAATCGGTTTTCAGCGTGCCGGTGGAGTCCAAGTGAGCAGAACTGGTAGGACATCCTAGTTAACCTGTGTTTCTCTCCCTCTCTCCCTGGGTTATTCCTTTACCTTTCTCCTTATAAATAAATCCATTATTTAACCTTTTGAGTGTGTCCATAATACGATTGAATCATAAGCGCATGGGTGAAGACCCACAGACAGGAAATGGGGTGCCCTGTAACAAAAGTACCAAAACCTTTTTCTTAATTACTATAAATTTGTTTTGTGACCAGACCACAAAGCACAACTAATAGAGATTATGAACTGAGAGAACTGAATTTGTCAGGAAATTAGGAAGGTCTTCCTGGAGAGAAAGGTAACTGGCCTGAGAGCTGTGGGATGAACAGGTGTGACTAGTTGTCTACCAAAGAGATGAAGGAAAGAAGAAAGAACCAAATGAGAGAGGAGCCTGGGGAGAAGAGGCGCACAGCACATCAGAGAAATGAAAACAAGCCAGTGTGGCCAGAAAATAGAGACGAGAGGAAGAAAAGGTGATGAGGAAATGAGACCCACCCCCACAAAGAGGTATTGACGAGTTTACGCAGAATTGCATGATTGATAGAATTTATAAGATTGTCCCTACTACGGTGCAGAAACTGGGCTATTAGAAAGCAAGAACAGAAACCAAGAGAAAGACAGGAAAGAGGTTGCTGAGATAGCATAAACCAGAGACACAATGAGGTCATATAAGGGTCATTACAGGATGCAGTGGGGGTGAGTGAAGGGGGTGGTGAGCTGACTGCTGGAAGGCTTTGGGCTCCTCTGAAGAGGTGAAATGCTGGGATTTGATGGAGAAATCAATCTTCTATTTTAGACCTTTCCTTTCATACTCTACAGTGAAAGAAGAGAAAGAATGCCAAAGGGTCTTAAAGATTTAAGTAAAGTTTCATGAAAAATGAAACAGGAGGAAAAGGTTTCTTCAAAGTCTCAGAGTTGTTTGTTTCTGCAGGTAAATGTATTATTCTTCCCTCTTAGCAAAGAATTCCTCCTACTGATTCATCACTTTTACTGCTTTTCTGTTCCCAGAAATTGAACAGGGGTCTCATTTATGTCATCAGGAATCTTCTTGATTATTTCTGGAGACCTCCATCAAACATTTCATCCTTGTTCAGTTTTCTTCAGTTCCTTTTGATTAAGCTATTCTGTGCTTTTCAAGGGTTGCTTAATTATTGAAACTGTAATCAGATTCTCTTTAACATTTTTGAAAACACACACTTAAAGAAAATCTGTATGTATTTTGAAGGTCATGAAGAATCACTAAACATAGTGTTGCCTTGTTTGTGTAATCCTTCCTTTTTAACAAGAAATAGTAGCTTCCTGGGTCCTACATATACTGCAGAAGCGCTTAGTTTACTTGCAGTAACCCCAGTCCAACCCTCAGGGCAATACCAAGTACAAAACACCTCATTCTTGTTTGGTTGTGAATTGATGACACATTCCAGAATGAGGGCTTTCATTCAGACCCTGCTATTCTTCCACACTGTGCTTGTAAAACTCCTGAGCCAGAATCTCAAACAACACAAGGTTAAGTTGCTAAGACAGAAATTCTGTATTCTAAGATCTCATATTATTTAAGAAAATTGGCTGGCTTCTTGAATTTTAAAAGGAAAAAAATGGGTGTTCTTGTGGCCCTTTTTAACCCATATGTTACCTGAACTTGTTACTACTTTAACAACCTGAACTTGTTACTACTTTTTTCATAAAAATAAACAAATGACTATATAAACACAATTTTTAATCCATCTGATTAGACATTAAAACTGGCACTGAATTTTCTAGTTTTGCATATTAATTTAGGTTGTTTGCCATAATAAGAATTTGCATAAATAAAAATATTATTAAGCTCCCTTAGGCCACCCAGCTCTCAAATATTAGGAAAATATTTCATTTAATGAGCATTTATGAAGTGACTTTTTACTAAGGAAAAAGGGTCATTCCTCCTCTATTATTTCCCACAGGATGTAATTTCATGAAGATAGATAGAAAGATCCAATTAATATCCAGTATATTATCCTAGGATAGTTTTATTAACTAAGTGGTTATTCAATTAATAATAATTAAATGTGTTTTTTCAGACTCAATCACTGATCAGTTGGCAGTAATTAACTCAATAGGAGAGCAAAATGGAGTCAGAAATAGCTGTTTGACTTCATCTGGATTAAATTAATAGAGTTTACTATGCATTTAAATGTATAAAGACAAGGATAAATGCTTTGAGGCAAAATTGCTTGAAGTGATTAAAGGGAGAAATGCTGACCTTTATTTTAAACTATAATAACTTTACAATCTAGACTCTTCACCAATAATTGTTAATTCCCAATATTTTCCAATCCTTCTGGGCACACAAAAAAGGGACTTCCTTTCTGGCCTCAAATTAGAATTATAAATAAGGAACCTGAGTCTAATTACCCAGCATTGCATTTGTCCCCAGGAGAAAATAAATGTAAAGTTTAAAAACATGCTTAATCCTTTTTTTTTTCTTTTTAGAAGCCTTGGAGAAGCCCTCACTTCTTGTCAATATGGAAAACAAACATGATGTATATTCTTTCATAGGGCTCAAGTTTTAGAATTTCAAAAACCTACTCTTTTCCTTTCTCCTCTATTTCTGCCCCTTCCCTCCTCTCCCCACCTCTTTCCTTTTCACTTCCCCACTCTCCCCCCTCTCCCTCCCTCTCTTGCCAAGCACCCTCTCTCCTAAGTCCCTTTCTCTCCTTTTAACCCTTCTCTTCCTTTCCCTCCCTTCCCTCCACTCTCCTCCCAGCAGAGTGTCCTGCTGGGAGGGACACTTCACTTATGTCCAGCTTGCAGTGCTGCATCCTAACCGGTTGTGTTACCAGGGAGGGCCCAGTTGGGAGTTTTTTCAATGCTTAAACTGAGTTCGGGAACTTTTGTCCCATTGTTAGAAATCCAAATCCATTCTGCTGTTCTTGTAGATAAGCAGAAGCAAGAAAAGACAATCTTAACCATTGTAGTTGCAGCAGTGACCTAAACCTTTTGGAGAAGTTGATTCAAAAGCTGGGGCAGGGAAAATATATGATGAGTCTGCAACATCATGCAGACCCAGAAAGCAAGGGTGAGTGCAGAGAGAGATGGGGAAAGATTGAGAAGATATAGAAACTAGCTTGAGAGGTTGCCACTCATCAAATCAGGGATAATTTGACCACTGAAATAAAAACAACCATAACCTATTTAATAAAATGGGAAGCTATAAATCCAAACAGCTTTAAATACATGAATACATTGAAACATAGCTCAAAGTACCAAAGGGAGTAAGAGTAATTTTCACTGGAAAAGTTGGGCAGATGCCACCTTAATCAAGTGATCGAAGCAAACTAATGGGACAAATCTAAGTTGTGGATCATCTCATGGAATCATCCAAGCGGAGTAATTCCTTGGTCCTCTCTGTAGGAACAGCTCCCTAATGAGTGGTCTGTGGATTTTCATTCTTGAATTTTTGGTTTTGGACATGGGCCCAGGACCTTTGCCCAGTGGGTATAATTTCAGTGGGTTTGAGGATAATGACAAATAAAAGGAATGATCAGTATTTCTTTATTATTATGGTTTTGATTTTATAAGCTCTGATGATGACCCCTACGTGGAAATAACACTTGGCAGATTTATTTCTAACCAATCATCACTTGTTATGAGTGTGTTTTGAAATGCCTCAACTCACAGAGAATATAAAATTGTGAACCCAAACCCCCTCCTTGAGACAAGGCTTAGGAAGGAGTCCAAGGAAATCTGCTGACGTTGTAAGCGGTGCTGTTTACATCTACTTCCAAAGCCTCCGAAGCTGTGTTGTTTGCTGTTTGTTGCTTTTCTGGAGTCTCCACCAGCCTCAGGACTATGGCCCAGACTGAACTCTCAGAGTTCAACAGGAAAGGTTCCTGAAATTGCACAAACCTTGAGTAGGCGCAATGAGGCCATATTTCTTGGAGTCATAAACAGCAGGGTCAGATGAAAGTTGGGACCTAGAATTCCCATTCCTACATCCAAAGGACTTGTTAAAATATTCTAGGAAAATGTCTAAAGACACTTTATACAAAAATATCACATTTTAAATATATATATCATATGTATGTGTGTGTGTGTGTGTATACATATTATGTGTGTGTGTGTATTTTACTTCATTGTTCATTTTGGTACAATGCATGCTTTCTCCTCTCAGGTGTAACCCCCGACAATTCCCACCACCAATTTATCCATGCACCATCGCCATAGTCCCTTGAGCTCTTCCCTCTCCTGTTTTGATCCTTCTGCCTCCCCCTCTCTTGCAGAATGTCTCTGATTTATAGGTGCCTGCTAATTTTATTTATTTATTTTTCGTATTATTTTTGTTGCTGATCTCTTATTTGTTTCTTCTCCATTCCTTCTATTAGTGAAACCATCTGATATTTTTCTTTTTCTTTCTGGTTTATTTCGCTGAGCATAATCCCTTCCAGCTCTATCTATGTTGCTGTGAAAGGCCTGTGTTATCTTTTTTTGATTGTTGAATAGTGTTCCATTGTATATCTCTACCACATTTCCTTGATCTAGTTATCTATTTTGGGCATTTGGGTTGTTTCCATATCTTACCAATAGTAAATAGAGCTGCAGTAAACATAGTGATGGAGGTGTCCTTTGGATTAATGTTTCTGTGTCTTTTTTTTTTTAAAGATGTATTTATTTATGCATGTGTTAGGGTCCAAAATCACCCAGTTGCCTCCCACAACAAAGGACAGGACCAGAGATACACAAGCAAGCGGAGTTCATTAAGCCAGCTAGCTGGGGTCAAGCTTTCTTGCAGGCACGCAGGCCACACAAGGGGAGCAAGACCCCAATCAGAGAAATGACAGGGAATATATAGGCCTCATCAGCCGTTACATGTGTCATAGCCCACGCAAATTCAATTTAGCCAGTAAATTCAAAGATTATCTACATCAAAACAGCTCAACCACACAAGGGCATGTTTCCAGGAATAGACGTTTCGATAAGTTCCAGGAACTATCACCAGGATGCAGTATCTGCCTACATCTTTTTGGAAGCCTAGGCAGGTGGTCATTTAGGGGCCTAGACAGAGGGACCTAACACTAGGGTACAGGCCAGAGATGCAGGAGCAGTGAGAGGATTCACCAGAGACAGGGTGGAGAGCAGGACAGGCAGACTGATGAAGTACATGCCATGTGGGTCACCTTCCAGCTGGGGATCGAGCTTAAAGCAGCTGCAGCTTTCACAGTGCTGCGCTTTAACCTGTTGTGCCACCAAGGAGAACCCAATGTTTTTGTGGCCTTTGGGTAGAGTCCTAGGAGTGGAATTGCTGGGCCATGTGGTAGCTCCGTTTTCAGTAGTTTGCAGAACCTCCACCCATCTTTCCATAGAACTTGAACCAGTTTGCATTCCCACTAGCAGTGCAGGAGAGTTCCTTTTCCTTCATATCTTCACCAACTTTTGTTGTTGCCTGCTTTTTTGTTTTTTTTTTTTTAGTATATGCCATTCTCACTGGTGTCAGGTGCTATCTCATGTGGTTTTGATGTGCATTTCCCTGATAATAAGTGATGTTGAACATTTTTCACATACCTGTTGGCCATTTACATTTCCTCTTTGGGAGAAGCTTCTTTTTAACTCTTCTGCCCATTTCTTGACTGGATTGTTTACTTGGTTTTTGTTGAGTCGTGTGAGCTCTTCATAGATCTTCGGGATCAGAGAGGACTGTTTGATACCACTTTTCTCTGCATTTACAGATCTACACTCTCCTGACTTCAGGTCTAGCAATCCAGAGGAGTACGTCAGTGTTAGCCAAACATCTGGACACTCTTCAAATGTAATGCCAACTCTGGTCTTCTTACAGTGATGGAAAGACACAATTAAAGGCCAAGAGATGGGAAGATGTACGGAAGGTGAGCTTCCCTGGGTCTGCCTTTCAAGATGTAATTTATCCTTCATGTAATTCAACAATTGTGTGTGGTTGGGTATCAGCAGCATATGCCTGCGGACACAGGCATGCTAATTTTTATTTTCTGAGTCTGACACAATCACAGTGACACTGGGGACTGAATCAGCCCCATCTTCCCTCTTGAATTCTCATCTTTGCATTTGCTTTTACAATACATATCCCTGGTCCTCTCTCACCAAGGATTACATTATGATTAATGAGTTCGCTGACAGCTGGAAAATAAACAGGCCAGTTAGAGACTTCAAGCACATCTCAGGCTGTTTTTTCTTTCTATCTTGATTAAGAGAACTAATGCAGAAAAACTGAAATAACCTACATGGGTATTTATAAACTTCTCCTAAGGGCTAAATACTCTTGAAAGTCAAATATTATCTGCTGCTAAGTGATGCAAAGAAGAGAATTGCTAATCTTGTACTTTCTAGTTTTGAGGTTGATTTCTCCAGAAAGAGGAAAATTATTCAATTAAAACTCAATTTTGCCTGTCAATGAATGTTTCAGACTTCTTTATTTGAATTACCTGGCTCATTACATATCATACATATTTTCCAGCATGAGTTTACTTTCCATTAGTTTGGTCAAAAACAAAATAATGTATATATCAGAATACCTTTACTCTTTACCCTTATGCAAAAATCTCAACATAATCTTAACATAATTTCAAGAAAGTCTTAAAATCTATTATCTTGTGCCTATGATCATGAGTATTAGAGTATTTTATATTTTCTTGAACATTATAAGGTTTATCTCCAGATAGTCTTTTCCTGGGAAAGATGCCCTCAGAGTAACTAAATCAGCTTTTGCAAACACTGTTATCAAGCCTTCAAGTAGACCACAAAACCCACTCCAAGACACGAAGGCAATATATTTTTTAAATTCTGGAACTTCTCTTCTATTTTTCCTGCACAGAAAAAAGTCCCAGAAAATTACAAACTTACCATTTCCTTCTTCCCATCTCCCCTTGACGGTATGGAATTTCCTTATGCTGAAATATAATCCTTCAGAATTCCTGGTTTGTCCCACGTGGTTGGATGGAATGTTCGGCATTTTTGTATATTATGCCTCATTAGGCAAGTAAGTAACCAACATAGACACTTAGGTAGATTTAAATCTCTCTCATTTTAAGTAAACACATATTCTGTGTTTAGTAAACTTTTCAGTAAGCCAAACTTCTCAATATTCACTAAGAGTTTCACATTGAAAATGGACTAGCAATAAAAACCGTGTAACACTGGGTCTCCCAGTCAATTACTGCAAAAGGCTGCAAGGTCTTTTCGAATAACTCGGCGAACAGTCTAAATCACTGGGGCCGTTATAACTAAAACCTGACCTTTTATTTAATTAAGCTAATAGTCTGAAGAAATAAATGTGAAGTGGTGGAAAGAGATAGAGCATGACCCAGAAATACAGGCAGAGCCAGGCTAAGTTTGGGGGACTGGCTGATTCGACAGGTTAATTAGCTGAAGAGGTGTGTGTGGCAAGGTCAGAGAAGGCTACCAGGGAACACAAACTTACAGGAACTTAGAACAAATGATGAAAATGGGGTTGTTCCAGCTAGGAATGAAAAGTCTGGAAGCCCATTTCTTTGTTTTTTTCTTTTTTCTTTTTTTTTTTCTTCCAGTGGCTGTTTTGATTTGCATTTTCCTAATCATAAAAGATGATGATATCTTTTCATATGCTTATTGGGCATCTGTATGTCCTCTTTTTGAATTAATTAATACTTTTACATCATTATTCCTTTTTTCTTTTTACAGTGTTTGCTTTCTTTTCTCAGGCATAGTCCCCAAAAAGTTCCCACCACCAGTTCTCCCATGCACCATCACTCTAGTCCCATATGTTCTTCCCACCATCATTTTGATCCCTCTCTCTCCCCCTCCCCTGATTTATAGTTGTTTGGTTGTGTTTTTTATTGTCATTATTTAATTCTCTGATCCTCTATTTGATTTCCCTATATCCCTCCTATAAATCAAACCATCCAATATTTTTCTTTTACTTTTTGGTTGATTTCACTGTACATAAACCTTTCTAGCTCCATCTATGTTACTAGAAAGTTTATCATTTTTGATTGCTAAATAGTATTCTGTTGTGTGTGTGTGTATATGTATATATATGTATATGTATATATATGTATATGTATATATATGTATATGTATATATATATACCACATCTTTTTGATACAGTCACCTATTTGGGGGCTTTTAGGGGCATTGGAAAACTATTTCTTAGTAGACTTCAGTTCACACTGGTTCTCAAGCTGGTCAGAGAGAGATGGCCTGCTCTCCCATAGAACAAATACCATAAGTGTGTCATAAATGCCAACATCAAGGATCAGACACAAGACAGACATCATAATAGCAGGGGTTATTTAGCCTGGGCTACTACTATGTGGAAAGAATGTGACTCTGAGGATCCCACTCTCTACACTGAAGCATCAGATTGAAATCAAGGAAGCAACTGTAAAAGAGCAGGCAGGAATGGATTTCTTAGAGAAGGAGCCTGTCAGGGTAAGATTGGGTGTCACATCACACATCACAACTGAGAAGTCACTGATTCCTCTCCACCCCCACCTCATTCTGGCAAACCTCACTGCTCTACTGAGCCTGAGTCCTCATCCCGCCACCATTATCCCATTCCTTGCCAGTCTCTCTCCCTTCTGTTCAATTCATCTCTCTCCCCCTTTCAACTCCCTCTATTTTTTTTCTTTTTCTCCTTCTTCCCTTCTCAGTCTCTTTCTCACCCACACATATGCTGTGGGACAGTATAGAACTTAAAATGTCTGTCATGGGATTTTTTTTTAATGACACACTATCATTTATTCACATCAGTGTGACTTTTTTTCCTCTGAGTGATATGTTTACTCACAAGCCCCCTGCTATGAACTGTACTGTAATGCGTCCCCCCAAAATTCATGTGCTAAAGTCCTAACTCCCAAAGTGATGTTATTTGGAGATGGCATCTTTGGGAGATCATTGAATGGAGATGAGGTTTGAAGGTGAAGGTGGGCCGAGGGTTTGTGTTGCTCAGGATGGGATAAGTGTTCTGCAAGAATAGAGGCAACTTCCTCTCTCCACACACATAGCCAGGAGAGGGCATGTGAAGATACAGAGAAGACAGCCACCCTCACAGGCCTCCCCAGGTACCACCTGGCCATGTACCATCCTGTTCTCAAACTTCCAGGCTCCCTTAGCCACCAGGAGAATGAAGACTGGGCAGTATTAGTCAGGTGCTGGGTTCTTGGGGTTCAGATAAGGAGGTTCAGTGCACAGGGTTTTTGGGTGTTTCTGAAAACGAATTCATTAGACATTCCCTTTCCTCCTATTCTCTGAATGTTCTCACTTCCCTAAATGAATAAAATCAGCTCTGACACTGTAAAGTATCACAGAAAATTTCAAGGTTTCTTTTAAAGATCCTGTGGTTCTATGAAAATATGAAAGAAATTATGTTTATAAAAGCAGGAAGGTAGGTAAAACTAACTCATTATCCTCATTTTTGAGTGAATTAAGTTTTCTCTCAAAAGTTGTTTTCTTATTGACTTTATAGTTATTTTGTACAAGTTAATAATAATTGAATCATTAATTCCCCCCACCACTTCGACTTTATCTTCTGTTCAACTCTATAGTTTATATAGTTACAGTTTTGCAACAACTCTATAGTTGTTGTAAAAACGGTTCCTGCTGATGAACTTAACCTCAATATAGGTCATTTTAGATGCATTTAAGCTGAGATGGCTTTGAGTTTCTTTTAACTGTTTCAATGTAAAAAGATCTAGTGGTATCCAAAAAATTTTTCCCTGAAAGATAAGTCTACATCTGTAAAGAAAATATTTTTATACTTATTAGAATCTTTGCAGGAGTTTGATTTAACGGTAAAATGCTGCCTCCTTCTGGATAAATTATCTCAGGCACAGTAAAACTTGTGAAACTGCTGTAGAAGATAACTTTTTGTGGGGAAAAAATTAATGATCAGAATTGTACTTTTTAAGTGACAAATAGAATTAGAGCACTACAGTGAACCTTGGAATGCTACCTAGATTCTACATTTGAGACAGTAAACCAGCTAAGCTATCTATCCAGATGATTTAATTACCTGGTATTCTTTTAAAGGTCTCTTAACATTAAATGAAAAAATAGAAATAGACTATAAAATTGGAATTAGCACAACTATCACTTTTATTTTAAATATTCACATGATTATACTCCTCTGTGAGGTTTTTGGGTTTTAATTTATTTATTTATGCATACATAATTGGGGTGAGAGGATTCACCAGAGACAGAATGGGGAGCAGAACAGGCAGATGGAAGAGTACACTGCTGTGGGAGCAGCAAGCAGGCCAGGAGAGGTCTGCTGCGCCATGTGGATACCTCCAGGTCTGGGGATCGAACTCGCACTGAAGCAGATGCAGACAGTTTGCAGTGCTGCGTCCCAACCCTTTGCACCACCACCAGGGAGGGTCCCACTGTCACTTTTATATCAGGCGACCTTATCTGAGATTGAACTGTCACTGTCATTGAAACCCACAGACATATTCATACTACATGCCTAGAAAAACATGTGAGCACACACTCATGCACAGACATTACAGCATGTGTTAATAAGGCAATGAAATACCTAGGTGTTCTAGCATCCATTTGGTAGCCAGTGGTCATATGACCTTTGGTAAGCCACTTAATCTCTGAATCCCCATTTCCTTATCTATAAATTGTTAGTAAACTCATTGTTATCAACCTCAAAAACACTATGTGAGGATCATTGAATCAGCAAAACACAATGTAAGGTGTTAAATGCATGTGTTTTCTTTAAGGCATTACATGGTCACATGACTGAAGAGACAGAATAAAGCCAGATTTGTGACCAACAAGAAGAAAGTGCTTCATGATGTCCTGTTTATCATATAACCACAGCTAGCCTGACAATACGCAAATCAGTCAATGATCATCTATTATCTTGAGTCCAGAGCTAGAGAATAACTCAGTCTACAATTATGCAAAAGTAAAACCCATTGTCAGTTCTCCAGGGGTAACGTACCTCCTTGGAGCCAAAGAGCAGGGTATCTAACCAAAGCTGACCTAGTCAGGGACTGAGTAAGTCATTTACTCAGATTCATCCTAAACATGACACCCCCAGACCTACCTGGAGCCCCAGATTCAGTGACCAAGGATCTTCAACCAAAGCAGCAGTGACCAGTATCTAAACAGACTAAGACCAAGGATACTCTGTTCCCATCCTCATTCAGCCTCTCACTTGGCATACAGCTGAACTACTCTGTGCCTCAACTTGACCTAGAAAGTGGGTCTAATGATAGCATTTGCCTCATTATATTGTGAAGTCTAAATGAGTTCTACACATGTAGAACAGTACCTGGCATAGAAGTTTCGGATACCTGTCACCTGCTGCTACTACCACCACTATTATCATTACACCGATTTGTCATCCAGGCCTCACCTTTAGATAAGTGATAGGTTTCCCTCCCAGCTCTTCAGTTTCCATCATCAGGAGGGCTACTGGATTATTAAATCCATCAATATTTGGAATTTTGCTCATATGATAGTTACGTGACATTACATACATACATTTTTTTTTATTTTTCAATTAGGGGCCCTCCCTGGTGGCACAGCGGGTTAAAGCACAGCACTAAGAAGCTAAAGCCACTTCCACATGAGTTCGATCCCTGCCTGCCCTGGAGGTGACCACATGGCGCAGCAGACTCTCCCAACCCGCACACTGCTCCCCTCAGCAGTGTATTTCAGTTGATCTGCCTGTGCTTTCCATTCTGTATCTGCTGAATCCTCTCACCACCCCACCACCTCTCACCTCTACCCCAGTAGAGTATGCATTAATAAATATGTATGCATAAATAAATAAATCTGTATGCATAAATAAATTCTGTATGCATAAATAAAAAATCTTTTTTTAAAGAAGAATAATACATGGCCCTCCCTGGTGGCGCAGCGGGTTAAAGCACAGCACTGAGAATCTAAAGCCGCTTCCGCATGAGTTCGATTCCCGCCTGCCCCGGAGGTGACCACATGGTGTGGCAGACCTCTCCTGACCCGCCCGCTGCTCCCCTCAGCAGTGTACTTCATCGATCTGCCTGTTCTGCTCCCCACTCTGTCTCTGGTGAAGCCTCTCACCGCCCCTGAGCCTCTGGCCTGTACTCCAGTTCTGTATGCACAAATAAATAAATCTTTAAAAAAAAAAAAGAATAATACATAACTATTAATGCTATTGAATGACATAGCAACCAAACTAAGTGACAATTCTTTATTTTGTAACCATATGAATAGATGCTCCCAGAATAAGCTGAACTTTACACACATTTCAAGTTGTTAAGTATTTCTTATGATGAAGATATACCCTATTTTACTCTGAGAGCAGAGGTAAATGTAATATCCCTGACTTGAAACTGTTTGGTATATCACTCCAAGAAAAATACTAAAAGGCACAAAAACTACTTTGATTGAGGATGAAAAATGACATTTGGTCCCTAGGTGGCATTTAGTTATGTAACAGGCTTCTGCTCGCACTTGCTCTATTTAAAACCTTAATAAGTTTGCACTTGGCCCAAACACCAGCAATTTATATTTTCTGACACTGTGAAAATTCTCAGGAGTTGACTGAATGGAGGCATGAGAATGGCGACAGCAGCTCCTCCAGCTACAGACATAAAATCCTGGAGTTATAAAAAGAGAAAAGTAATTTTAAATTTATGCCTGAAATCTTCAGAGTAATTGTATTTAAAGTAAATTACATAGAGAGCATAGGATTGAAAGACTGGGTAACTTAGGTCTTTTCCTTTTATATAGATAGATAGATAGCTTTTTATTTATTTATGCATACAGAAATGGGGTATAGGCCACAAGTATAGGGCTGATGAGAAGATTCACCAGAGACAGAATGGGGAGCAGAGTAGGCAGATCGTTGAAGTACACTGCTGAGGGGAGCAGCAGTGAGACAGGAGAGGTCTGCTGCACCATGTGAGTCCCCTCCATGGCAGGGATTGAACTTGCACCGAAGCAGCCATGGCTTGGCTTAGCTTCCCAGTGCAGTGCTCTAACCTGCCGTGCCACCAGGGAGGGCCTAGGTCTTTTCAATGTGCCAGTGTGACATGAAGTCTCAAGCACAGGGCAGCATAATTCATGGCAGTTGTCTCCATGACCACTGGCACTGCCCGTCTGACCTGTGCCTTTCTGCCTGTCCAGCAGTCTAGTCATCCCTGCATCTCTTTTGAACTGATTGCTAGGAAAGGCCAATGTGGACCAGTGAGACCTCCTAGAAGAGAAAGAAATCAAATCTAATCTTCACTGAATAATAAAGGACCTCCTAGAGCAAGGAGAACAGTTAAGTCAATTATTATTTTCATCTCCCACGAGGACATTAAGAGAAGAACATTTTAAAGCTCAACAGTTAAGATTTTAGTATGCCTCTAAGATGAACTAAAATAGGTACCAAAGTCAATACAAAATAAGCATTCTTTCCATATAATAGAGACAACACTTGGGTTTGGAGAGACACCTAAGGATAAGTGATGTTTTCAGCTCTTAGCTCTGCAAGGGCTCTGTCAGGTTTAAAACCTATGTTGCTAAATTCAATATGTCCACTAGATGGCGCAAACACACACCAAATTCCTGCTCAGATGTTGGAAGATTTAATCCCATAAAATAAAGTGCAGCATATTTAATAATCTACGTGATTTCAGGAGTCCTATTCTGAGGGAAAAACATGCAGTGATCATGTACAGTTTATTAATGAATTATTAATCACTAAAAATATTGAAAATTGAATATTATTTTTATCTGCAATCTCTCCCAACCCCAACCCCTAAAAAAAAAAGGAAAAAGGAAAGTGAAAGTTATAAATCCATCAGGAATCGAAAATAGGAGACAGTAGACCAACTAGCATTCTTAGACTTAGCATGACTAAGCTAGGAAAAAGCTTCAAGCCCAACCACTAAGAGAAACAGTGGACCAGTGGGCTGAGAGTGCAAAAGTACACGCTGGACCTAGAAAGGCAGGGACCAGGGATATCCTGGAAATAGAACAAAATTGGGGAAGGAGGATGTACACAGTGGTAGACCAGAACTCTCAGTCTATTTCCTACTCATTTCCCAAGAGGTTGTTGGACAGACAAATCTGCTCTCTTCAAAGCAGGAGACTGAGCTACTTTGAGCCAACCTGCTAAAAATGGTTTTGGTAATCCTCCCATGAAGCCTACCATTCATCCGGTTCCCCTTCACACCATAATCAGCTTTCCCATTGTCATTCTAAGTACAGAGAGCCAAGGATCACATTTCACAAGATATTTCCTAAACATCGAAGAGATATAGACCAAAGTGAAAAGGGAAATACATACAAAAATGGAGTCACTTATGTCAGGCACAAAAAGGAAATGTAACCTAGCCTTATAGGAACATAGAGCGCTGCCAGAGGCCACCAGAACACCTACCAGTCTCAAAATGACTAGGTTGACCAAGTTTAGCAATACCAAACCCACAATAGCTCTACTCCATTGTTCTTTCTGAGGTATGATATGCTTAATATCTGTAACACCGTCGCAGCTCTGCTCATTCTGCAAACAGTTCATGGCACACATCAGGACACCTCCATCAAGGACATATGAACTCTGGCAGAGGATGTTCATCCAGAATGGTCTCTGGGGGTGGAGCCAAAGGAGAAATTGTGGAAGAGGGAGAGCTCAGAGTCAAAAACAAATCTCATGGCTTTGTTTTAGGGGATGATAAAAACATGATGAGACCAAGAAAGAAGGCAGGGAAAGAAGCCAAGAAGACATGGAAGTTTCATTAAGATACAAGTTACATTTGAGATGTGAGCCTCACAAATTGGCAAATCCAGGAATCACTGGAAAAGGAGGTAGGTGATCCAGATTTGGAGGTCATCACCTAGGTATGTAGAGGCAGAGGCGGTGAGTGGGTGAAAACCTCACAGAAGAATGTACAAAGCTGCCTCCTGGGCCTTGGGCCCATGGGCTGATGCAAGAGCAGCTCATTGGGCAGTGTCCAGCCCCTGCTTGCTACTCAGCAATGACCCTGAAACTCACTGTCCATTGGAGCTAAAACACACTTGATGTCTACATCTGTAACAAGAGTGACCAGGAAATGACTGGAGGTTGACAGAATGAGGATGTCATGTTCAACCATATCCGAACCTGAGCCAAAAAGCAAATTCAGTAACATGGGGCCTGTCGGTAGGACTGAGTAGTGCCATTGAGTAGTCCCTCCCAAAGTTTCACGTCCACCAGAACCTTGGCATGTGACCTTATTTAGAAATAGGATCTGGGGCCCTCCCTGGTGGCACAGCAGGTTAAAACAGAGAACTAAGAAGCTAAAGCCACTTCAGCATGGGTTCGATCCCCGCCCCAGAGGTGACCCACATGGCATGGCAGACCTCTCCTGACCTACCTATGGCTCCCCACAGCTGTGTGTACTTCATCAGTCGGCCTGTTCTGCTCCCCACTCTGTCTTTGGTGAATCCTCTCACCGCTCTGCACCTCTGGCCTGTACCCCAGTTTTGCATGCATGCATGCATAACTAAAATCTTTTAAAAATAAAATAAAAGACAGCATTATCATATTTAGCTGCTTAAATGTTGCAGCTAAAGCAATTGCCTCACTTGTCTCACCCTAGTCTAGTTAATGACAGATATTTTAAACACTTTTATGGTGATACCAACTAGCAAGCTACTTCTCAGTCAATTTGTGGAAACATATGTCCAAAGAGCAAACAGTTTAAAACAATCTAACATGATTTCCAAATGAAAGGGCTGATCTCTGCAGCAAAGAATGATTATATGTTCTCCTCTCTCATTGTAGAAATGCAGCCCATCCCTTGGATGGGACACAAAGATATTGGCAACCCTTGATTAAACATAGTAGCCACAGTATGATATTCCATCTGCCTCCCATGAAAACAAAACATTATATGGCAGTTTCAATGACCTTAGGCTCCATGTAGGGGATTTTATGAATATGCTATATTCACTTAAAGAAAATGTTTCAGAATTGAGTCTGAGAGAGTTTGCTAAAAAGGCATCTTTAGAACATAGCCCCAAGCCTTCTGACACTCCTCTTATGGAGGGTGGGGAGGATTCCTTGAATGTGGGTGGCCGGACAAGATTGTGGTGGACAAGTTGGTGAGGTGGGGCTATCAAAGGCAACAGTGTCTGCTAAGCTCTAGAAAGCTCTGAGCCCTGAGTCATCATGTATGGCTAGGCTGTAAAATGTACTCTTTGGCCACCATCTTGCTTAACCCACCTACCCCCAAGTAACCACATTCTACTGCCTAGAAATTTGGCTTTTTTAGATTTCATATACATGAAAGCATATAGTATTTGTCCTCATTTTAACACAATACCTTCAAGATTCTAATTATTTCTAAATTATGGAATACAGAGCATGTATTTCCTCTGTAGAAAAAAGCAAAACATAACTAAACCTAATTTTAGGAGTATATTCCAATGCTTTAACAAAAATACAAAATGTTTCCAATTTCTCAAGTTACTGCTGATAAACAGCAAAAGATGAATGCCAAAGAAGTAAATTGGTAACAAGATACTTCAGTTGGTATCATAAATTTTAGTGAATTTTATTACTCATTTTAAATTAGGCATTAATTTTTTTTAAAGATTTATTTATACATACAGAACTGGGGTACAGACTGAAGGGAGCAAGAGGCACATGGGGAGCAGAACAGGCACACAGGCTGAAATACACTGCTGAGGGTATAACTGGGTGATCCCTAGGAAAAGGGGAAGTTCCAGGTTCCCTGCCCCAGCCAGAAGTAGGGTGGAGCTGAGAAGAGAAAAAGAAGGAATCTGAGGAGGAAGGAAGCAGGATGGAGAACCAGAAGGAGATATAAGAAAGCCACATGGAGCAAAGGGAGACGTGAAGAAACCGTGTTTATTTCTTGGCCCTGGACTAGTTGAAAGAGACATGGGTGAGAAACCCATGGGGAGGTTGACTATGGCAGTGTTTATATTGACTTTGATTGTGCTCTTTTCCTCCCAGACTTGTCTGGCCAGTTCTGACCCTTTTGTCTGCGTTCTGGCCAGCCAAAGAGTGCTTTCTTTAGTCATGTGGCGGGCTTTCAGTCATGTGGCGGGCTTTGCTTTGGACTGATCCCTTTTAGGTTGACTTTTGCCCATGAGGAGATGGGTAACTTCAGGTGTTTGATTTAGACATTATATTCTTTGTCTTCTGTATTGTATACTCACTGTATTAAAGTTCCTTTTCATTAAAGTCTTATGTTTTTGCCTTGATGCAGCAGGTGGCAGAACCTATTTAGAGCAGGCAGGTTTGGGGGTTCAGTGGTACCCCTTTCCCAGCCCTGTAACAAGGTGCATCAGGCAAGACAGAAGAGGTCTTCTGCACCATGTGTCACACCCCTGGCTGGGGATCAAACTCATGCTGCAGCGACTGTGACAACCCCACAGTGCTGTGCTTTACCCCGTTGTACCACCAGAGAGGGCCCAGATATTAATTCCATATTAGCAAATGTGTACTCTAAGAGACTAGAGAACTGGAAACAGCAGCAGCTGTGCCTCCTTGGAAGTATATGTTAGGTAAGTAAGTGACTCTGCCTCTGAGTTCCCAAGTGTAGAAAAGATAAAAAGATTCAGACAGAACTGTGTTTTCAACAACATACTTTTCAGTTACTTTCCCTCACTTGGCAGGAAATGAATTAGGTGAGGTTCCGGAATTTCTACCCTAATTGGGAAGCCTTTATGTGGAAGCCTTTATGTGTAAAAATTTAACCTGACATTTCCGGAAGAGATAAAATGACTCCTCTAAAAAGCCTAAGGGTGGTCACGCAGTCTGAAAAAAAAACCCAGTATGTCCTTTTATTGTGTCACAGAACCCTGGAGCCACCAAAGCTACACATTTATTCTGTAAAAGATATAAATGATCTGAGGAAGTGCATTACAGAGGTTATGTGAAGGGATTGAACACAAGTTCTGTGTGTTGCTTTGGTTCTACAGCTATGTTGCTATTTTCAGATTGAAGTTCGGCATCATTAAAAGTACCTTTTTATATAGATTATTTTTTTCCTGTCTCTTACTCCAAACAGCTCGCCGGACACTTCTTGTACTGCTCTCTGTCTCTCTGTCTCTCTCTCTCTCTCTCTCTCTCACACACACACACACACACCCCTACTTTCACCGATCAGCTATGAAAGTAAAAGACAACTTTTAACAGAGAAAAAATTGTTTTTTCATGAACCCCCCCTTCCAAAAAAAAAAAAAATTAAACGTGAACGTAAACTTCCCAAATTCTTCTGTTTCCTTCTATGGTCATTTAAGGGAGAGACATTTCAAGGAGAGGAAAAGGCAGGCTCAACTGTGAAGAAACAAAGGCTATTGGAGGATAACAAAAAGAGGATCAGGGAACCAAAATTCTGGGGGCTAAAAGTGAAGGAGGAAGACAAAGACAATGGATGCCAGGACTAGTGGGTTGCAAAGACAGTTTTAAAGTGGCCAGAGTATTGACACGGTGAAATCAGGGACCCAGACTCCACCCCGCGGGCAAGTCACAGAAAATCGTTGGTTTCATTTCTTAATCTATAAAATGCAGCCAAAACCATCGATCTGTATGATGTCGTTTTTGGCAGTCTTCTGATGCCTCCTCTCTCTTCTTTCCTCCATTTATAAGTTTAAATTCTTTATTTTAATACATTTTGAGTTTCGTTTTGACTTTAAAAAGACAAAATTCAGCTGAGCAAAATGTAAAAGGTATTACTGGCATTATTCTGTCAGTTTAGTAGGTAGAAAGGTGCTCACTGTTGCTGTACAAAATGAAAGGGCAGAAAGGAGGGTAAAAGGAAGCTGTTAAGGTCATTTTCCCCTAGGAGATGGCAAGGATTATGTGCAGATTATCTAACCAGTGCTGATCAGTGATTCCTGATTGGTTGGTTGAAGATTCCACTTCTGGGAGAACTGAAATTGTAGCTCAAGTCTCGGTTTAGTGACATCAGGCTTAGTATAAATGACTCCCTTTGGGGCCTATTGTCTGGTTAACAATAGTGTGCAAAAGGACGGATCGTTGGCTCCTTAAACCTAACTTCAACGGCTTCTTTTCCACTCCTGGATAATCACATTAATTTCACCAAGCCAGACTAGGTACTGTTTATTCCAGTCTCATAAACACAAAGTTGTCGTTTTATGGGGACCACTCATCCTTGCAGTTCGCACATGAAAAGGACAAGCCAACAAGTAAACGCTTCCCAATACGCCCAAATAACGACATTTTCGGTTACTTCCCCTTTCGGCTCAAAGATTGAGGTTCTCGCTTTCCCACCCTAACCAGGAAACCGCACTGTGTAGATAAACCACTTAAAACACGACGATTTAGGGCGTGGAAAACGCCGCTAAGGGTCAGAGCGGCAGGCTGACCGCGAAGAGTTGGGGGACAGCACCCGTACCCCACCCTCAGCCGCGCCGCCGGCCTGGGGTGGGTGGGAGAGCTCCTCTGTGACGTCAGAGGTAGCCGCGCAGCGGGGGCGAAGGCGAACAAGACGTCACCACGCAGGGGCGGAGGTCAGCGGAAGGAGAAGCCTGCGAGTTAGATCCGGCCGTCGGCGGAGGGAGCGGCTGCTACGACCGTTCTAAATCAGAATGAGCGCGCATGCGCGAACGGCCCCAGACCCGGTGCTTCTGTCTGGCGGGCGAGCCTCCCGTCGGCCCTCGCGCCCGGTGCGCGCGGTTGCTAGAACTGACGTATCGACACCGCCCTCCGAACGCGATAACAGGTCACTGCCCCCGGGGCCTACGTCGGTCGCCGGACCCCGCGAGAGCTCGGCGGTTGAGCTGCAGGTCCCGCTCTGGCGCCGACGGGCAGGGCGGGCGTGGTCTGGTGGGTCAAGTGAGTCACCAGTGGAGCAGGGCGGCCACTTGAGTCACTAGTGTGACAAGGGGTGGCCAACGCGGGCCCAGCCCCCTACTTGGGGCCTCCGAACCCGCTCTGGCCTCGGATTGGTGTTCAAGTGTGCCCAATCCTGTTTTGAAAAAATGTTAATGCCACAATTCCTGATTACTAAGTAGATAGCCCTTTCACAAGACAAAATTGTAAGGTTCCCTATTGAGAAGGTGGAGAGCAGAGCAGGGGTTAATGGTTTTGTGGCCTTGATCAAAGAGCAGAGGGAGTGGAGTCCCGCTTCCCCGGCCTGGCTTCCCTCCAGCCAGCTATTGTATTTTTCCCTGAACATGATTAGTCCAGGGAAGAGAGCAAACTGGGATTGCAGTGTCCACAGACCCAAAATTGAAATCAAAAAAGCATTAAATCCCACGATTCACACACAAACACAGTTTACCTCCAGCTCCGGGTTTTGAGTTAAAAGCCGTGGTCACACTGCTTGGTGAATGACTATAAATAAATGACATAATTACATTATAAGTCTACACCCCGCATTTTTCTATTCTGAAAAGCAAGTGAGATACAGTCTTATTAAGTCGAAAAGCAAAACAATGAGTAACCCAGTCGTCATCTCAGTTGACCTCTGCTTTTCACTTTAAGGAATAACTGGATTGTTTTGCAGACTCCAGTGATACATATGAAAACACTAATCCATAGGGCAACTGTATCACCTGAAAGTAGTTGCTATCAAGACGTAGAATTTAGTAGAATTTAGATCCCACTGAGTTGTTCCTGATAGTGGGTAAAAGTATTTTGGTTGGAAGGTGTGGCAGATGAGCAACATCCGGTTGTACAGTATATTCTGTGTCACTGGCACTGAGGAAACTGGCACTTCATGAGCAAAACTAGGTCTCCAGTAAGTTTTTTTTTTTTTTAAGATGTATTTATGCATACAGAACTGGGGTGCAGGCTAGAAGTGCAGGGGGTAAGAGAGGATTCACCAGAGACAGAGCAGGGAGCAGAACCGGCAGAAGTCCAGTGAGTTTAATGTCATAGTGGATGTTATGCCGGAGTGGGACGTACCACCCAAAAAAAGCCAGCCACACCACTGTAAACACAAGAGGAAACTTTATGCAAGCTCAAGCTTGGGCCCAACCCCACTCCTGAGGCACCTGGGTGGCAGGAAGGCCCAGAACAAAGGGAAGAGCAGATTATATAGTCCCTTTTGGTGAACAAGCCTCGGGACAAAGGGGTAGCTAGTGATTGGTTTGGTGACCTTTTATGTGGTTTCCTCAGTATGGTGAGGTTGGCTTTCAGCTGCGGGTTGGGGGGGAGGGTGAATTGGGCCCTACACCTTATCTATACAGGAATATGCAAGAATGCAGGGTCCACCCAGGGGGGAGTAAAAGTTTCCCCTGGAATGGAGGTTTTAAAAACATGGTGCTGATTATGTTCTTCAGTGGATACAATATAAATCTATTTATGAAACAGTTTCCTCCAAAGCACTTGACTTGCCTGGAGAAAGCTTGTTCTGTCAGGTATATGGTAAGATACCATGAAAGTTTCATTGTATTAAATGTTACTCCTCCATGGACACCCTTAGTTATAGTAAAGACTATAGTAGTAGAAAGAATTCTGGACTTGGCAAAAGAAAAACCAGAGTTCTAATCTCACCTCTGCCATTTGATCTAAATGATCTTAGCCAAGTCATTTCACACCTCTACTTTCCATGTCCTCATGTGTGACATGGTCGTTCTATCACTCTCGTGGTAACAACTCGTGGTAGTTGTTTCATTGTTCGCACAGTCTTCACAATATCGGTTTACCACTTAGCATAACATCACTTACCACTAGTTTGTTGAAATAAATTCTTCCCAACTTTATCTAGTTTTATTGTGGATCATTTTTCTTCTTCAAAACAATATTTTATTGACAACAATTACCCCACTTCTTAATTACATAGGTGTAAAGGTACCTTTATAATGGATAAATCTGGTAAACACCATCTTAATCAAGTGATCAAAATTAACCCAAAACTGGACAGTAACTGGACACATTGTGGCAATGTGAAGCTTGGAGAAGGACACAACATCATCTGGAGTATTCCTGGAAAAATGTTTAACCTAAGTCTGATCGTACTGACACAATCAAGCATCCCAATTGACAGACATGCTGCAAAACCTTTGGTCTGTAATCATGAAAAATACCCTAAAAGACAAATCCTCAGGGAATTGTTCTAAAGAGACAAGACAGCTATATGGCAAAGAACTTGATTTTCAGCTTACTTATTGTTGTTTTATAATGTTCAGACCCCGTTCCCACTGAGAAAATGAATTAAATGTGAGCTTCAGAAAAACTAATGCTAAGTTTTTTTTAGTGACTGTCTCTTTGTGTTAAGTGTTTATTAAAAACAGAAAACACTACTAAATGGAGTCAGCCATTTCATTCCTTAAAATAAAACTGATTCTCAGCCCTTAAGAGGAAAATGGAATCATTTTTAAAAAGTTATTTTCAAGGACTCACTAGGTAGTTTCCATTTTAAATTGCCTCTGCCTCAGCTAGTTCCCCATCCCTAATTTGTATGTTTTTCAGATTGGTGGTCACTAGAGAGGAAAAAAGAGTAACAAACATGAAACAACTAGAAAAGCTTGAGGAAGTAAAAGTTGTTAATGTTACTGCTTCTGATTTATAATTATTTTCTTGATAAGATAATCAAGCAGAAACAAGGGCCTTTTCCTTAGCCTATGACATTCCATTGTCTGCCTCAGTCTTCAGTTTATATATACACACTATAGTCTAGTACATCTTAATATTCCTTGTGACAGTCTTTTTCATTAAGGTGGACTTAAGATTAATAAAAAGTTCTGTACATCTAACTGAACATTCCAAGGGATAAAATAGAGGGCTTGGCTACTATACCCACAGGCATAAATGAAGTCAATGGATTGTGGTTGTTTATTTTTTAACTTTTTTAAAAAAGATTATGTATTTATGCATACAAGAACTAGAGTACAGGGCAGAGGGGTGGGGTAGGGGTGGGAGTGAGAGGAGTCACCAGAACCAGAGTGGGGAACAGAACAGGCAGAGTGACTTAGTACACCACTGAGGGGAGCAGTGGGCAAGACAGGAGAGGTCTGTGTGCCATGTGGGTCACCTTTGGGGCGGGGATCGAACCCCTCTGCTCTGCAGTTGCTTCAGATCACTTCATAGTGTGTTAGCCCCTTATGCCACCACGGAGGGCCCTGAATTGTGTTTTTGTCTCTGCTCTCTGCTCTTTCCTCAGTGGCTTCATGCTTAGACTGGTTCTCTTCTCCAGCGTTAAGACAGCGATCAGTAGCTGAGGACTTTCCTCTTCCACTCAGCAATCCTACTATCAACAAGGGCTTCTCTCCCCCTTATTTCTTACTGGCAAGAAAACTGAGCTTGAGTAATTGCCTAACTTAAGCAAATTGAATACTTTGCCTGAAGTTACACAGCTACTAATTGATAAGATTTATTTGTGTGCTTATAGTACCACTGAGTTCTATTTCCTCTTCACTGAGATTAAAGAGATAAAATCACCCATTCTCACTGCTCAGTTTATCGTTGGACTAGCAGTTTCAGCATCTCCTGGAAATTGGTTTTTCAAAAATAGGGGTTCTTTAAGTGTCATCCAGACATTTAATTTAATTTTACTTATGCATATAAGAATGGGGTGTAAGCTAAAGGTATAATGGGTGAGAGGATTCACCAGAGACAGAGTAGGGAGCAGAATAAGCAGATCTACTGAAATACACTACTGAGTGGAGCAGCGGGAGAGACAGGAGAGGTCTGCTGTACCAGGTGTGTCACCTCCCTGGCCAGGGATCAAATTCATGCCACAGTGGCTGGCAATAGTGCTGTGTCTTTAACCCCTGTGCCATAAGGAAGTCCACACCCAGACATTTTAAATCATATTGTCAGATGATCTGCATGTGTCTTAAAGTCTGAGGAGCATTTCTTTAAGAGTATCAGGAAATTGCACTGTATTGATTTTCTATGGCTGTTATAAAAAATCACAAATTTAATGGCTTAACACAATTTATTGCTTTATAGTTTCTATCGGTCAGAAGTCTTAAATCCATTTTGCTGGGTCAAATTCAAATATCAGCTGGGCCACACCTCCTGATGTGGTTTGTATGGAGGTCATGGTAACAATCTTGATCAACTTCTGACATATATCATAATGAATCTATCTAGGATTGGCTTGACTAGTTTATTTTCAATTAACAGGTATTAAATATCTTCATGTGAAGCACCCTCTTTGGACCTTAATTTCCAAAGGGGAGTGAAAAAGAGGAGAATGAAATTGTCACCTTTAATCTAACTTCCCAGCACCCAGCAAATCTGTGGTTTTGTTGGCTTTACAGCTTGGTTTACCAAATTGGCATTGGCCTTAACCCTTAGTTATACCTCTGTAACTTCTGGAAACACCTCTGAAAATTGTCCCAAAACCCATGTCCACACTCAGACAGCAAACTACTTTACCTTACTACTCTGTTGACCCCCCTCCCCATCTTTTGATTAAAGCAATTCCGCTAGCCTCCAAGTCTGCAGCCCATGCCTGTGTGGAGCAGAGGTTATGGGCTATTTCACTAGGCCACTGGAAGGGCAGAGTACATGAGAATAGAAGTGGAAATGTGACTGGGCTGAAAAGGAACAAAATAAATGGGCACTTACAGCCCTCTATGGGGGACAGAGGCCTATGGGGCAGGATGGGCACTTCAAAGTGAAACTTAATCCTAAATGGAGAAGAAAAGACCAGCCAGGCTGCCTATGCAAGGCATCAGGAGAAAAACATGCTATTCATTCCACATATTCTGAGTATCTATCATATATATAATATCTATTAGATTCTGTGGAAAATGCAAAATAAACACAAAAATGTTCCAATTTTTAAGGATTCTTGAATCCTTAAATACCCATGAAATGATCCAAATGCCCATGAAATGACCAAGTGACAATCATAATAGTACAGGATCGTGTGTCAGGATGTATATTAGAACTTTGTACTAGGCAGAAGTACAAAAATGGGGACTTTGGACTCCTGCCTAGATGAGGTGGGATGGCGCTGGCAAAACATCAACTGGATCTCAAAAACAAAAACCCAGTAAGTAGAATTTGACTTGCAGAGAGGAGGAATAACACTGCACACTTGAGAAATAGACTGTAGGAAGTGTGACTTCAGGAAGGTAAAGGACTGTGTTAATCAAGGAGACAGGTCCAGTGCATCTTGGTTGTGGTGGAGACTTAAGAGGGAAATTAGATGAAGTGCTAACTTGATTAGGAAATAAATGACAAGATTAAATTAAAGAAAGTATATCTTGCCTAAAGGTGTTTGATCTCTATCATTTTATTTCAGAAGTTTTAATTCAAGGAAGTGTGGTAAGGAGATTAAAACAAGGGATTAGAGATTTCTGGGAATCCGCCTAAGTGAAGGATAGGAGAGAGCAGAAGCAAGAAGGCTATTTAGGAAGCTACTCTAATGCCCTAGGCATAACAGCAGATACGGTAACTGTGAACATAGAACAGGCAGACTAAAAGACAATTTTCTTTCTTAAAGGTAGGAATACCAGGTCTTGGTGCTTACAATAGAATGAAGAATAAATAAACAAAGAGAAGTTTGTGATTCAAGATGTCTGGATGACAACAGAATTTTTGACCTGCAAGGGAGTCTGAATTTCCAAACTTAAAGAACTGAACAAACAGTGGTTGCTTAAAGCCTCAGAACCAGGTCTCATCAGGACCCGCATCTAAATGCTCTATGAGATTTACCAAGCAGTAAAGCCTAACAATTCATTACAAATAAATTACTTTGAAAATGACACTATGATTGAGAGTAACCAGATGAGATTATGTTGGCATATAACCACCACAGGGCTAAGTGAAAAATTGTCCTCTATCTGGAGTAATTCACTCCTGCAGTAATTCATTCCTATGAAGTCAGTTGCTCTGACTTCTGTTGTAAACAGAAATTCCATTAGCAACTTCTTACAGGTTGTAAGTTCTTCCTGATGACTTCAAACATAGATGACTTAGTCCTGTCCTACCTGCTTTTTGCACTTAATGGTCACATTATCATTTGTCTTCGTTTATTAAGAATGTGTCTTCTTGGCACTGCAGACCTCTCCTGACCCACCCGCTGCTTCCCTCAACAGTGTACTTCCTTGATCTGCCTGTTCTTCTCCCAACTCTGTCTCTGATGAATCCTCTCATCACCCCTGCACCTCTGGCCTATACCCCAGTTCTGTATGCAGAAAAAAAAGTATCTTCTTTAGGTAAGGATATACGCCTAATTACTTAGTCTAAATTACTGAGTTGTTATTAAAAACCTGTGACCTGCTAATGAATAGCCCATTGAAATTGCACCAAGTACAAACTTTTGGATTAAAAAAGCTAAAAGTTTAAATACTAGTGGGAAACATTCTCCTTAGATACACTTCCGAATCTAAAAGAATAAGAAATGATTTAAGCATCAGGAATGATTCTTCGTAGCTACAGAGAGGCCACGGATAGTTCCATTTGCCTTCAGCTTTCATCTGAAGCTTGCAGATGGTGACACAGTGAAAATGCAACTTTACTCTAGCTATCACTGATTTCCTGTTAAATATGATGAATGCAGTCTACTAAGGAGACCTCTATTTGTTGGTAAAGAACATACTAAATATACAATTGACTTCCTATTCCATTTTTTTTTTCAAGCAACAAATTTACCTCCTGATAGGACAGTCTCACTTGCCTGAACTCATTTCTACTAATACTTTCATACAATAAAACATAAGCCTTACTTTTCTCAACTCTGGATCTTTTATGTAACACTGAATAGAATACATCTTAGGCTTTCCACTTTAATGTTAGATTTTGGAAGTGGAGCATGGAGAAACAATCTTTTGCAAAATAACTTAGGAACAATGTAACACCTATAACAATAAGGATTTGGCCCTGGTGAGAGTGGGCTAGTTTTAATTTTCTTTAATTTTGTCCTCAGACAACTTTGTGGTCTAGCCACTAGACCCATTGTTTTCCATCCTCTGGATTTAAAAAAAAAAATCCTCATGGATTTTTTTTAAGACACTAAAATTAAAATAACATCATAGTTTGATGAATTAGTGCTAAGCAAATCAAGCATTGGCTCACTCTTCTACCACCCATGTTGAGGCTGAAGAGGAACAATATAGTTATATATATATATATATATATATATATATATATATTGGGGTAGAGTCAGAAAGGTGTGCGAAATGGGCACAAAGTTATAATCTGCGTGATTCTGTTTTTCTGGAAATGACTTCCAGACCAAGGAGATAGGGAGCAGGGAGGCCCACTGGGAAAAAAAAAATATTAGAAGTAAAGCAAGTAATCTCTCTCCCACAATTTCTCCCTCTTATGATTGTGAACTTGGATTAATCATAAATCAACAGGGTAAAAATAAATTTAAAAATATCAAAATATCTAAATCATTTTATTGGAGAGGCATGGTGAAGACCCTCTGAAATGGAGAAAAAATTATTGAGAAATAGACTTAAAAATTAGTAAAATTATTTAAATTTTCTTGAAACTTGTTTTTCAGTGAAGCATATTACCAATTTTTTTGAAAAAAAATTTTTTTTGAAATCATTGAAAGCATTAGAAGTTGCGAAAATAGTGTATGTTATTATGTACCATTTACCTAATAGTATTCTACCTTACACAATCATAGATGGCCGAAACCAGGAAATGGAGCATATCATCCACTAGTTGTTGTTGTTGTTGTTTTTTACAGATTTCAAAGTTTACTATAGTATTTTAAATGATGTTTGAATACTGGGGAGGTAAGTTCCCTTGAAAGCAGCTTGTTCAAAAAGTTATAGGAGATGACGAGATGACATGCAGGAGGTTGAGTGCTTTAGCCAGCCCAGAATTGCACTATTTTAGAGTAATGTTTCTTAACCCTAGTCGAACAGTCCAGTCAGGGAATGATCGGCAAAATCCAACTAGGGCTGGAGTCACTTCATATCACTGACATAACCTTATTTATTTTTGCATACAAGAACTAGGGTGCAGGCCAAAATTGCCAAGGGTGAGAGGATTCATCACAAACAGGATGGGGAGCAGATGAGGCTGATCTACTGAAATACATTGTTGAGGGAAGCTGTGAGCGAGACAGGAGACTTGGCTTAATTCCCTTGACCATGCATGGGATCTGGGGTAAAACTGGGTTGCTGCAGTGAGTGAGAGGCCCTACCTGTAGCTTGATAGCCCTGAGACATCAACCTCTGCTCCAAGAGGGAGGCCCAGCTGAATGCTTTTTAATGAAGTTTTTAAATATGTTTTGCATTTGTGACATCACTGATAAATGAAATATAGTCACATTCCCTTTGCTCTACAGACCCACTTTTCAACTGACTTTTTATTCTTTAACAAACTAAGCCTTAAATATAAGCTATGAAACAGAAAACCTGGACAAAACAAACCTCTTCTATTCAAACATGGGATAAAGAGATGGAGTAAACACTATCTACTCCTTTTCCTCCAATTTCAAAAGTCCAGCAGTTTTACCAGCTTCTGGGTTCTTAGTTCTCCGAGAAACAAATAATGGGGATTCACATTTTGCTGGTGTCAAGTAAGAATTTAGCAAAACTTATGTTGCTCCTGGTAGAAGAGTCAGCATCGGGAACATGTCTGTGTGCTGCTCCCTGAAAAACAGGTGAAGGCTACGTAAGTAGTTTTAACCCAGCTTAGAGGGCCTCAATTTCTTGTTTACTCATGTCTCCATCTCTCCAACTCATGATCCCCTCTGCCTTGAGCTCATCATGAAGGATTCATGAAGAGTTGTTATCAGTAGCCTAGGGGGGTTGTTAGTCATGGTAAAGACTTCACCTGAAGTCTTTTATATTGGGAAAAATGTTCCATCTTAGAGTCAGGGACAGACACTCTCTCTCAGTGTGGGAATGCGACTTGCCTCCCATTGTCAGGGAGAAAACGTTGAGTTCTATTTTATGGACTTCTTTGGCCTCAGGCAGAGCTGTGGTTCAGGATCATGGAATTCCCACAGGACCCTACCTCCTACCTAAGTTTACAGGATCGTTTTTACCTCAAAGTTGAAGTAAAGTGCTAAGAGGAAAAATGTACGAGATTTTCCTCATTCTGCCTAGCTGGGAAACCTTGTCACCAGACTCCCGGGCGTAGGCCAATCATCTCTAGGCTTCATGCCCTAAACCTGATTTTGGAGTAGGGGTTTTCCAGATCACTGAGAGCTGTGTCGACATCATTAGCTCACGCGTCCATTTCGCCGCCACCAGAACCACCGCTGCAGCTCACAGTCCCACTTTCTCCAAGTCAGGAAGTTGCACGCTGCCCTCCTCTATACCGGCCCTTGGAGTGACTTGGGCCCCAACCCCTGCTGCGCATGCGCACATTCAGGGCGGCGGGGAATGCTTCTCTGACCTCGCGGCGGGTCAATTTTGCCAGCTCTAAAGAATGACAGGGGTCTTGTGTCGTGCCTATCCCCGTGGTTGACAGTACTACCACCGAGGCCGCCTGCTGCCTGTCCTAGCTAAGAAGGGCCACTGCAGGGGGCCTCCGGGCTCGGGGGTCCCAGTTGCCGCACCCTCCCAAGGCCGGGATACAGAGCTGGAACCCTCAATGTAACCTAGCGCTCTCCCAGCCCAAGGGCCGGGGGGCGCGGGGCGGGGCTTAAGGGACTAGTTGGTGCCGGCGTCGGCGTGCTGACGTCGGGCGGAAGCGCACGCGGTGCAGCGGCCCGGAAATAGGTTGCGCGCAGCACCGCGGGTCAGTCCGGCGGGTTGGCTGCGTCGGGCGTGCGTACAGCTCGCGGAGACCATGGCGTCCGGGCCTCACCCGACCGTCGCCGCCTCGTCGGCCGCCCCGAGTGCGGGCGGCTCCAGCTCCGGCACGACGACCACGACGACGACCACAACTGGGGGAATCCTGATCGGTGATCGCCTGTACTCGGAGGTGTCGCTTACCATCGACCACTCGCTGATCCCGGAGGAGAGGCTGTCGCCTACCCCTTCCATGCAGGACGGGCTCGACCTGCCCAGCGAGACAGATCTGAGGATCCTAGGCTGCGAGCTCATCCAGGCCGCGGGTATCCTCCTCCGGCTGCCGCAGGTCGGTGCGCGGGTCGGGTCGGGCCTAGGTATTCTCGGGGTGGGGGTGGGGGTGGGGAGCTAGGCGAGAGGACCATAGGGGGAGAATTCGGTGGGGGAGTCTAGTGGGGGCAGAGGTTAACTGGGGCGAGAGGAAGCGGTTCTGGTGCGGGAGGGGGCGGACTGGAGGGCTCTTGAGGGGGAAGGGAGAAGGGGGAGGGCAACGTGCACAAGATGGCGCCGGCGGGCCCGCCTGACCTGCCTCCGTCCTCTCTCGTCTGCAGGTGGCGATGGCGACGGGACAGGTGCTGTTTCACCGATTCTTCTATTCCAAGTCTTTCGTCAAACACAGTTTCGAGGTGAGCAATGCGGGGGCGGTGGACGGAATTTCTTTATCCGGAAGTAGGAACAGGAAAGGGGGGGGGGCGGTAACCAGCTTTGGGAAAAAGGGAGTGGTGAGACCAGGCCTTTGTACCTTGTTCCCTTCCACGGGGAAGTGGGGGATTTTCAGAATGTGCTTGGAAAACTAAGATAATGGCTCCCGAGACCGGGTGACCTATTTTCAAGAGTTAGAATAGTCGAGAAAATGCAAAACTCCTGAGTTTACTTTGTATCTGAAGTTAAGAGGACTCCTGAATAAAAGCACATACCAGCTTAGCTGAAGAAACTGTGACCTAGAAGTCTCACATGTGGGTTAGTAGTCCCCGTGTCTTAAAGTTTCCTGGTCAGAGTTAGTACCTTAGACTGTAACGGGTACTTTTGCCTAACCATAGTCTGAATTCACTGGATCTTGTGTGCTTTCAGATTGTTGCCATGGCTTGTATTAATCTTGCATCAAAAATTGAAGAAGCACCCAGAAGAATAAGAGATGTGATTAATGTATTTCACCACCTACGCCAGTTAAGAGGAAAAAGGTAAGATTGGCATTATTGAACACAGCTGCTTTTGCTACTGTTGTACTGTGCACCAATCATCAATTCAAACATTCTTTCCTCTCAAGTTAAAGTGGACGCAAAGGAGAACTGACTTTGATTTAGGTGTTAAAATTCACATAGGTGCATGCTGATACTCTGAAAAACCATAATTAACCAGCTATCTAAAGTTTGTAGAGGCAGTTGCATTTGTGGACAATCGTAACAGTGCTGTGAAGCCAGTCCGGTGGTTTAAGATTAAACAAGAAAGGGAATACGTTTGGCTCAAGTGTGAGTGTATTCTGTAAGTTTTCCCTCCCCACCCCACCTCTGGAAGACTGAAGGTTTGAAGTTTTTTTTAAACGTAGTAGTTCAAGTTCACATTGTGGCAACGTTTTGTTTAGATTGTTTTTGTACTCCAAGCCCCAGTTAATTCTTTATCAATTGAGGTTGGCTTTTGTTAGAATACTTCTCAACATTGAACTACGATATATCGCATAATACCGGACTGAAAGGACTGCAGGATGATAAAAGTTTGAAGTTTGAAGTCAAAGGGATTAAACAGGTATTTTGTTTTGGTCAGATACAGTCTCAGTGAGTGGGTTAGAAAAGTAATTGGATTGCATTTGGATAAGACCCACATTTGATCTTGTAAGAAAAGAGACTGAAATAGTGTCTTAAAGGTGTTGTGGCTACATGATAACGCTTATGTGGGACCTGTATTAGATAAGGCAGTAGCAAAAAGTTCTAGTTAACGTCGTAGGTGACTTTGTACCGCAGAGAATAATACTCGGTGTAGATTAGCTTCTGTGCTTACCTTATTAATAAACTGTGGTGATGTTAAACTTGTACTGAGTTTGGAAGGTTATTAAAGGATTTTAAGTTGTGTTGGGGTTGGGTGTTGGTTAGTCCCAAATTAGTATTCTACAAGAGTGGTCTTTATTGGCTGAATCTTTGAGGTGGCAGTAATAGTTCTGAATACAACTGTTCTGAGACCAGAAAATAGTAAAAGTAACCTTATAAAACAACTAGTAAAATGTCTGAAGCATTGCTTCCCAGATAGTTTTCACAAGTTTTCTTTTTTTCCGTTTTCTTACATTCTTTTTTTCCTCCATCTTTTCGCATTCACCCTAACTATCCAGAGATAGATTAGTCTTTCATTTGAAAGTATCTTTTAGCTTCTTGGTAAGGTATCCTTGGAAAGAGGAAGATTTCAAATTGGTATTTAGTGTGGCCTAAGCTAAAATTTGTATTTACATATCAAGCTAATTCTTCAGAGTATTTAAAACAAAATGACAATAATAAAATGGCTCTTTATCTTTAGTCAAGGATGCTGTTTGTTTAAAGGAAATAGTTTTCTGGTAGTGTATTTGTACCATTGAGCCAACTATTATGTAATCATTTCTAATGATTATCTACTTTGAAAGTTTTCTATAAGATGTAGCATATTCTTCCCTGATGTCAGAGTAGGTTTTTAACTATAAAACTTTGGAATTTAACATACCTCACCTGACTGTTGTGTCTGATTAACAGTGTGTTTTTTGGTCATTATTACGGAGAAATTGATTTTTTCCTCAATCATAGAAGTCTGATTATAGCATGAAATTTAAAAGGAGTTGTTAATTGCATGGAAGCCTTTTAAAAAGAAAAAGCAGGATATAAAAGTGTTTCTATGCATATTACAAGTTTACTCAGACACGTAACTTGTATATGTTATTAACTTCAACTCTTTTTTCCCTTGCAACCGACTATACAGCGACCAGCTACATTTACCAAAGCCTGGGTGATGTGGAGTGGTACATAGAGATGAAGCTGTCGTCATGGCAACAGTGAGTGAAGTATCGAAAATCCCCAAGGAGAAGCCAGTGCTCTGAGAATAGGTCACTGGAATCGGGGACTAACAGGTTGGCCACTGGTGAACCATTTAGAAAAAAACTCCTGTTTCTTGTTACAAGCTTTTGTCTTTGCTGTCCAAGTTATAAGAATTACAGTTTTAGGGACTTTTTGCATAAATTATTTTTGTTAGAAAGTATTATCAATGGTCTTTAGTTAGGTAAAGTATATCAGTTTGTCTTAATGGTACTGTTAATCGCATTTATGCCTAGCTTTAAAGTGTAGGATTATCTTCATCATTACAAAGGAGTCTGTTTAGTTTAGTCTTTGTTTGGGTCATTCTCAGACTGCATATTTGCTTCACCAGAGGAGATTTTTGAAAATACCAATGCCCAATCCCCATTCTAGATTGACATTTTTCCCCTTTAACTTTTTATAGTTTGAATATTAGCTTTTAAGCCCGGAGTAAATGACTGCATTTAAAGGGAAGATTACTTTGTTTCTGTAATTTCCAGTCAAAATCTCCTTTCTATATACAGTATATTCCTGCAAATTTTAAAGATTTTTGTTAGGACTTTGTTTCAACAAAGTCCATTTTCACAATGTAAACCTTGTCTTAAAAAGTCTTTAAAGACTTGGCAATCACTCATTGGTTGACATCATGTCTTTTTAATGTTACATAGATCATAGATAAGATTTGGAAGGAGGGTCTTTAACTTAAAGTAGCCTTCAGTTTGTTTAAACACTGAAGAAAAAGTGTTCTTTTTGAAGTGTGCATTACAAGTTTCTGTATATTTGAACCAGCAATCTGCCTCTTTGTAAACTGGTTATTTTCTTTAATATATGGCCTCATGAACCAGTTCCAAATCCCTGTACCATTGAGTGAGACTAACCTAATCCTCTTTGGGTCTTCTAATCTTTAATTTCCCCTTTTAAATTGTATTTCAACTAAACAAATGCTAAAGGAAGGATAATCCAAGAGACCAGATGATAAAGGTTCTGTGATTGGATCCAGTAAAAACTCAAGATTTCCTTCTATGACCAAAATTTCAAAAATGTCCTTTTTTAGCAGAAATCTGACAAATTTAGGGGCATGGAAGATAGTGTTGATAATGAAAAAAATTATCTAGTGTTTTTTTGTTGTTTCTTTTTTTAAGGAGATTTTTAAATGTCTCCTTTTCAAACTTAATGGAAATCCTAGCAAGCCTCCTTTCCATTCCATGGCACCTTTTGCCATGGAAAGTACTAATGGATACTTTGTTATATAAAAAGTAAAGTACTTGCAATTTGGGTATACTTTTTCCTACTAGTATAAATTAGTCTGATAGTTGTTAGTTACATAGTTCATGTTTGATTTGTTAGGGAAAATTTTTGAATGAAAGGGAGATAAATCAGGTATAACATGCTTAAAGTTTAAAAATTTCAGTTAGCAGAATTAAGAGAGGTTGAGTATATAGTTGAATTAAAGTAAATAAAGGATTTGTTTTCCATAGTTTTGATGTTTGTGGAATTTGGACACAAAACAGGAAAAGTAAAAATTGTGGCAGAATAGATGGAAAATAATATATTTCAGAAGGATTAATGAAGGCATAATCCTGATTTGGACCAGGTAGTTGCTATAACTCAAATTTAAATGGCTATTTGCAAAAACAGTAAATTTTAACAGGCTTTTATAAGCAATTCTTATTAAAAGGATATTGGTGTATTTGCCCAGCATAAATGAGGAAATGAAACAAAACTGCCTTTGTACTGCTTTTAATAATGGTAATTCTGGAGGGTGTAGTTTGTTTAGCTTTTGTGGATACAGAGTAGTGCAGCTACACCAGTCTCCTGATGCTGCTTGAAGGAGGCCATCAGTTAATCTGCCTTAATCCTCAGAAGGTCTGAGGTGGGCAAAACTTCTGAATCACCTCTTAGCATGCTAAAACTTGGAAAGTAATCTTTGGAATATGTTTTCAAGTCTATACCTTTATTTTGCTCTTTTTATTTTTTCTTTAAACACCAAAGAGCAGTTGTCTATTCCAGTGAAATGAATTCATGGCTAAAATTTTATGTTAGAATCAGTTACCTCCCCATTTGGTGGCTTCATTCCTCACACCTTTTATAGGTGTAGTAGGAATTAAACTGAGTGAACTGAGTGAAGGCCATTTTTAACATTGCTGTTTTCCATCTTGTCAGCCTTTCCAGCTTTTGTCTTTTTGACTGTAGCACGATTTGAAAAAAAAAATTAAGCACTTTGCTGTTTGTAGTAGGAGAAAGTAAGGAAAATATGTAACTTTTATTCTGATGACATGTGCCTGTGAAGGTAATTGAAGCTCATTTCAGATTGTGTTCTAATCTTAAATGGATGTAGTTAGAATAACTTTTTATTCTAAAAGGTGTTTTCTGGTTTTGGGAGTATGATAAATGAGTTGCGAGTTTGAGGTAAATATTTATAATGATTATAGATGAATTTTGTCTAGAGCAAAAGCTCTTTAAACTTTAGGTAGAAAATAAATTAAGTATAGAGGAAATATTTAAATGTTCTGCCTATGTATATACATACTTTGATGTATATGCATACTTTGATATATATGCATACTTTATGATCACTGTCCCAATGAAGTTTTTGTTGGTTCACTCTAAAAATACATTTAAACAAAGGCCTTGAATACATCCCATGCATTTTTAAATGAAAAATCAAGTTCTGACAGATAAATCAGTAAGCCAGTTTTGAAATTGACTTAAATGAAAGTCTTTTTAGTTGATTATGTTAGTTCAAAACAATGAACTGCTGTATATATATGTATATATATAGCCTTCTGCATTATAACTTGAAAATTTATATTATCTGGCACGGGGCCTTGAGTGTTCTTTCACTCTGCTCTTCCTTCCTCTCTTGCATTACATACTAGAGTATTGCCTAATAGCTACATTTGACAAAATTTTATTGACTACTGAGTTTTGAATATGATTTTTTAATTTTAATCCTTTGGTAATGGAGATGAGCCCTTTCAAGTAGATTCTTAGAAATCTTCATTTAAACAAACTCTTCTCAGGTCAATCTGGATTAACTACTTACTACTTTTATTCTTTAATTTTGACCATAAACTAGCCAAGAGTTTTTTGATAGAATAAGAGAAATCATTAATTTATGAGTTTTCAGAGTAAATATTTTCAAGGGCACATTAGTTTTATCATTAGAAAATGTGATTAAGTTGATCAGTTTATGTGCCCAGTGTCTGTATAATAGCGTCAACAAGAGTAAGTCCCAAGATTATTATAGGGTCGAGGTTGAGTTAGTTTATATAGGAATTTAGTCTAGAAAGAATATATTTAATTAGCATAACTTGGACAGCATAAGATTAATGCTTTAACTTGTTTGCAGGAGTTTAAAAAGCTGGTTTCTGTTGCCAATAGTTGGTTGGAAGGGAAAATGGAGATGCCACAAATAAAATTTTTTGGATTTGCAAAACAGTTTTGATTTTATTTCTTACAAACTATAGGACTCCAAGCCCCCTGATCCTTGATCAGAACTACATTAACACCAAAAATCAAGTTATCAAGGCAGAGAGAAGGGTGCTAAAGGAGTTGGGATTTTGTGTTCATGTCAAGCATCCTCATAAGGTGAGTTTTAGAGTACAAAAATAACAGTCGTAAGTATTAGGTTTTTTTCTTGAAATTTTATTTTACATGAATTTTTACTGTTTGGGTTTGAGAATTAACCTTGATTTTTGAAAGCATACTTTTGGATTGGAGTAAAATCGGAGTCAGAAAGACTTAAGCTCAAGTCTCTGTATTATCTGGGCATACAAGTTAATTTGCTTCTACTGAACTCAGTTTCCCTACCTAGAAAACAGATTGTGAAATACTTCATTTCAGTGAATACATAATATGTTTCTACCTGAATCCCTGACAGCTGCTTTGTTGAATAATGAAATGCTCAAAACATAATGGCAGGTTACTGTTAATGAGTGTTCATAGGTTTCTCTGCATCTCTTGGTTTGCCTATGACCAACATAAGTAATAATAGCAAAAGATGGGTGCTTTAAATCTGAACTATCTGGGATGGAAACTTGTGCCTGCCTTTAGCTGTGTTGCGTTGGCAGATACTTACACAGATCACATGTCTCTATTTTTTTTAATGGTGGTGATACCAGTCCAGAAAGATTTTGACTGGATTGAAATCAAAAGCCTGTCATGTAATTTTATTAGCTATATTTTAGTGTGATAAGTTTTACTATGGAAATACTAATATTTGATAACTTAATGTAGTACTGTTACTTATTATTACCATACCTACTATTAAAAATAGTAGCTCAGGTACATCTTAATTGTACCTTGGAGTACTAAATGAAATCATTTAGCATGGTGTCCATCAAACATCACAAGCATTCAGAGGAAAATTAGGCATTTTTAATTGAATTGATTACCTCCTATTCCTGTGTAATTCTAGAATATATTACAGATCATGATTTTTGTGAGCTCTTGTAGCACCCCATATTAATACTTACATTCATTTTAGGTTGGTCTGTATTATCTAAACAGTCACAGGAGAATTAAAACTTGCACCTAACATTGTAGTCTTTGAACTCTGTACTCTTGAAGAACCACCAATATGCTAAATTGGGCTTTTTCCCTTGTCCTTCAGATCATTGTTATGTATTTACAAGTCTTAGAATGTGAACGTAATCAAACCCTGGTTCAAACTGCCTGGTAAGTTGCTTTTTAACATATCTTTCCTAGCCAGGAAAACAGAAGCAGAAATAAAGTAAGTTTCATTTTCTCTTTCCAAAATAAGGAGATGGGTTTGTTTTGGTGCTTTTTGTTTTTGTTTTTTTGTTTTTATTTTTTAACCAAAAGGTGAAGAATGCTTATTTCTGCTTCCTGTTTTCTTGGCTTGACTTATTACTTTTAATGGAGAACTCAATTTAACTTTGTTCTTTTTTCTACTCTTTAATTAAAGGGTAGTCCATGATGGTAAGTCATAGAACCCTCTGCACTTCAGCCCATGACCTCAGGATGGCCTGATTGGCTGCCCTGCTCTCCAGCCAATCCAGTGCAAGCTCTCATCCGAGATTCACTGAAGTGGTCCATATCCATCTGGCAGCATCTTCTAGTTCTGTCGGGGTGTCAAAAGGATTTGTATATTTGCTTCTAGAAGTAACTCTTCAACATGCCTATGTATTTAATGTATACTTGTGACTATCAAAATGAATAGTTCAGTTTTGATAGATTTGTTCAGTCATTATGAATTATGATTGATTTCTATTTTTAGTATGTATAGCATGAATTCTGCCAAAGGAAACTAACTGGAAGCCTAAAATGGGCATGAGTCCCGTGTTGGTGAACTTTATAGCTGCTAGGCTATTGTAGGCAATACTGTTAGAAAAGGAGTGCTTCATTTTTAAGAGATGCTAATATGATGTGAGCACTTTAGAGCTTGGACTTCAGAGATGCAGATGTGTGATGTGGAGTGCTAGCTTACTGAAGATAAAACAAGGAGTTTGTGGTCCAGCCATAAATACTGTCTCAGGACTGTCTATAATGTACAGCACTTTAATGTTTCTGTTCTGGACTTAATGACTGCCATGCTTTTAGATTCAGTAAATGTTAGTAGTATTAGAAAAGTTTTTGCTTTTATAAAATGCATGACATTTTCAACATGTTTAGCAATTTTCATGGGTAAGGATTTTTTAAGAAATACTCTTTAACGTAACTTTTTAAAGAATCTGTGCAATTTTTAAAAATACTTTAGGAATATTGTGGGGGTGGGTTCACTGATAAGGTCCAGCAATTGATTAACTGAAATAGTTTTATCTCTCTTATTTATACTTAATCACACAAAAAGGTATGTTATATATTTATTGCTCTTCACTTCCCTACTTAGATTTTTTTGAAGTAGCTTAGTTTTCTTAATACAAGTATAACTCATTGAGTGATTACTGAAAATGCCTTTTTACCCCTGTCACAGTACTTTGAGTTTTTGAAAGAACTTGGTTGACACTGCTTTTTTCATTGTGGATAAAGGAGAGATGGTCAATAATCAATGGCTTGAAGTATCGTTGGAGTGGTTTATCAGTTTTGAAACGAGTATTGTCAGAATTGATTTTCCAAGATTGCTTTCATTACTGAAATATTAACTTTGAGTAAGTTCTATCTGGTATAATACGGAATTATTTTAAAGGACTTTGGTCATACTTAAGAAAGGTAAAGAATGGTTTTATTGTTAAAATTCTTACCTCTTACTGATACTGAATTGTTGTGCTAGAATGTGAGGATGTAACTATAAATATGAGAAGAAAAAAGAATAAAGTAGATTGAGTCTCCAATTTTATGTAAGTTTCAGGGGAACTTGATTTGTTCCGCATACAAAGCTTATGGTTGAAATATTTTTCAGGAATTACATGAATGACAGTCTTCGAACCAATGTATTTGTTCGATTTCAACCAGAGACTATAGCATGTGCTTGCATTTACCTTGCAGCTCGAGCGCTTCAGGTAGGTGTATATAATTTGTTCTGTCCTACTGGGTAAATTATAGAAGCGTTACCACTTTCCTTAATAAAAACAATGAAAATTTGATTTAGATCATTCTCTCTTACTGGTTTAGATTCCATTGCCCACGCGTCCCCATTGGTTTCTTCTTTTTGGTACAACAGAGGAGGAAATCCAAGAAATCTGTATAGAGACACTTCGGCTTTATACTAGGAAAAAGGTAATTGCTGTCATCTTGTATTTGTGCTAAGAATCTAAGCTACTTTTAAAAAACCAAAACCAAAAAAAAAATACCAACTTCATTTCCCTCCAATAGCCAAACTATGAATTGCTGGAAAAAGAAGTAGAGAAAAGAAAAGTAGCCTTACAAGAAGCCAAATTGAAAGCAAAGGGATTGAATCCTGATGGAACTCCAGCCCTTTCGACCCTTGGTGGATTTTCTCCAGCCTCTAAACCATGTAAGATTTAGTCAGAATTGAGATAAGTTGGCCACTTTGAAGGGATATGATTATTAGAAAGCGTAAGTATGTAGCAGTTGCTTGAGCAAGGATATTAAATGCTGGTATTTTCTTTGATGATTATCAACTAGAGACTCATTCTTTTGAAGCATGGTACTTTGTTACATTTTGAAATGTTTTGCTTCCTTTTAAATCCATAAATTAACATGTCTTTACTGTTTTCTGAAGCATCACCAAGAGAGGTAAAAGCTGAAGAAAAGTCACCAATCTCTGTTAATGTGAAGACAGTCAAAAAAGAACCGGAGGATAGACAGCAGTCTTCCAAAAGTCCTTACAATGGGTGCGTGTTTCTGAGTTACCCTAGCTTGAGGATTCGGTGTTTAAATTTCTAATACTATGTAACTGAAACAATGTTTTCTTTTTGAAGTGTAAGAAAAGATAGCAAGAGAAGTAGAAATAGCAGAAGTGCAAGCCGATCAAGGTCAAGAACCAGATCACGTTCTAGATCACATACTCCAAGAAGACAGTAAGTAAATATTGTTTTAGGGGAAGCAGTTTATGGCAGAGTCTTTTGGGTGTCCCTTAAAGAAAAAACAACAGGCTATTTTTAAAGTTAGGCTAGATCTGGGCTTTTTAAACAAGGTAAATTTTAGGCAATGAGTTTGGAAATAAGTTCTGTGCCACATGACAGTTTTGGTGGTGTATGTTTATGACTTCTGATTTTACTTGTGGCTTTTGGAGACGTATAGAATCTGGCTAGGACTACAGAGGAATTTACTGCCTTGTTTGTATTGTGAAACTAGTGTTTCTCTGGTTTCAGTTAGAAATTTGATTATTTCATTAAGCACTAATAACTAGTAATCCGGTTGACCGTAGCCAAAGACTCCCTAGTTAGCTCTGTAATTAGATTGCTAGTGTTTTGTGACTCTTCCATGTCCTTTTAAACACTCAGTAAAATGCATAGCTACCAGAGGTTACTCTCCACCTTGGAATGTAAACATAGAGTACTTGGTTTATGATAGGCTTGTGGGGTGGCATAGGATAATGGGGTGTGAGGGAAAAGGCAAGTTCAGACCTGCCATTGAAACAGGACACCAGTTTAGGTTTGAAGCTGCTAGGAACACCACCAGGTAATTTGTTCCCGGTAGAAACTGAATCTAAACCTCCACTTTTTATTATCTAAGTTACAATAATAGGCGGAGTCGATCTGGAACATACAGCTCGAGATCAAGAAGCAGGTCCCGCAGTCACAGTGAAAGCCCAAGAAGACATCACAATCATGGTTCTCCTCACCTTAAGGCCAAGCATACCAGAGAGGATTTAAAAAGTTCAAATAGACATGGTCATAAAAGGAAAAAATCTCGCTCTCGATCTCAGAGCAAGTCTCGGGATCACTCAGATGCTGCCAAGAAACACAGGCACGAGAGGGGACATCATAGGGACAGGCGTGAGCGGTCACGCTCCTTTGAGAGGCCCCATAAAGGCAAGCACCACGGTGGCAGCCGCTCGGGGCACAGCCGGCACAGGCGCTGACGTCTCCTGGGCCTGTGGCACTTCCTGGTTTGCCTTCTACGGTGTGATTTATGGACTCAATCAAAACATTAAACTGATTAGGATTTGATTTTATAAAACCCTCTAGGTCTCTAGAAACACTGAGGACATATTTTGAAAAGAACTATGTTAATTTTCCTTTTTTTTTTTTTTTTTTTTTTTTTTGACGGAAAAGGAATGTTGGGCAAGGGCCGGAAGTCCGAAGCTGTAATTTCCCATGCCCTGAATCTGGTTACCATCCTAATATAGGGTGTTTTTTTTTTTTTTTTTTTTTTTTTTGCACATTAAAATGCCCTAGCAGTATCTAATTGAAAACCATGGTCAGGTTCAATTGTACCTATTATAGTTGTGTATTGTTTATTGCTATAAGAACTGGAGCGTGAATTCTGTAAAAATGTATCTTATTTTTATACAGAAAAAAATTGCAGACACTGTTCTATTTAAGTGGTTATTTGTTTAAATGATGGTGAATACTTTCTTAACACTGGTTTGTCTGCATGTGTAAAGATTTTTACAAGGAAATAAAATACAGATCTTGTTTTTCTAAACTGCTTCAAATACCTTATTTAAATAAATTATTAAAAAGAACAAAAATTTAATATTAAAATGGCTGTACTGATTTTCTGACAAACCAGTTCTTCTATTACATAGTTCCAAATGGTTAAAATGCATTTCTGATCTGCTTTGAGTTTTTTTTTAAAGATTTATTTATGCTCACTGAACTGGGGTATAGGCCAGAGGTGTGGTGGGTGAGAGGATTCACCAGAGTCAGTGGGGGACAGAACAGGCAGATGTGCTGAAATACACTGCTTGAGGGGTACAGCGGGCGGGTCAAGAGAGGTCTGCCGTGCCATTTGAGTCAGCTCCCTGGCCGGGGATCGAAACTGTGCTGCAGTGACTTTGGAGAACTTCATAATGCAGTGCTTTAATCCGTTGTGCCACCAAGGAGAGCCCTGCTTTGAGTTATGAAGATATATTTGTGGAAAAAGGGAACAAGATTGCCCCAACCAGTGTTCTGTGTATTATTTTGTTGTAGTAAGTAACCCAATCAAGACAGAACCTGATTTGCATATAAGTGGTACCATAATTAAAGTCAAAATTAAGTACTGTTTCTAAAGTGAGCAGTCCTATTACACAAATGGAAATTCATACTGTTAACCATGAATCTGGCCTAACTGTTGATTGTGAAGTTTTTCTTTACATGTTTAATGATAATTTTTATTTAAGCTGGGAAACTAAAGATTCTGTGGGTATGACTGGTTTATGAAAGTAGAATACGACCACAGAAAATAGTTTTGTTGAAATAGCCAGAACTGGTATTCAAGTGGATTATTCACTTAAATAATATATTTTTTTAAAGATTTATTTATTCATACTGAACTAGGGTA
>NW_004567115.1:30798333-30800005 GCF_000260355.1 Condylura cristata
GAAGTACACTGCTGAGGGGAGCAGCGGGCGGGTCAGGAGAGGTCTGCCACGCCATGTGGATCTCCTCTGGGGCAGGCAGGGATCGAACTCATGGCGGAAGTGGCTTAAACTTCCTAGTGCAGTGCTTTAACCCGCTGTGCCACCAGGGAGGGCCTCACATAGTATTTTTACCAGTATTTGGAGATACTAAGTCTTTAAAAAGTTTGTTATGTTAAGTTCTACCTTAGATTTTTTTTACCCATCTTGATTACTTACCTTGTCCACTAGACTTGGCTCCAAATGATTTGTTGCTGTTCAAAAATATCAGATACACCCACAGAGATGAAGATACACTACTACTAAGGATACTTGAAAGAAATGTAAGTTAAAGCTTTTGAAGAGGATTCTAAAGACTGCAGCAGTGGTGGGCAATGGGTCTCTAAGAATAGAGATACTGTTACCTTAAGGCAACTGCATTGAAGGAGACAAGATTCAGTTGCATATAAAAGTGCTGGGTATGCTCCTCTAAGTTACCTTTCTAACTATAAAAGCTAATTGAATACTAATACAACCTGGCATGAATGATTTGCACTTGGGTAAGTGACCATGTTCCCTCTCATGATACATGTATTTGAGCTTTAACAATCTGAAGAACTCAAACTGCCTTTTAAAGATCAGGTGTTTGTATAGACGCTGTTTAATTCTTAATAGTGTCAAGCAGTGCTTTTATCCTTGTTTGACAACAGCACCGTGGGTGGTGGGGTGGCTTGAAGGTGGGAGGCCTCAAGGACACATGAGGGGAGGTTTGTATGTGACAGGTCACTTTGGCAAAGGTGTTCTGTGTGTCCTCATTTTTTCTTAGCTTTTACTGAATCAGTTAAGCTATGTGGGTTCTTGTCAACATTTCATAAAGTACCCATCTCGGCTCTCAAAACAACCAGTTTGTGGTGGTTAATTTGTTTCACTGGTTTGAAATTCAGAAGTGTGGGAACACAAGACATTCATTCTAGAACTAATCGTGGATTGCTGCCCATTCACCTGACATTTGAATCCCAGTTCTCATTCCATTAGTGCTTTTGGTCAGCCTTGAGTGTGTTTTCCCAGCTGTGTGTCTCATTTTTGTCTCCCACTGAAGCATAAGTTTTTTTTGTTTTTTTTTTTTAAGATTGATTTATACAAGAATTGGGTTATAGGCCAGAGAGGATGCACCAGAGATAGAGTGGGGAGCAGAATAGGCAGATGTACTGAAATACACTGCTGAGGACGAGCAGTCAGGTCACCTACCTGGCTGGGATTATGCTGCTGTGCTGTGCTTTTTAACCTATTGTGCCACCAGAGAGGGCCCCTCCTGCCATCACTTAATGAAAATGAGTTTGTTAGTATTTCACCTTAGTAATCATAGTTTTCAGTGATGCATTGCCTGGGAGGTAGTTGTGGATAAGCCTCCAAATGTGTGACATGATACGATACAACGAACGAGAAGTGCAGCCAGTGAAAGAAACAATTGAAACACCTCATGCATATAGCAGTAAGCCAGCCAAAGGAAATTTATTCACAGACACAGGTCTGCTCTCCAGGATCAAGCCGCGCATGGGTTAAAGAAACAGACTAACTCCTGCCAGAAACAGTAATCCTGGGAAGTTTGCAAGGATAGATAACAGCTCCCATGCATGCATATGGTGGGGGGTGGGGG
>NW_004567115.1:30800796-30805937 GCF_000260355.1 Condylura cristata
AGAGGGGAGCAGAACAGGCAGATCTACGAAGTACACTGCTGAGGGGAGCAGCGGGCTGGTCAGGGGAGGTCTGCCATGCCATGTGGATCTCCTCTGGAGCCAGGCGGGGATTGAACTCATGCGGAAGTGGCTTAAGCTTCTTAGTGCAGTGCTTTAACCCGCTGCGCCACCAGGGAGGGCCCTCTAGAAATAATCTTTAACATGAGCTGTTAATAATTTTGAAGATTAAGGTGGTTTTCTTAAGGAACATGCATTTAAGAATCTTACTAAAAACAGGCATAGAGAAAACTAGCTGAAGAGACAGGATGTTTGGGGAGTTTGATAAGGAAAACCACTTCCCCCGCTGGAAAAATTGGAAGTCCAGTAGCATTCATTGTGTGGGCCTCCATCACTGCCTTGTCCCCTAAGGGAGGAGCTGTTTGTGTGGCCGGGGCCACAGTATGACTTTGTCACAGTTTGGACTTTGTCCATCTGTGACATGAAGGATCATGGATTTCCATGGTAACTACGTCAGCATTTTGTACAATGTATGTGTTGGGCAGGTATACAGGAATATTATTTTTTTACCCTTGGATTTCAAACTGTTGCTAATAGAAAGCATCCAGTTACTTAGAGAAGTTTGACTTCTACATTTCCTGTGAACACAATTCGAAATGCAGAATGCTACTTCACAGATTAGATCTTAATCTAAGAACAAAAGCGCTCTTGCAGGGAATAGTGAATTAACATTAGAACTGGGACTGTGGATCCTAAAGTCAGACCCCTGGGGGCTCAGTGTTGAGTATCTCTACCTCTCAGCTGTTAACCTACACACTTACCACCGCAAGCTTCCACTTCCCGTCTGTCAAGTTAGCACTCAAAGCCACTGTGTTCAAATGTTATGCGTGAGTTTAAAGGAAATGATGTGTGTAACGTACAGTGGCCTGTGGTCAATGTTCAGTAAATGGCTTCGTCCTATAAATGCATTATCAATCAGAGGTTTATGGGTTTTATTTGGAGGAGATTAGTTTTATTTCTCCCATTATTATAAGTTTATAAATTTCAAACCTCTGAGGACAATGGTAATAGTGCAACTGACATTTTCATATATTCATATATTCACTAACAGTTAATATTTTGCCACACTTAAATCTTTTTATGCATGTAGGTAGATAAACTTTTTGTTTCTTTTCTGGACCATTTGAGTTACTACTGAAACCCTAAATGCTTCCACCTGTATAACCAGAGATCTAGGATATTTGTCTACATAGTCATAATACAACTGTTGTCACACCCCAGAAATCTGACATTGATATAGTTCATATTTGAATTTTCTAGCTTGTCTTAATATTCCTAATAACTGTAGATTGGCTGTTTAATCCAGAATCCAGTCAAAGATTATACATTGTATTTCTTTGAGTATTTCTTAAACTGCTTTCATCTAGATAATTCCCCATAATTTGGTTCATGGTAAACATACCATTTAGTGGGTATGGTTGGGTTTGTCCCATTACAGTGATGTTAAATGAGTCGTTTGGTAAAATGGTACCCACCAGATTTCTCCAAAGTAAAGTTCCCTTTAGTTTGAACCCTGTGAAATTATACGTGAAATGGAGTGGATTTCCTGTATAACAGCTTGTGAATTTAGCATTCACTGGTGGTGTTTAAATCAAGCTTTTTTTTTTTTTTGATTTTTACAACAGTGATCAGAAAATAGTGATTTTTGTATTTCAAGCTAGTTTTGACACTGATTGTCATTCTTCTGTAAAGAAGAACTTTCCATATATCTTGCATTTTTTGTGCAAAATATGTGCTGATAGGCTTCTAAAAAAAATTTGGTGTGTTGCAAGTCATTTATAATTGATCATTATTTGTTATGATGCTGTATTCACTCCAGTTCAGTGGAAGCTTCTGTGAGCAAGCTCCTTCGGCTTCTCTTTCCCCATTATTTTTTGAACATCACTCTTACACAAGATAATGCAGAGTTCTGGAACTTTTCCAGCTTGATCCTGCAAGAAGCCCTCTAGGTACGTGTTCCTTTTTGTGAGGACCACGTTCTGGTAATTAGCTAGGCTTGCTGCTACTAGGGTATTGATGCTTTTGTATGAAACTTATAATTCCAGCCCATCACCATGGGTTCTCCCCACAATGTAAATCAGTGGTTTGGGGGTTTCCATTAACCTTGTGATGATTGTATTAGTGGATACATGGTATCAATTTATCTTTTTACTGATAGTTTTTTTTTTTTTTTTAAGATTTCTTTATGCATACAGAACTGGCGCACAGGCCAGAGGTGTGAGAGGTGAGAGGATTCACCAGAGACAGAATGGGGAGCAGAACAGGCAGGTGTACTGAAATACATTGCTGAGGGGAGCAGCAGGCAAGACAGGAGAGGTCTATGCCTTTGGGTCAGCTCCTTGGCTGTGGCTCCACTCACGCCGTGGATCTGAACTCGTGCCACAGAGCATAGCTTCCTAGTGCTTCCTCCCTTGTATGACCGGGAGGCTCATCTACTGATGGTGTTAACTTTGATTCGCCAAGTCAATGTCTGCCTGTGTTCTCTACCTGTATGTTGTTATCTTTATCTTAATAATTAAAAATTAACTTATGGGGAAGACACTTTGAAATCATATATTGTTTTCTATCATCGTTTTGCTTACTAATTTTAGCAACTACTGGTGATTTTGCTGGAACCATTTGTTGAAAGAACATTTCTTTTTGAGCCAGCATTGGTTTACACTGTATGTGATTCAGAGGTGCAGGATCACACCCGTTCAAGGGTATGTGACTACCCAACCCACAACTAAGGCACTGATAGTGCATTAGCACAGACCATTGGGCCCCCGATCTCATTTTCCTACCAACTTTGTGCAAATGTTATTTTTCCTCCACCTCTTTGTTAACACATGTTTCTGGTCTTTTTGATATGGGCGATTCCCACAGGTGTGAGATAGTATTTCATTGTGGTTTTAATTTACATTTTCCCTGATGGTGAGTGGTGATGAGTATTTTCTCATGTGCCTGTTGGCCTTAGAATGTCTCTGGGGGGGGAAATCTTCAGCTTTTCTTCATTTTTGATGGGATTTTGCTTTCTTTTTACTTTTAACTTCTTCGTAGATCTTAGCAATTAGCCCCTTGTCAGATGTATGATGTAGAAATATTTCCTCCCATTTCAGTAGGGTGTCTTACATTTAGTGATGTTTCTTTTGCTGTGCAGAAGCTTTTTATTTTGATGGAGTCTCATTTGTTTATCATTTTTTAAAAGATGTATTTATTTATACATACAGAACTGGGGTACAGACCAGAGGTGCAGGGGCAGTGAGAGGATTCACCAGAGTGGGGAGCAGAACAGGCTGACTGACGAAGTACACTGCTGAGGGGAGCAGTGGGCAAGTCAGGAGAGGTCTGCCGTGCCAGGTGGGTCACCTCTGGGGCGGGGATCAAACTCATTCTGAAGTGGCTTTAGCTTCTCAGTGCTGTGCTTTTTTTAAAAAGATTTATTTATTTATTTATATAGAACTGGGGTACAGGCCAGAGATGCAGAGAGTGAGAGGATTCACCAGAGACAGAACAGGGAGTAGAACAGGCAGATCAACAAAGTACACTGCTGAGGGCAGCAGCGGGCGGGTCAGGAGAGGTCTGCCTCGCCATGTGTATCTCCTCCGGCAGGCGGGGATTGAACTCATGCGGAAGTGGCTTAAGCTTCTTAGTGCTGTGCTTTAATCCGCTGCGCCAACAGGGAGGGCCCTCATTTGCTTGTTTTTGCTTTGATAGGAATTAATTCCTCCAAAAACATCCCTAAGGCCAGTGTTGTGGAATGTTTTGCCTATATTTTCTTTTATATACTTTATGGTTTCAATTCTGATATTCAGATTTTTAATTTCAAGTTAAATTTTGTGTATGGTGTGAGAGTGTAGTCTAGTTTCGCTCTCTCGCAGTGGCTTTCTGGCTTTCCAGCTTTCCCAACACCATTTGGAGAAAGGACTTTTCTTTTTCCATAGTATCCTCCCGGCTTCTTCACTGCTGATCAGCTGTTCATGGAAGTGTGAGTTTATTTGTCATCTGTCAATTCTAGTCCATTGGTCTGTGTAATATTTTTATTTCAGGACTGTACTGTTGTGGTTATGATAGCCTTGCTGTTTACTTTGAAGTCTGGGATTGTGATATCTCTGTACTTCTTTTTTGTCAGGATAGCTTGGGCATTTGGGGGGTCTTCTAATTTCATATAAAGTTCAGTAACATTTATTCTATTTCTTTGAAGCTTGTCATTGAAATGTTGATAAGGGTTTGCATTGAACCAATATATTGCTTTGGGTAAAATGGCTACCTTAACAATGTTCATTCTTCCAATCCATGAACAGGGATATTAGCTTTCCATTTCTTTGTGTCTTCCTTTTTTTAAGCAACATCTACACTTTTCATTAGACAGGTTCTCCACTTCCTCTGTTAAATTTACCCCAAGTATTTCATTCTTTTTGATGTGATAATAATAAAGGAGATTGTTTTCTTGATTTCTTTCTCTTCTAGTTCATGTTTGCATATAAGAATGCAACTGATTTTTGTAAATTGATTTTTAACCTGCTACTTTACTGTATTGATCTATTGTTTCTGATAGTTTTTAAGTGGAAACTTTAGATTTTTTTTATGTATATTGTTATGTCATCTGCAAATAGTGATAGTTTTAGTTCTTCCTCAGTGTGGACTCCTTTTATATTGTTTTTTTGCCTGGTTGCTCTAGCTAGGACTTCTAGTACTATGCTGAATAGTTGGTAAAAGTGGGCATACTTATCCTGTACCAGATCTCAGAGGAAAACCTTCCAGATTTTCACCATTGAGTATGTTAGCTGTGGGTTTATTATATTTGGCTCATATTATGTTTAGATATGTTCCTTCTCTTCCCATTTTTGGGGTTTTATCACAACTGGATATTGAATCTTATCAAATACTTGCTCTGCATCTATTGACATAAACATGATGTTTATCTTTCCCTTTTGTTGATATGGTGAATTACATTGATCGATTTTTTTAGATTGAACTATCTTTGTCTCCCTGGGAAAAATCCCACTTAGTCATGAGGTCTATTCTTTTCTTTTATTTATTTATTTATTTATTTATTTATTATTACAAAGTTTATTTTTACATCATTTTGCACATTTTTTTTT
>NW_004567115.1:30807652-30813522 GCF_000260355.1 Condylura cristata
TTTTAACAGTGTTTTGTAGAGGTCTTTTACCTCCTTTGTTAGGTTGACTCCCAGGTATTTGATTCTTTTTGTTTTAATTGAAATATTCTTTTTAATGTATTGTTGAATTCAGTTTGCTAGGAATTTGTTGAGAATTTTTGCATCTATGATTGAATATAATTTTCTAATTCTAGTATTTCTTCTGCATTTATTAGTAGGAATGTCACTGTAAGAGTTTTCCCTTCATTTATTTGTGTATACGAATAAGGACTGATGATATATACCATGGTTATAATCCTGTTCAATCATTTATTTTGTTGCTCAAATTATCCCAACTTTGAGGTTACTCCAAATTATCCCAAAAAGATGTTAAACTGTTTCCTGTGTCTTTTGAGGTGAACATTTTTAAGACTTTTGTTTACATTTGTTACTTTTCAAAAGACTCACCCAGTGTTTATGGTCTCTAGAAGCATATGAGAAGTTCTTGGGCTTTCTTATTAGCACTGGCTTTAGCGGAGATGAAGTGATTTGCAAAGGTCATCAATACACGGCCAATGTGAAGGCTTCTCGGGGCTGCAGTTGCCAGAACCTCACCAGCCTTTCTGTCCAGGACAACCTTCCTCCAGTGTGTCTGGTTCCCTTTCTCCCAGTCTGTTTCTGTAGTGCCTTTTAGTTTGTAGCACAAATTTGTGCTAAGTACTTACACCACTAGAGGTCATTGCTCAGCTAGCTGTGATAGCAGCTCTCATGCTCCTCAGCTGAGTGCAAGCTTTGTACTGAATACAATAAGGATTTGTCTGTTTCCCAAGGGAGCTAGTGTCTTTACACATGTCCACTTAGACCACATTAAAGGCTCGTATTTCAGGCCTGCACCCTAGAAACTAACTTGCCTTTTCTAAATTCTACTTTCAGAACAGTAAAGGCAGCAATCCTTATTTATAGAAGCACAATGTTACCTATGCTGTTCTGTTTCAAGCACATGAACACAAGTTGCATCTTTCAAGAGCACTATGTTGGGGAAGCCCCTTATCTCTATGAAGAGGTGATTTCATGCATGTAGTAAGAAGTTGAGTTAGGATTTAAATCCAAGCAGTTTGTTCCAGAGTTTATATACTTAACACTGCCTCCCCCCACCCCCCAGCCCATACTGTGAATTAACCTTCATGGCTTTGCTGAAATGCTATTTTAATGAAACCTTTGCATGGCCAAGCCTGGATAGTATAAAACAAGGCCCAAGGTCCCTGGACCATTCAAGACCACAAGCTGTCTGAATACCTGGTCTCTGGTTAGAGATGGTGAGCAGGGTTAGGGCAAGAGGCAGCTGGCAGAGAAATGGGTCAGCAGTGGTCCCTGTGACTCACCCAGAGTGCAGTGGCCGAATGACTTATTCTTGGGAGGAGTGGAAGAGAGGGTAGAGAACACACTGGAAAAATCAAAACCATTATTGAATTTACAAGTGCCTCTGTCATGAGTTCAACAACCAGTGTTCGACAAACTGATGTATTTTTTAGTGCAAAGAAATAAGGTAATTTGAAGGTTTCAGAAAACAAGCACTGTCTGGAAACCCAAATGATAATTCAAGAAATGCCATGCATTAGCAAAGGCTTTGCTCTTTCATTTGCAAAAGCAAAATGACATTTTTTTTTTCCAGGAAAAGGAAGCCTTTCAGAAGTTAAAAAAGATGCACTTTTCCGACTACCCCCACCCCCCACCCCACCCCCTGCAACAGAATAAAGAACCTTCCCTCTTATCTGGGTTCAGAACTGGCAAGCAACCCCGTGTGGGAACTTCATAAATATTCATTAGTGATGAAAATGTCGACAGTGCAAAGGAACCATTTTGTCATTTCAAGAACCCTCTGAAGCGCCAGTGATTGAAGCAGGATCTCGACTGTCTTGCAAATCTTGAACAAGGAAAGCCCAGTTCACTTGGTCACATGGAAGGAAACAGAACAAGGACAGTGGGTTAAGCTCTCCTGGAGTCTGGACTTGTGACTGTACTTACAAAGCAGTGGGTAGGATTTTTATACCACTATTCCCTGAACACCCAAGCCATGGTGTGGCACACTTTGCAGGGGTGGGAGAGGCAGGGGGAGAATGGCTTTTTTTCTCGTCACATTGCATAGAAAGGCTGTGTCTGTAACAGAAGAGGTAAAAGCAGGCAGTTCATTTGAGACCTCTGCCATCACCCCAGTCATGCTGTGTCAGGTGAGGAACATGTAGAGAGAACGTGGCGAAACCAATGCCCTGGTATGCTGCCCGGTCAAGGTCTGCTTGTTTTGGCTGGGCGCACCTGGTCCTTGGTGGTGTACTGTTGATAAACAGAAACGAAGGCATTTCAGTTCCCGGCCCAGATGGCCCTCAGGAACCGGCTTCCAGCTGAACTCTGTAGTGGGGTGGCTGGAAGCCTTTCATCAGAGAACGGGCTCTGCCTGCCCCCTACAGAGGCCTTTTTCTGGGCTCTGAGAAACACTCTCCGTTTGCTTGTGGTTGACTCAGGAGAGAGCAGGGTGGGGCAGCTGCTTCTTGGATGTGGGCCTGGAACAGGATGGCCCTATTTCCTCACCAGAACACCACACCCTTCAGTGAGCAGCCCCAATCTTTTCTCAAATCCTTCTCCTCCCTAGTGGCTTCCCAGTCATCTGGAGCTTCCAGGCCCTTGGACGTGTGCTGAGGTCACTTCATGCTCGAAGGACTCTGTGTCACGGTGCCTTGGCTCACAGGGCAGGGCAAAGGAAACCAGGGAGATCAGGGCCCTCGTGGCTTCCGCCCTCTGACCTTGGCCTTGCATACAGCTCTGTTTGCCCTATGCCACTCCCCTGAGCAGGATTTGCCTTGGTTGAGCATGTGCAGGGCAGGCCTTTACCGAGATGTCGGCGACAGTGCTCCCGACACCTGAAAGGCAGGGACAGCAAAAGAGCATTCATGGAGACCCTGTTTGCTCCAGAAATCTTTCAATGCATGATTTTTTTTTCACCCCACCCGCACACCTCAGAAGGAGGCCTCATTGTTGCCAGAAGAATCAGAGCACCCAGAGGTGGAAAGAAGGAGGGACACTGCTGCCTGGCCAACTGGGCTCTGCCGCCAGCTCAGGGACCGCAAAAGTCACTGTATGACCTTGGGCGGGTGGTTTGACCTGCATGCCCAGGGCAAATGGGAGTTGAGCCATGGTGAATATTAAATGAATTAACTTAGGCAAAAATTGCCTACAGCAGGCCTAACCAGGTGTTAATGACCATTGCCTTTTATTAGCTGTTCTGTGTCAAAGAGCAGGAAACAGGCTAAGCTGTCCTGTGTGCACCTGCCCTTTGTGGGCCCCACCACTAAGGCTCGCCTCCAATTCCAACCTACTTTTACTTTGCACAGCACACTCCTCTCCCAGGACTGCTGGCATTTAACTCGTGGCCAGAAACTTAAAAGTGAGTTTTCTGCCTGTATGCAGGAGAAGCTATTTGGCTTATTTGGCTGTCAACTGCCAGCCAGCAGCAGGGGGTCACTGCTATCTCAGGGCAAGGCAGGTCTCACTCTTCCCCGGTGGGGTGGGGTCGGGTCAGGGGTGCTGGCCCTGCCTCTGGCTCTGGCCTTTCCTCTACTTAGACATAGGCTGTTCTCACAAGAGTCTGACTCAAATTTCCTACCTCTCCCCATCCCCACTCCCATCCTGGAATCTGGATTGATTTTCCTGAAGACATGGCCAATGTAGAATTCAAACCCAAACCCGCCTGCTCCCAAGGCTGTGTTTCTGCATTCTCAGTCAGTTGTCCCACAGCTGCCAAGATATCCGTGGCAGTCAGACAAATGAGAACACAGGGCCTACACTGTCAAGACTTGTCCCTTGTGAATGGGGGAGGAAGCCAACAGGAAACTGGGACAAAGCGTGTGCACAGCCGGGTCACCGATGGCTCGTTCATAGATCCCACTTAGGAAGGATGACCGGCTCTCACCTAGGCCCATGGAGACTCCCTTCAGCCTAACAAGGCGCCTCAAGAGGTGTTGGGCCTGGGAGATTGCAGTTTCAGGAGGGTAGCATTTTCTGGAGCTTACGTCAGGTCCTGAATTGGTATTCTTTGTGATCTCAGCCAAATCTTTCAACCTCCCTGAACCGCACTTAATTAAAATGTAAAACAGGGCCTCACATGATTATGCTCGTGGTTAAGAGGGATGATGTAGCAGACACACAGGAGGGTCACAACATGGGAGTTTTCCCCAATAGTATAAGAACCCTGGTATGATTTAATTTAGATCCATCCCAGAGCAGGACACCCTGGAAGAAGGCTCTTGACACACTCACTGGAATGCCCATGTCCAGGGCATTGTGGTGTCAGAACCCTTCTCGGGAGACTGCACATGTCCTAGAGCCACTGGACCCCTTGTCCTGAGGCCTCTGGAAGGCAGCTGGCCACCCACCTCGTGCTCTTTCGGGGCTGTGCCCTGCCTTCCCCTCCAAGCAACATGACAGTTCTCAGCTCAGCCTGAGAAGCATCTCTAGGTGCCATTCACCTGTCTGTTCAGAAGACACAGGATACAGACTAGTGGGGGGCAAGAAGGGAATCTTCCAGAAGTCAGGGCCAAGGTCAGGAAGTGAGTGTAAAAGGAAGTCCAGCAGAGGCCTGAGAGGGGTAAAGGACAGCTGGAGTCTGTCCCGCAAGAGGGGAGGGGGAAAGCAGGGCACAGGCCGTGAGCTTCCAGCCGCTTACTTGAGACGGGACAATGAATCTTGGCCACATTTTTTTCTTTCAGGCATGGAGGGAAAAGCTTGTTACTCTTTTGCTAGTTTCCTGGGTCCGAGATCCACGGTGAATGTTAACTCCAACCATCAGAAAGATGTGTTGGGTGTGTGTGTGTGAGGGGGGTGGTGGGGCGGCTGTTCAAGCCAGGACACTTGAGTTGAAGCTGCTATCTCTGTTCACCCCCAAGTGACCTCTTGGACCCCAGATCCCTTTCCTAAAATGAAGTTCTTCAGACTGTGATGAGCATCTGAGGATACAGGTGTGAACGCTGTGCACACTTGTTATAATTTTTTAAAGATTTATTTATTTATCCATACAGAACAGGGGTACAGGCCAGAGGTGCAGGGGCAGTGAGAGGATTCACCAGAGACAGAGTGGGAAGCAGAATAGGCTGACTGACTAAGTACACTACTGAGGGGAACAGCAGGTGAGTCAGGAGAGGTCTGCTGCGCCGTGTGGGTCACCCCCAGGCGGGGATCGAATCATGTTCATGTTGAAGTGCCTTTTCAGCTTCCCAGTACTGTGCTTCATCCCGCTGCGCCACCAGGGAGGGCCCGTAAAAATAAACTATTATAAAAATATTTTAAAATCTATTTTAGGGTTACACTTATATAAAAGTGAATAACGCCTAGGCTGAGTGTATTATTACGTATCTATCCTTACTCCTTTTTCTTATGACTAGCGGAGATTACAATGAAAAGAAAGCAGTAATGAGCACTTTGGCCACTGGGGGGCAGAATGAGCTCACCAGAAGCTTCTGGGAAATGGGACGCTGGCGACGGCGAACTGAGGGAACGCACAGCCACAGCCCCCCGCTGCGGACTCACAAAGGGCTCTGCCTCTCAGCGGGGCCAGGCGGCGTGCACTGCGCAGAGTGAACCCTGGGAAGTGGCTGGGGGCGGGGATAGAGGTCTTGCCCTACTCCCCTGGGAAATGTGGGTGTACGAGCCACACCAGCAAAGGAAACCCATCAAAACGTACTGAACCGAGTCCTGATCGTTTCCCTGGACCTCCAGCGGGCTGTACACCCTGAGGACACAAGGCAGAGCTTAGAAGCACCCCCTGCCCGAGGTGATGTTACCGAACTCCACGGACCCTGAACCTTGCTGCAGAGCAACCCTCTCCCACGTCCAGGCTGGCTGTGTGTGGAGGTGGTTGTGGG
>NW_004567115.1:30813622-30845581 GCF_000260355.1 Condylura cristata
CAGACCCCACCCCCTGCCTCCCAGAGTCAAACAGGGCTTTGTTTAACCCTGGTAAGTGGAGATGCGTTTCTTCCCGTCCCTGGAGACTGGGCAGTACCGTGAAAGGCACAGGAGAGCATTCAGAGGCAAAGGACACAGAAGGAAAAGTGCAGCAGGGAGCCGAGTGCCTGGCAAGACAGCAGAGTGAGAACCATCCAAACCAGCAACCCCGGGGCTGGGAATCCCATCTCCTGTGTCCATGGCCCTTCTGCCCCCACAGGGAGACCCACGTGTTGCTGGAGAATGTGTGCGTGGTGGCACAATGGCTCTTCTTTCCCTACCTGACATACTCCCAGTAGGAAGGCAGCCTCTGTATCTGCTGGGTCTGGATAGTGTAGGTGGCTGGTAGTTTACAGAACAGATCATTTGTGCTCAATTTTCTCCTGCAAAGTAGAGGCTATGCAGAAACCCTAAAAGAAAATGTGCAGATTTTCCTGGTTGAATGGGCAGAGAAAGATGGTTCATTTTCAGGGGAAACATGAGATGCTGACTCTGACTGGATGTGACAAAGGCATCCCTGGGGTGGTGTGTTTGCTCTTTCAAAGAGTGCTTTTGTGGTTCAAAGAAGCCAGGAAAGTTCTGGGAACAAGTAGTCCTTGGCAAAGTGGCACCAAGCTTGAGGCAGGGGAGGTGGCATCACACAGAGGCCCTGGAAAGTGGACTCTCCAAGGACTGAGGCCATATCGACCCACCAAGTGGTGCTGACCTCGGGGTGAACAAATACGGGGACATCTCCCTGCTTGTACAGTGACCCCAAAACTGGTCTGGCAAGGCTGGTTCACTGGAAACAGGAATGACAACCCATCATCACATGGAAGAAGAATGAGTCATGGTTCAGGGTCTGGGTTTCCACAGGCCTCCCTGATCTCCAGGGGACTGGCCAATAGAGGTGACAATCTAGTAGGCTGGGAGAAGGACCCATAACTCTAGGAAGAAAGGGCTCCTCAGCAGAATGGGTGCAGACCCGAAGCTGTGGGTCCAGTCCTTCCTGGCAGACCGACTTGCAGCCTCAATGAAAGGCAGTTTCAGGGAAAAGGTGCATTTGGTGGAGCCAGGCTCTCCCTCAGGTGAGCAGACTGGTGATAGAGGATGACACATTTCGAGAACCAAAGAGGACTTTTGGGATGATCACACTCACCCCATCTACAGGCACTGACAGGACTTGGGAGGAAGTGAAGTCAAATCTCAGTGAGGCCCCAAGGGCCGGGGTGACTGGTGACAGAGGAGGAGCTCAAAAGGAGCAAGGAAAACCCAGAGCGCTTGAAGGCAGATGACACACGCTGGAAATGCAAGGAATGTGGCTCAGAGCAGCCCCGAAGACCTGGGGCGTATCTCTGTGACCACGGGAGGAGGGTGCAAGTTTCTCAAAGGCGGGTACATGAGACACGAGGCAACCACGAGGGTTTTGTCCTATGAGAAATGGCACCTCCAACGCCATTTCACCAAAGTTGCCACAGCATTTCTCTATCATCAGGGTAAATTGATGAAGGGTAAATTGTATGATGTTGGAGAGACATCTGATCCCCCATTCCATAGCATCTAGGAAAACGTAGAAGGCAGATGGTTAACACGAACATTTCTTATTTTTGACAGTGACTAACCATGGATATCAGCGCTTGAGCTAGTGCAGGGGCACTGAGAGAGCTGAGCACTCTGAGGAGGTATTTTAGGAGAAAAAGCAGAACTAGGATCCTCTTCCGTGGGAGTGTTACGGGGAAGGATGTCCTAAGGGAACGCTGCAGAGTTTTGTGGACTCCACCCCCTACTCCAGCTTTCTGGACTCTACCTCCTACTCCAGTGATTGGAAACTACAACTCCCAGCAGTACCAGGGAGAGAACTGCGAGAACCCAAGGGCGGAGCTTAGGGGAATTCTGGGGCACTGGGGATAAATAGGGAGCCATTTTGTCCAATGGTCTCTCTCGCTCAGGCAACTGCTCTAGGGGCTGCCTGACTCAGGGCTTTCAGTTAGTTTATTACCAGAGCTCCAAGTCAGCCCAGCTGGTAAGATATTCTAGTTACCTTGTATCCCTCTCTCTTTCCCTGGGTTGTTTCCTTTTCCTTTCCCCTTTTGTAAATAAACCCATTATTGACCCTTCTGTGTGCACCTGCAGTACAACTGAATTTTAGGCGTGTGGGTGAGGCCCCACAGACAGGTGGCCCAGTTCACACTGGGGTGCCCTGTAACAGGAGGGTGAGAGCAGGGACGTAAGGCATCACCAGGGGACACAGAGCAGTGCAAGGCTTGCGATATCCACTGGTGACCTCCTGAGGAGAGCTGTGGAAAGGCAGTAGAATGGTGGGAGTTGAGAGGAGGGAGGGGAAACAGGCCTGGCTATACTGCCCTCAGGCTAGGAGAGGGGAGGGAGTTGTAGTGTTTGGGACTGAGCTGGCTACACTGAGTGAAGACATGAAGGAGATCCCTGTGGCCGATGGACTCTGGGTAATTGAGGTTCATTCTTTACAGCTTATGGTTTCATGATCCTTAGCATCCTTCAACATTTAGTAAAGAGTTCTCTGATGAGGACCTGGCTCCCTCGGGGCTGGACGGCTAGGCTGCGGGGTCTCCTGGTGTCATGGCTCTGGGCAGCCTGGCTGTTCAATGCTCCAAGTCAACTTGGCCTTGAGCCTTGTGTTTAAATGTGGCTGCCTTCTGGTAGAGCAGTGGCTCTCAGGCTTTTGTGAGCATCAGGTCACTCAGAGGGCTTTGCTGAGATCTATTCCTTGAGTGTCTGATTCACAGGTCCGGGTTGGGGTCACAGGTCCCAATTGGGGCCTCAGGACTCTGAGTTTCCAACAAACGGACTCTGAGGTTGCACAGATGCTGCTGGTCCAGGGGCCAGACATTGAATGATCACACTTCCCTGTGCCTAGGCTACTCTCCAGACCAGCTCAGACCCAAATCCTGAATTGAAATCTTGGGATGGGACACAGGCAACATTAATTGATAAAATTCTGTAGGTAACGCCAAAGATGCCCCCGCTCTCAGGTCTATCTACCATTCCAAGCAATAGACAGATGTGACCATACTATTGTTCAAGAAAGTAACATTTCCTATCCTGCAATAAGATAGCACTGTGTTGTAATTTGAGAATGATAGCTAACAATTGCTGAGTGCTGCTTGGAACAACTATGCCCACTTTGCAGCTACATGAGCCAGGCATCAAGTGAAGTTAAATAATTTGTCTGAGGTGATACAGGTAGTGGGCTGGCAGGGATTTGATGTCAGGTGCCCTGGCAAGTGTCTGCATGAGAACTGCAGGTGGTGTCTTGTGTGCCCAGCTCTGGGAGCTATGCCCTCTTTCTAAGTTTTTATAATGAACATCAACTGAACCCTATTATCTATCAAATCAGGTTAGAATTCAGGATTCTTAACCTAGTGTGACTTGACAAGCTCCTCCCGCATTTCTAAGACTCTGTTTGCTTCTGGAAGATGGGTACAGACACACTAGCTCAAAAGCCTAGTTGGAAGGCTCAGAGAAGCCTGGGGCCCTGGATTCTGTGCTGGCACACAGCTGGGCTTCAAGGAATATCCACTCCCTCCCTCTTCCCCTTAGCCTTTCCGCTGAAGTTTCTGAGAACCCAATGAGTATTTCTATGTTGTTTCTAGAATGACTTTGCAAACATGTCTTTCCTCATCATGGGCAGACCCCTTTGAATAAATAAGGGCTGGGGAGAAGGGAAAGTTTCCCTGTGGCGTGGAAGGAAGCACAGATGTTGGGCTTTATTGAACAATGTGTTGAGCAATCAAGACCCTCAAAAGGAAGGAAATCTGTGCTACTATTTGAAGGAAAATGAGGCTGTATAGGCTGTGGGGTCCCAGCACATCCTGTAGCATCTCCCCCGCTGCTGGGTGACATCCACCCTTGCAGGGTGCACTGAAAGTCAGTGTTCAGAATGAAAGAAAGAGGGACGCTTGTGAATGACTCACTCAAATCAGCCAGGCATTAGAAGAGAGGTGCTTTCTTGGAGAGAGAGTGGTGAAGCCAGACTTCTGGGGACTGTGTACAATTCTGGGTTGGCCTTCGGGAGTGTTGCTGGTGAAAGTCTCACCAGAACAGATGGCAAAGCTAAAGTCAGCTTCAAATTCTGCTTAAGGTCACTAGAAAGATCCTTTCAGGTAATAGAGAATAACTGATTTTTTTGTGTTCCCTCACTTTCAGAAAGTTTTTTTTTGAGGGGTGGGGGTGTTCCTGAATGAACATATAGTAACTTAAATACAGATGGGATAAATAAGTCAGAGATAGAAAAATCTGATGGCAGTGCTTGGGAATAAAGGAGATACAGAACAGCAACTGTGCTAGAAAACCTAGGTTAAGAGATTCTTGAAAAGGCGCAGAAAAGTTCTAGGATTCCTGACAGTAAGTACTACCCTAGTACTAAATCCGAATAATTTGCATATTTTAAAATTTTCTTTGTAAGCAAAGTAATGAATATCAATGGCATTTACCCCACTGTTTCTTAAATTGACATTGGATCAAAGCTAGGGGCATCATGTTAAATGACCCGAGAAAACATCTCTGTTTTCTCACATCTCGGTGTGAGAGTAATCTAATCCAGTGAGAAATACTGTGATTCCAGAAAGGGAAAAGTTCAGACACCTGCAAACCGCCTTATATATCACCATTACTGATTGCTTTGGAGACATGTAACTTCATTTTAAATGCAAAGACAGACATTATTCGAGAGCATCACTTAATAGCTGTTGAATAAGAGTATGGTCAACACCGAGCATTTTGACCTATAGGCAAGATATCTGAGCGGCATTCTGTGGAAGGAATGAGGAGCACATTTCATGCTTTTATTTTACAAAAGGTGTTGGGGTGAAAGGGATTTGTGCAAACTCCAAATAGATTTTCAAATCTAGAAAGAACACCTCTCAACTGTGGACTAACTTCTATTTCAAACAAAAGCTGGTTGCTTTGGTTTCTGCAGTTACAATATTCTATTTGACAACAGCAAAAAGGGGGCCCGTTTTGAATTTAAAAGAAGCAGAATGAGAAGGAAGAAAAAAACAATCACCTTAGTCTTCCAAAGTTGATTATCATTGTCACCCGTTAAATGTATTCACTTCTTAAAGATAAAAAAGGCTTTAGAATGGATAAAATTTACTAATTAGTCACTAAATTGTGGTTCAGGACACTTCACTCTAAAGTGTGGCAGGTTTTATGAAGTTTCTGCGGCGAGAGGGCACATACCTTGAGTTCAGCAAAGCCACTGACATCCTGACCCAAGGCCTCCCTGGTGGCCAGGAGCTGGGAGCCTGCCACCTGCAGTCTTCTGGTGCTGCTCAGATTGCTGAGTAAACACGGGTTGTTTGCAGAAGTGCAAGGTTCGATTTGTAGCACAGGTAAAACATCCGGAGCCCAGGAGGGCCTGGGCAGAAGCCTGGTTGGTGAAGGGTCAGTGAAAACCGGCCCCACCTCCAGTGCCCTTCTGGGGCCACGGCCCACACTGTGAGCACTCAGGGCAATTGGACACTTACACAAAGCTGCAGCAAGGCCCTGACCCTGACAGGTCAGGGTTTGGCCTGGGTCACATGCTGCCGCTTCCATGATACCTAGCAAATCACTCCACCAGTGGTGCTTTCTGTAAAATGAGCCCACTACTTAACTCTAAGGAGTCTACTGGGTGGAGGGTTTTGTGGATCCAGTCAAACCAATATGAGAATACTTTGAAATCAGCAACCTGGGTTGTCATACTTGAATTCTCTTGTGAATCCAGTTCCCTCCTCAATGCCTTCCTAGAATTAGAGTTAATCTTGGCCTTTGGGTTTTCTTTGTTTTCCTGCCCATACAATGACACTCTTTAAGTTTGTTTGCTTCCCACACCTAAAAGAATCACTCGACCTGTACTTTCTGTTTCTGTTCTGCTCATTGTAAGTCCTGTGTCTATGTTATGAGAATTAATAGACAGAAACATCACTTCAATGAGGTTGGGAGGCCAGAAGTGAGTTCTCATACATCAGTCATGGCACTGGAACCTCAAAGAAGGGTCGGGCCTCCTGTCTGCAGGAGGAAAGAGGGAGCTCCCTGGCGGGCAGTGGGAGAAGCCTCACACACCGTATTCCTTCCTAGTGTCCTCCAACGAGCTCTTCCTTCCCAGCAGCCCACTAAAATCAAAGAAAGAATATTTCTTCTTTGTTCTGGGAAAATGTGGGCGGGTTCTCTACAAGACTGAACTCTGACTGCTCTTTGTTGTTGTTTCCAGATAAACCCATTTTGCTGGTGAAATAACTGCTTATTTGTTTGAAGTCACCGGTCTTGAGGCATAGGGCCAGACATAAAATTTCTCTGGGCAGGGCCTGTTTTCTTTACATACAGTTCTTTAAACATTTAAAATTGGTTTGACAGTGAAAACAATTTCAGATATTTTAGCCTTTGTATAATATTACTTTTCCATGTCAAAAATAAGTACTCAGTTCTATGTAATTTAGTGCTATGTAATTTAATTCATCCATTAACACTGGTTTGTACCCTGTCTTTCATTCAGCATTACATAGTATAGTGTTGATATTTTTCACATCGCTTGAAGTCTCTGGATAAATAGCATCTATACTAGCATTTCTCCATTTTGTCAGCTATCCCATATTTTACTAAATCATTCTCTACTGTTAAAAATATGAGTGGTTCTCTGTACCAGAGACATTTTACCAAGGTGGAATGGGGAGTGGGATCAAAAACGGTGGGGGGAGGGAAGTGCACTGGGCTATGGCGATGGCACATGGGTGACTTGGTGATGGGAAGCCCAAGGGGATTGCAACTAATATGGAAAAAGGCACAGAATGATGTAAAAATAAACTATTATTTTAAAAAATATGCGGTAGTACTTCATTCATATTTTCCAATAAAATAAATAATACTGCAACAAACATCTTTCTTCATATAGCTTTTCTGTTTACATTCTTAGAACAGATTTCTGTGAAAGGACTTCTGGATCAGAGGTAAGGAACGTTTTCAAAAGACTTTGATGTAATGACATAGAGGAGTAGGACTAAAATACTGGAGCAATGAGGACTTCACCAAATAACTGTGATTGATGGCAGGAAAGGAGAGCAGAAAGAGGATAGCATGGAGAATGTAGAGTCTGAAGATCTCCGTCTGATTATGTATGTGTGTGTTTTTATGTATATGTGTGTGTGTGTGTATGCACTCATAATTATATTTCATAATGCATGAAATGATTTTAGACGTTGAAGTCTTATCCCTGAATGTTTTATCAGCTACACTCCAGCCCGTGCTAAGGCCGAAAGCTGGGAGGGTACTTGGCAGAGTGAATTACAGCTGCTTATGTAAGGGACCAACGGGGTCCCTCAAAGAGCAGTCAGCCCAAGGGCATCGGTGTGGTGACTACAGAAGTCGAAAGGACACAAGTGTCCTTATAAACTGAACAATACTGTGGTTTGTGTTATTTTTGAAGAAACTGAGGTGTAAAGGGCACCTGAGCATTAGTTTCCAACCTGGTAGCACATTAAAATCATGGGGGAGATTTTTTTAAAATCAGGTTCTTCCTGTAGATGGGCTCACATCATTGGTGTGAGGTGGGACCCAGGCGTCAGTAGTTTATAAAAGTGATACTGATAAGACTTAAGGTTGGGAAGCTCTGGTACAACTTCAAAGTCACTGATCTCTGGCACAAATCTTTTTTACCGTTTATTATCTGTGTGATTTTGAGTAGATTCATCTCTGAGAGTAAATCCTAAGAGGGTATTAAGACTGATGAGGATTAAATGAAATAACATATGTAAAGTCTGTTTCAAGATTCCTGGCATACATTTGACATTCAAAAATGTTGGGACCTTTAGTGTGTTGATCCATAGGTGGCTAATGTCAAAACTAGAAGGTCAATCAGAACCATACTGTGCATACAGTAGGTGCTCAGTGAGTCTTTGTTGCTGTATTTTTGATGCTATCATCTTTGAAACTGAGTATGCACATAACTGAGGAAGTTCAAGTTCCACATTGAGTTGATTTTAGTCAGAACAATAAGGCTTTGCCTCACACTGATTTATCTAACTTTCCAGGCATGAATTTACATGCTACTTTAGGTCTTCAGCTGAAGGGAACCTACTTTTATTCTGATAAAATGATGGATAATAATTGAAAGGCTAGGAAAAAGTCAGATTTTAAAATTATCTGTGTGAAAATATTCATGTAACTCATGTACTAAGGAAATAGCTGTTAAAATATCCTTTAAAAAAGTTTACATGAAAATTGTTAGTAAGATTTCTCAAACAATGAACTGAGCAATACTACTTTAGTTTGTACTGACTATAATCTATGGCAGGTTACATAATATTTCCTGTCTCTATTCTATGATGGATAGATGGATGGATAGATGTTTGCTAAAGGGACTGGATTTAGTTCCAGAATACCTGGGATTCAGGCCTCTCTCTTTATACCTTGTAGAGCCCTTGGGTGGTTATTTTTCTTTGCCCTTTTGCCTGCTCATGAGTAAAATGAGGCCCTGTATGACACAATCTGGCTTTAGCACAAAGTGGGTCCCTTTGCCACTGACCAACAGGGAGAGTTATTACATATTTATTAAGTCCCTGCTGTGTGCCCACTGTCTGATAGGGGGTCTGTGGGAGATTATAAAGCCCTGGGCCTTATGGGGAGTAGGGGGAGTAGGTTGAAGTCTAGCTAACAGAGATAAATCCCACGTGTGAGGAACAACTAGGGACCAATTTCTATCTGAAAGCTGTGATAAGTCCAGCCCAAGTGACTCGAGTGAGAAATAAATGGAAACACTTAAGAGATGACAATCATGAAGAAATGGAAGCAGGCTGAAATTCAATTTCCTGCCTCATAGTGCTTCATTTCTCTTCTGTCTCTGACACAAGTCCTGGAGAGCAATAACCCAAAACAGCACCGTTTGAAGCTAGATAGAGCCAAGCTTTTCAAACAGCGCGTGGTACCCCGTGTCTATGTCCTACATCCCCTTTCTTTTGCAGGGCTTCGCCTTTCACAGGCCCCTGTTCAGACCTTGGGTGCCTCATCCAGACAGAGCCCAGACTGTGTGTGGGGCACACAAAAGGCTGCAGATGCCCCCGGCTGCAGGAAGCATGGCTGTAGGAGGGTCTGAACTGCGCCATCTCACACATGGCCTCGGGGAGGCCAAGCCACGGCCCTTGGCAGGATGCACAGCCATGAGATTGGTGGGCTTTTCTGTCTAAGATGATTCTAAGAGCAACCCATTTCCTCCCCCCTCTCCCCCCAAGTACTTCAATTACCCATTTGTAACATTCCCCTCCAGCCACTGGGAAACAGCAGGGGCAACCCTAGGCCGACCCTAAGAAGTACAGCTGTCTGGATTAGAAGATAGAAGAGGAAGTTTGAGAGACGCACAATGAAAGGGCTTAACAAGAGCCGCCTGTGAAAGAGCTGATTCGCAGACTCTGGGAGGCTTGGGGATGATTTCCTTAACAACAGAAGGAACACTAATTGGGGCAGGAGTGTTTCTTTCAGTTTTCATTTGAGAACAGCAGCATCGCCAGAAGAACGGAGATGTGCTCTGGCCTAGAGTTTGAGCCCTGGGCCCGGCCCAACCTTCCTGTGTGTTCCCAGGAAAAGGGGTTCCTCTTCCTGAGTCTCAATTGATCCACCTGCAACATGATTGATCCAGAGTAACAGGAAGGCCCCTCCTGTCTGGAACATCCTCATCCTATGCCAGCCATCTTCAGGATTGCTAAATCATGCATTACTTCACCCAGAGAACTCTGACTTTGTTTAAGAGATGAATAAGCAGATTGACATTCTGACTAAATGGGACACAGGCACCTCCACGGTGCTGTGCTGAGCCGGATGACAGTCTGCCCCAGGGAAGAGAGAGCTATTTTGAGGCAGCTGCTGAGTAGAGATAATGTGCCTCCTTTCTTCACCCCTCCCAGACTTGCCCAGAGTTCTTGGACTTAATGCTTAATTCTTGATGCCTGGGCGAAAGGATCCCCTCTGCTTGTCTCTGACAACAGCGTCTACTGTCCGGCTTTGTCAGTGTCTGCAGAGCATCCTCAGACCCTCGTTGCTGAGAGGGCTCTCAGGTGCAGCAGCCCTTACTGGTCACCAATGTCCTTAGTCAGCAAACACCAATGTCCTCAACACCTTCTGTTTGCTTTTTGCCATTATTACCAGGTCTTCTAGTTATATATGATTATATAAAGGAGGCCATCTCATTAATCCTCTGAACAGTCAAGAAACCTGGCCACTCCAGTTAGGTAGGGGGATGGAAGTGTCATGAGATGCTTGAAAGAAGCACTGGACCAAGCCACAGAATACTTTCGCATGGACAAGCCCAGAACATGAATGACACAAAAGACCACTGGAATTATACTGCTCTGAGTTAACCGCAAAATTAGAAGGCAAGGTTATGCTAACATTTTAATTTAAGAACTATAAAAATCACCGTTTTCTAAAAGATATGTTACAGAATGCATGAGGCTTTTCCCCTCTATTTATTTCCATACTTGGTGTGCTATATTGGATTGAGTTGTTTATTTTTTGGCTTGCGGATGTGGAAATCACCCTGTGACACTTGACGGGACCAGACTGTGGGACTGTAGCTTGGACTGTCCTGATTTTATTCAGTTATTGTGTTCCCAAGGAGCTGGTGCAGATGAAATTGTTAAAGCCGACAAAGACCCTTGCCAGAGTTCACCTCTTTTTAAAAAAAGTTCACCAAAACCTTTTCTAATGAGAATAATTGCCCTTCTGTTTGTTTTGAAAATTAAGGTTTTTGAATTTTAAGTTTTCTTGAAGAATGTGACATCACCCAATGTAGAAAACACTGTTCTTGAGAGAACTGAGGGGTCACCATGACCCAAAATCACAGGAAAATGATAATCACTTCTTTGAAGTTCTTTCATCACCTGTGAGAATAGGGTTTCTGGGCTTGTGTCTCATTCATAGCCCTGGAGCTGGATTGTATAATAAAACAAGGCCATACCAGTCCCGTCAGGCTGAATTCCAGCCTCAGCTCTACCCTGACAGTCTACCCTGACAGCTATGTGACCTTGAGAAGGCCACTTACTCCCCTGGGCCCTCACTTCCTCACCTATAGAACAGGAGAGTTTGTACAAAGTGACCTAAGTCCCTCTCAATTCTGATAGTTTACAATTTGAATAATTTGAATATTTGAATATAAATTATTCAAATTGTAAACTATCAGAATTATAGTGTTTAGAAGCAGCTACAACAAAGAAAGGAATTTGTGGCTGTGATTTCACGTAGGCCCTGAGGCTGTCTTGGGTCCCCGTGCCATGTTCGTGTTGTGTTAGACCTGTGCTACCACAGTCTAGCTCTCGCAGCTCCATGAACACAAATGAACATCTACTCCTTGCCAGGCACTGTGCTGAGGGGCGAGGATGCAGACATGAATTGTACCTAGTGTCTGTTGGGAACCTTCAGTTACACAGAGGAGAGAGGAGGATGAAAAGCCATGTACAGAATAAATGATTCACTAACCTAATCCATTAGATTCCAGGATTCTCAATTATCAAGCACCAAAGAGACATCTTCCCCCACCCCTCAGCACTTACCTCAGGTCGCAGTCACTGGAGAGAGGTGAAGCTGGTCTTGATAATGAAAATTTTATCATGGAAGTTTTCAATGAGTGAGGTGAGGAAGATTGAGAGAGAGAATGCATGCAGGGAATCTTTACATAAACATCACCCAGCCTTAATAATTACGAACTTGTGAACACTCTTGTTTAATCTGTGCCTTCCCTCAACTCCACATGATTTCAAGGCAAAACCAAGACATCATCCATCTCATCTCATCAGTAGATGTTTATATGTTACTAAAAAGTGTTCCCTTTTTAAAGAATATACTATAAGACTTGCAATGGTCTGCTTCTTGATCTGCAAACAATCAACACTGACATGTTCCCTTTTAAAAATTCACCAACTGTATATATATATATACTCATGTGCACATGTGTACCTTTATGCCTTTATTTACACACATGTACATGTACCCATTTTTCTTCAGTTAAAAGCTGCACAGGGCCCTCCTGGTGGCGCAATAGGCTAAGCAGGCCACAGCCACTTCTGTGTGAGTTCCATCCCCAGCCCCGGAGGTGACCCACATGGCGCAGCAGACCTTTCCTGACCCACCTGCTGCTCCCCTCAGCAGTGTGCTTCATGGATCTGCCTGTTCTGCTCCCCACTTGGTCTCTGGTGAATCCCTTCCCTGCCCATGCACCTCTGGTCTGTACCCCAGTTCTGTATGAATAAATAAATAAATATAAAAAAAAAAGCTAACACAGGACATAACCACCTGACCACTGTCATACCTAGCAACTTAACAGTAGTACTTTACACTAAGTAGCTAGTGGCGGACAATTATATACAGTATAGAATCACATCATTAAAGAGGGGCATAAGGCACCCTAATGTCTCTCCACCTGGTCTGGAGTTGGGGAGGGGGCACAGTGGTGCCCCCTGGGAGAGCCTGGTCACCTGCACTGCCCATCTTTTGGTGGCCACTAGCTACTTAGTGTAAAGTACTACTGTTAAGTTATTAGCCACACATGGGCACTTCCAGGCCTCTGCCAGGTTGTGTCCCTGCCTCAGAGTGCGTGGCCTCTGGTGAAACTTAGTAGACATTTAGAACCAAGAGGAAAATTCTCAGTTATGTAGGGTCACAAACACTGGTGGAGATGGTGAAGGATTTCCATGTGAGCACAGAAGAGCATGCCTGGGGCATTAGATCTCTGAGAGCTGCCACACAGGAGGGACCCTCAAGGCCTCAGGGTGGTTGGAGGCCCACCCTGTGGGGACAGTCTGGGCACACAGGTGGCCCCCTGAATCACTGGTAAGGGAGGAGTCAAGAAAATGCACACTCCTTTCTCACTAGCTCTTTCCCTTCAGTGTGCCCTGCTTCCTACCAGGATTGTGCAGCCCTGGCTAGGCTCCTGTCTGCATCTCACCCTCAACAGCTCTGTAGTTCTCCAGCAGTCAACTATCTTGCAGCTTCCCAGCCAGTTACCCAACTGTGGACTTTCAGTTGCCTCCCTGGCTTCCATAGCTCAAGCTCTTCTTGATGGGCCAGGGTTGCCCTAGCCACACTGTGCACATGACCAGCTGATGGTGGGACCCTCGAGAAGGCTGCTCTCAGCAACTCCTTCTGGGGGGGAGGTCAGAGTGAGTGATTCAGACAAGTTACTTAGTACATAAGGAAACCTCAGCATCTCTGAGTTTTGGGTATTAGTCCTTTTTATTGTTTAAAGTTTCTGTTGCAGGACCTCTGACATCCACAAAGCAGAAGAGGGTGACGACCTCATGTCTACGTGGTCATGATACCAGCTCACTGCTCCACCTCCCCTGGCTCCTCCTCTGCCCACATCTCCTTCAACACGTGGATAATTTTGAAATTAATCTCAGAAAATCTACTAAAATTTTCTAAATGTTAGTGTGTGTGTGTGTTTTGAGTAGCTAATGTTGACATGACTCAAATTCAATTAATCCAAAAGTCTTAACAGAAAAGTCACTGTCTCATTGTCCACTCTCCCACTGTGAGATCTGGGGAAACTGAGGTCACTGTACTCTGTGACCCGTTGTGAAATGGACTCTATTTCTCTACCAGGAACTTGGGCCTGGCTATATGAACTGACAAACAAATACCACACAAGTAAAGACTTGAATGATGTGGGCTTGCTTCCTTGTCTCTGAGGACACTGGCGTGGCCAGGTCAAGAAGCCCAGACTACTGGAAATGGCGGTCACCCAAGCTATGGCCTGGGCTGCCTGGGTGTCAGGCATTCTCCTCACCCTGTCGGCTTCAGCCCCACCTGGCCCAGAACACCTGGAAGGCAGCATTGCAGTAGTGTCTACCTTTGGGTTCTTCCAAGACTGTACATGTGAGCGGGGAGGTGTATTTTCTCCTCCCTTTCCCCCACCTTTTTTTTTTTTTTTTGAAGACTTATTTATTTATGCATACAGAACTGGGGTACAGGCCAGATGTGCGGGCAGTGAGAGCATTCACCAGAGACAGAGTGGGGAGCAGAACAGGCCGACTGACAAAGTACACTGCTGAGGGGAGCAGCGGGCCGGTCAGGAGAAGTCAGCCATGCCATGTGGGTCACCCCCCTGGCAGGGGATTGAAGTCATGCTGCACTGGCTAAGGTCGCTTCATAGTGCTGTGCTTTAACCAGTTGTGCTACTAGGGAGAGCCCCCCTCCCCCCCTATCCTTAAAACAAATGATAATGCACAGTCCGTAGCCAGTTGTAAGTGCTTGATGTAATGGTGATTATTTGGGACCATTTCCTACAAGTGATGAAGAACTTCCTGTAGGGCCTGTGTGCATGGGCCACCAGCGATTCAATCCTGACTCTCTGACAGGCACCCCATTTCCTTTTCTGCCTTTTCCAGTCATGTAGCCCATACCACCGTGACTCCATCATCCACACTCCCTGAGGACTTCTGCATGATGAATTCCTAGCTGGGGCGCACAGCTATGCCTTTGGGGGCTACACAGGAAATGCCATGTGTAGGGAAGGAGATTCTTTATGTTCCTCGGCCTGGAGAGCCATTATGTTCCTTTCTTCTGGGCCATGCCTGTTCAGATGAGAATTTCCCACTGTCCCTACTGTCTCCTTTGTTGATAAGGGTGGAACATGCTGTCCCAGGTGTGAGCCCACTGAGTTTTCCCAGCAACCATGGCCCTCTGCTTTCCCAGATCCAGGACCAGGAATCCACCCCAGAACCAGGTTTCAACCTCCACCCCAACCCAGGATCAGCCTCTTGGCGTCCCCCCAGGACCAGGCCTCAGCTCCACCCCACTCAGGACAAGCCTCAGTCCCCCTCTAATCCCGTGATTAGGCTTTCTAGTTCCCCTCCACTAGGACCAGGACCTCGGACCTTCTGCAGTCTCCTAAACCAGGCCTCTATCACCCCAGGTGAACCGTCTACACAGCTACCCAGGAGGAGACCTGTACCCTTTGGGATGAGACCAAGCCCAGTTTTCAGTCTTCATGGTCAGGGTTGTCTGATCCTTGCCTCCTTTCTGAGCCCTAGATGTGAAAATACAGATGTGTGAACTTCTGGGAACTGCACAACTGTGATTCTGGAGCCTTTGGGACAAGTTGTCCTTCACAACAGATACTAACAAAAGTACAAGCTAACAAACAAGCCCTTGTGCTAAGGGAACAGGACAAAGGGGTAGTATGGGGTGAACTCCCACCGAACACATGCTTTTCGCACCCCCAGGCCAGTCACCCCAAGGATGGCTCAAGACCACAAGCCTCAACAAACCAGAGCGGCACAGGAATGCAGTATTCTTGCTTATGCGGAGCAAGTGGTACTCAAGCTGCCTCGGACCCAGCAGCTGAGGGTCCATGTGCCCCCTTCTGGTTTCCAGGGGGTCTCCTCACTTCTATTTCAGTCACTCCAAGACCCAGAAGTGGTCCTCAGAAGTGTGCAGACTAGGTCTCCATGCTCCCTGACCCCTGGAAGAACTGGGTTCCCAGAGGAAACCAAATGCCATCACATCCTGCAGCTGCTCCAGTCCGGGAGGGCCGAGGGCACAGGGAGGGCTGCTGTCTTCGCTGACACTCATCCTCTCCCCAGCTCTGCTCTGTCCTTGTCAGCACTTGTGTAAACACGCCTTGCTCCCTATTTGGCCTCGTGGCTATGCTCGCAGACCCCTGAGGTGGCTCCTGATTTGGCAGGTGACCTCTTCGTCCAGCCCCAGAGGTTCCTGGGCTTTCACCACGGGGCGAGGGAGGGCCCTGGGTTCAGGCTCCAGAGCAGAGAGACATTTCTGTCCACACCTGATAACACTGACGCTGTTGTGGTGAGGTCAGGTCTCGGGCGAGGAGCCGCCAGGCTCTGGGACAGATAACCTGAGGACACTCTGGGTCCTCTGTGGCTCTAGGGAAGGAAAATACCTGCCGGAACAAAAGAGCAAATCCCTGGAAAGGGAAAAAGGAAGAGGGTGTGGAGGCGAAGGGGGGGAGAGGGGAGGTGGGGGAGGGGGCTGGCCTTGGGGCCTCAGAGGCAGGACTCTTAGGGGCCTCCAGCTGCCACATTCTCAGCCCTTATCTCCACAGCTGCAGATGGAACTTTATCTCTCACTCTGGTATCTTGGATGCTTGAGCATTGGAGGAGAACACGGGGTAGGATGGGGGTTATTTACTCCCCACCTAGACCTCTCACTCCCGGAGGCCATGGGTAAGGCTTCTCTCAATCTTTCTGCTTAAAATAGATCTTTAATAAATACTTGTTAGTTGGTGACTTAAAAAAGTCACTTCTTGGGTGGAATTTAATTTGGATAAAAATAAATGGCTACTATTGATTGAGCAGTCACTACACACCAGCCATTCTATTTTGGTTGCCTGATTGAACCTCTGCAGACCAGTGTTGCCTTCTGTTAGTGGGGGAGAAAAGCAAGGCTCAGTGAGCTAAGAGATGCCTGAGCTCAAGCAACTTGCAAAAGGGCAGGCTGGGGTTTGAACCCTTATCTGCAGGGCTCCGGTCAGGTCATCTTGCCCAGCAGAGCACGCAGTCACTGCTTTGAGGCTGACAATGAAAAGCTTTGCCATCAGAAGCAGATAAGGCTGAGTGACCACTTCCTGTTCCTGGCTCTTCTCTGCTGAGTGTAGGCCATGGAGCGCCTGCACCAGGGTCATCTGGGCACCAGGTGGAGGGCAGGTGACCACAGAATGTGTGAAGAAAGCAGCTGACCTTTGGTTCTGCACAGATTGCTATCTCTGTAGGCTCGCTGGATGAGTATCACCGCTGTTCCCCTCCGCGGTCATGAACTAGTGGTTGTTCTGGGTTAGTGAGAGGGAGGTTCATATAAATGTTGGCTGAGAATGTCTACAACTACTTAAATGGCACCAACATGATAATAATTGTGATAAACTGTCAGTCTTTTTATTTGAATCCCAAGTCTCTTACAAATTGTGGTGGTGGGCAAGTTGGGTCAAGTTATATAACTTGCCTGGACTCATTTCTTCCTTTTTAAAAGATAATAACTATGATATGCTATAAAATTCAGTTTCTTGCATGTGTTTGGCATATAAAGGGTCTCCACAGACTTTTGTTATGTTGATGAACGACATGAGATGGCTCTACTTATTTTGTATCTCCTAAAGCACTCAGCCTGTTCTGGATTTGTGTGCAGTTAACGAGTATTTGTGAGTCGGAGGTTGTCTTAACAGTTAAAAATGAAGACGTAGTCAGTAAGAAAGCATTTGCTCCACTTAAACGCAGAGAAACTCCTGTTAAAAGAATCTGTGATTTGATGCAGGAACCCTGGGGAGTCGTGGTATTGGAATTAATAATAAAGACCTGCTAATTCTTTGCCTTTGCTCCGGCTGCCTTCCAAGACATGATGTGAATCCTGCTGCTTCTGCTCCAGATAAATCAATGATAATCTTCAACGCAGTGAGGGGCAAGTCAGGGGGAGTGTTCCCGTGTCAGTAGTGCTGCTGAAATCAGATTTCTTGGAAGCCATTTGTGAGAGTCTTTGAGTTTGCCAGATTGCGTGCTGAGCCTCAAACTCTGCACACACTTGGTGACCTTGACTTGGCTGTTTCCCTGAAGCCATGCAGACTCTTCCTAGTCACCTGGGGGGGATGCAGCTCTGGCCTAGCTCATTCCACCAGTGACCATTGTCCAGGCCTGTTCATACATCAGGCACTGCCCACTCCTTAGTGTTATTCTACTCTGATGGGAACAGAGAGGGTGGAGTCGGGGAGAGGAGGGTGGGTGGTGGCGGCTACATGTGCCCCCCAATACCTTCTCCCCTTCCCTCTCCTCCTTGCCTCTTCTCAGTTCCACTGTTGGGAGAAATTTGAGGCAGAAGAACATCTTCTTCTCTCACTCCACTCATCCATCTATCTATTCCTTTATTCATTCACCACTTCCTTCATACACACTACAGAGTCCCTGTTGAATGAACAGCATTGTGGTGGCTGTGGGGCTGCAGAGATGAGGTGACACTAGGACCGGTTTTGAAAAGCTGGATGCGGGTGGAAACAAATATGAGCTGTGCCTTTGCCCTGCAGTGTCCAAGTTCATACGAGTTCTGGACTTGCACTGCTAATAGTTGCATCGAGTGGGGGAAGGTGGGAAGGGAGAGAGGCGGGTCAGCCATGTACTCAGAGAGGGAACAGACAGTTGATGCATTTGACTTGCAAGTATAGGTATATGTATTATAGAGGGGCATTGTGGACTGAATGTTTGTATCCCCCGAATTCAAATACAACTGTTGAAAGTGGGAACTTTGGGACGCATTAAGCTTAGATGAGATTGCAAGGGAAACCCCAGTGGGAACAGTGGGGGAAAAGGCCAACTACAAGCCAGGGTGGGGGGGGCCTCTCAGCAAGAGCTTAATATGCTGGCACCTTGATCTTGGGCTGCCCAGTCTCCAGGACCAAGAGAATTACATCTCTTGCTTAACACCCCAAACTGTGGAATTTTGTTGTAGCAGAATTGACTGAGACAGGAATTAATGTGTGTGTGGTCAGCTAAAGGGATGGCAGGGTTTAGCAAGTAAGATTTGAGTCACAAGGACCCCCCCCACACACCAACCCACTATCCTCTGAACTAGCCAGACTGGTTTGTTCATGGGTGCCCTCACTTCTGGGGCCACACTGGGGGTGTGTAGCAGGAGAGGGCATTTAAGAGGGAGAGCAGTTGACTACCTTAGGGGCAAGAGGAAATCAGAGGCTGTGTCTAAGTTTGATCAGGTCCATCTTGGGGGCATCAGAAGAGACACACCACGGATGTCAGAGGTGAAGGATCAGGGGTCTTGCCCGCTGCCCTCTCATTCTCTGCGTGCCCTGAGTAAGCAAGGACTGGCCTCATGGAGCAATTTCAGCTGCACCACTACTGACAACCAGCTCGCTCAAGTGACTGAAGTCACCCAGCCAGCCCCAGAGTCCCCTCCCACCCCCCAGCCCCACCTCTGCTTCAATGTGTTCTAAGTCCAGGAAGAGTGTTCAGAAATGTCACTGAATAGCTCAGGTCTTTCCCTGGGGCTCATACAGCTCAGCCTGAGTCAGCCTAACAGGATCAGCTACTCTGAGAGAGGAGCTCTGGCCCCCTGGGCAGCAGCAAGAGCATGGCAGCTGTGCTTAAGCTCACCGGTTACCTTGGCGACAGAGAGGAGGCAAAGCCCACCTAGGGCTGCCTGGATGGAGGTGGGGAGTACAGGGAGTGCTGGCCAGAGAGTCAGGGCCCCGGCCTCCTGCCAGACTCCAGACTGCTGGCTGGTTGCCACTGTGAGCAGCTCTTCCCTGGGCCTGTTCTAGACTGAATCAGGGAGGGAGCTGGGGTGTCTGATGGCTCAAGGATGCCACAGGGAGCATGGTGCCCTAGGGGAAGACTGATGGTCTGTGGCTTCATACAAGCTGCTCTTCTGAGGTGCTGGAGTTAGGAACGTGACATATGGATTTGTGAAGTTAGAATTCCTTCAGGATGGTGCCAGGTTCCACTTGAAATTTATTTGTAAACTGCTTGGGCAAAGAAGCCATTGTTTGCAGAAATCCTGGTGTAGTTTAACTGGGAGGGACAGAATTCAGTTCACAGCAGAACTCCTCTTATGCTGTAGCTGGCCCTCACAGAAAGCCTGCACGCTTAGTCTGATCTGTCCTCTGTGCCCGGCCAGGCTCTGAGGTTGGTGGGCAGCAAGGAGCACGAGGTCAAACAAGTGTGGAAAGTCGTGGACTCTGAGACCAGGCTGCCAGTGGTGGTGGCCCCACAGCATCTCCATGATTTAAGGAATGTAGGGAAATATTTAACTTCCCTCTGCCTTGATTTCCTCACCTGGGAAGCTGAGATACTACAGGTCTACTGTTAAGGGGAAGGGTGTCCTAAAAGAACTCTGCAGAGTCTTGTGGACTCTACCCCTACTCCAGCTTTCTGGATCCACCCCCTACTCCAGTGATTGGAAACTACAACTCCCAGCAGCACCAAGGAGAGAACTGTGAGGAACTAAGGGCGGAGCTAAGCAGGAATTCTGGGACACTGGGGGATAAATAGGGAGCCGATTTCCAACTGTCACTCTGGAGAGGTAACGGGTTCTCGCTCTCTGGAGCAACTGCTGAGACTGTGTGACTGGGAGCTAGGAGCTAGTTTTGAGACCAGAACTCCAAGTTAGACGCTGCTGGTAAAGTATTCCAGCTACTTTGTATCCCTCTCTCTTTCCCGAGGTTGTTTCCTTTTCCTTTCCCCTTTTTGTAAATAAACCCATTACCCTTTCTGTGTGTGCCTGTAGAAAATTACATTATGAGCACGTGGGTGAGGCCCCACAGACAGGCAGCCCAAGTCCACTCTGGGCTACCCTGGATCACAAAAACTTCAAAACCTTAAAGCCTCCAAATACTAAAAGTTGTACCTAGAACTCAGTTTACAGAAAAACCTGATCTTACATCCTTTCGTAGTTGAAGCAGAGCTATTTATAGTCTTTATTTATGCAAATATACCTCTCACTACAGAAATATTCCCCACCGAATGTGGTGGTGATGCAGCAGGTGTTAGGTGGCCCTGTGCTTGCTTTCTCAAACACCTGCTTCTGACACACAAAGACCACTGACCCCAACGGTTCTGAAGAAGGAAGTGTGGCCTGCTATGTCTAGGTGATGGGAGTAAATGAGCTCGTATTAACACAGTGCTTAGAATGTTACCTGGAAAATAGTAAGTGTGACACAAATTTGTGAAATAAAATGTCACAAATACTAACTGTTTTGTCCAAGCCATTCAGGAGGGAAGCAACAGGAAGTCGTTCTGGTCTGGGTGCAGGAAGGTCTCTACCTTTTGAGAAGCCTTTTGAATGCAGTCAGTTTCCTATTTGTATTAGTCTGCTAGGGTCACATAATGAAGTCTTGACAATGGGCTTCAGCAACAGACATTTATTTTCTCACGGTTCTGGAGACTGGAAGTCCAAGATCTAGGTGAATGTTGGCTTTTGCTGCAACTTTTGTTGACGTATAGATGCCAAGTTCTTCCTATGGCCTTATACAGTCTTCTTTTTGAGGTGTTTGTGTCCTCATCTCCTCTTTGAAAGGCAGCAGTCATGTGAGATTAGGGTCCATTCTAATGACCTGGTTTTCACTTAATCACCCCTTCAAAGGTCCTGTCTCCAAATACAGTCACATCCTAAGGTCCTGGGGGTTAGGCTTCAACATAGGAAATGGGGGTGGGGGTTATCACAGTCAGTCCATAACACTACTTTTAACACCAGATGTATTATCACCCACACCAGATGGACACCTCACACTTGCCAGTGTATTTCTGCTCTAGTGTTTTACAAAATGTGGTAAAGGATTCCATGAAATGGAGTCACATAACCCTGCTCTGGGCCACTTAGTCAGAACCTAGGGGAGGGCACCACAGGACCCAGGAATGTGCTTGGCGTTCATATGAAGGTTTGGTTACGACAGGGGGATTTAGGACAAGCCAGATAGCAAGATAGCCCCCAACCCCAAACTCCCCCAGGAACAGGCAGGTAAATGAGGAGTAGGGGAGGGGATAGCTTCATCCTAATGACTCCTGCAAGGTGCTCTGCTCTTCATGGTAAACACAGATCCACCATCCTGCATAAGGCTGGCCCCCGGCCAGCGGAGACCTGTGGACCATGCAGTTTCCACCTTCAGGCAGGTTGTCCATCCAGGCAAACCAGATTGTGTGATGCCCCAGGCAGGGGTGGCAGTGTTTCTTCCCAGTTCTGTGTGCCCCTTTCCTGCTTCTGGGCAACCTTCAAAGCCCTCTCCTGCCTTCGGAAGAGCTGAGGACCTGGGTTTCAAACTTTAAGACAGGCAGCAGTGTCAATTTCCAGAGCGAATCCATTTTCAGAATCAAAATATTGAAGCAGGTGGCAAGGTTGAGGTGATTCCTATAGTTATCAACTTTGTCCCAAAATTTGGGGGTGGATGTCACAGGATGTGGATAACTGGTGAGATTATGCCATTTTCCACAAAAGCGGGGGGTTTGGTGCAGGTGTGTGTGTGCATATCCCACACCCACATCTGCGGTCCACCAGCCTCCCCGTCAAACATTTCTTCACAACAGCAGTGAGTAGGACTCCAGCTGGAAACGATATCCCAGCACACATGCAAGATGCCACCAGGCTCCTGGCAACGGCCCAGCCCTCGCTTTCTCAGGGGATCTGGCTGAGATTTCTCATGTCTTAAATATTTTGCTGGCGGGAAAGGCCACAACTCTCCTGGCCTGGACTGAGCAAGACAGGCACAGCAGTTTCTCCTGAAGAACTGTCAAACCACACAGCTCCCGAGGTCTTAAATTTCACACGCTGTTCCCATTGAGGGGCACGTATGTCCTGCTCTCTTGTCAAAAGCTGGAGTTGCCAAGAATGCAATGTAGTGTGGAGGTGTCAGCCTTTGGCACTTTTATGAAACAGAGTCTGAGCAGAGCAGACAGGTTCACCAAGAACCGCCTGCTCATCCTCTCCCCAGTTTTGACGGGGCCCCAGTTTTGACAGGATGCTGTCAAAAATGAAAACTCACCTGCGAAATCACTTAACTCCACAGGATCCCACTGTTGGCACTCAGGTCACTGTCAAGGTCCAAATACTGGATGCCAGAAATCCTAAGTGTGCCCCAACTGAAGAACACTTCTCGAGGTGCTCACTTGAAAACTGCATGGTTTGTAAATGAGAACTAATAAAAAGTAAAGTCAAGAAGTTACATCCATTGCATTGTGTGTATTGGTCTTACTTCTATGGGCTGCCAATGGTGCTACATTGGAAAATACTTTGAAGTCTGACCTGGATTCAAATCCTAGGTCTGCCAGTTCTTAGCTGTGTGACCTTGGCCAAGATACCCTACTTCCCTGAACATGTTTTCTCAGCTACCAAAGTGGGAATTGAGATCATCTTCCACATCACACTGCAGTGAGCATGAAAAGAGGTCATGTGTCTGGAAGGTGCCAGGACGAAGTCTGGCACTTAAGTGTGCCTTTCTTTTCCTGTCTTCTGTTTTTTCCTGCATTTTGAAATGAGCATCACTTTTGGCAAACTAATATTCTAATGTTGGCACCTCACATAGTGTCATAAATAATTCTCCAAAAGGAAATGAGAAGGACAGGGATGCGGAGCCCAGGTGCAGTGACGGATGTCCTGAGATGGGACTGGACAGCCTGGACAAGTCTCTGCGTGCCTCTCAGTGCCTCTTAGGACTTGGGGGTGTGAGCTGCCCTTCCCTTTGAGGAGTCCTTAAAACTCCTCTGAAATGCAATATGCTGGGCGCAGTTCCTGGGGCAGTTCCAGGCACAATTCCCTGGTTCCCCTACGCACTGCCCCTTTTCTGCACCCTGAGCCTCCCGCCCCCCTCCCATTTCTACTGACAGGTATGCAGTACCAACCCCCAAAGCCCTCTTTCCAGCAGCGACCCCACTAGGGCCAGTCTTTCTCCCCAGTACTTGTGGTCAGAACCCCACAGTTTAGAGCTTGCTCTTCCCCCCTCATTCCTCCAGTTTGGTCAGCATCCCCCCCCCCCAAGCTGTTTAGCCGCGGTTGCACCTCATTATTGAGTTTTTGGGTAAATGACTTCATCTCTTTGAACTTCAGTCTTCCCCTTTTTTCACTGGGATCCTACATCATTATTTTGTTGTGAAGATTAATATGAATGAAATATATATCAAAGTATTTTGTAAATTGTAAAGTATTAAGAAAGAAAGATAATTCAAATCCCTCTTGGCATGTCTCCCCCACCGGCACAGAGTCAGAGCTCAAAGATAACGGGCTCGGTTGCTTTTCCATTAGAAATCTTTGTTCTGAGCATGTGCAGACGCGGTGCCCGGGGCTCCCCAGGGTGCAGGGAGAAGCCACGTGGTCGGGTCTCGGGTTCTCCGTGAGTGACCGTGGTACAGCTGGTATTGGGATCGCGCGTCATGACGCAGCCTGCTTTGCCCGAGCAGGACTGGCCCGTGGTTGGTGCTCAATTACTACTGTTGCGTTGCTGGCTGGAATGCCCTTGGCCGTGGCAGGCAGGGCTGGGACACACACGCGAGGAGCTGGGAAGACCAGGCGTTCTCATTACTCAGCTGTCAAGACGCCTGTCTGCCTCCGGGGCTGCCAGGGAGGATTTCCAAGCCTCTTCTGTCTTTGCCAAAGCAATAACACGTCTACCAGAGCTTCCCGGCACCACCGTGGGAGCGCGCAGCTTCCAGGCAGCGTATTATTAGGCTCTCCCAGCCACTCACCCCACTAGCCACGGGCTGCCCTACCCACCCACCCCACTAGTCACGGACTGACCCAGCCACCCACCCCACTAGTCACGGACTGACCCAGCCACCCACCCCACTAGCCACGGGCTGCCCCTTCCTTCACACTCTGCCCTACAACCTCCTCCCTCTTCTCCAGTTCGTCCTGAACCTAATTCGTCCCCACATCCCAGCGCCCGGCAAAAGCAGATGCCCCAGAGGGTATGAACAAGTCTGATGAATAACGAGTAAATGAAAACCCGGATTCCATATGCAACGAAAACCAATCTTATCTGAATTAATTATGTAACTCAAACACCTGAGCATGACGAGCTTATTTCTTATTATTGTGATTAATGATTTCTTTTTTTCCCAAAGGGCTTTTCAATTCTAAGACTCAAGTTTTATATATCATGGATTTTAAGAAACCCTTACAAAGTCAGACTCTTTCCAAAGTGATAGCATAATTTTAGAATAAATTGATGGTTGTTTCCCTTCCATAGATCTTAAATATCACCTTTTACTTAGAGCTGGTCCTTTTTTTTTTTTTAATTATGTTAAGTGTTTTATGACATACAAAGTAAAAGTCTATGAAAAGAAGCTGATGCTGCCTTTACTCTCTCCTGGAGTAATTAAACTTTTTATTTATTACAAAAAGCTTTTTCTTTTTGCAGGCAATAACTCATTATCCAGTTTCTCTTGCATTTAGAAGAGGGTCATTTACTGTGAAAAGTATAAATAATACACAGGCACAGGAAAAAAAAGTAGCACAGCTGTTATGTTCATATGAATAAGAGAGGGATGAGATTTTTCTAAATTGAGCTATTTATGGATTATACCATGCTGTAAGCCAGGTTGGACATTCAGTTGATTATATTCCTTGCATTTAATTATTAAAAAACGAATTTAATCAGTGTGGTAAAAAGTTAAGAGAAAAATTCTGCTTTGGTTTATAATTTTACTTGTTAGTTATCTGCACTGGCCAATGTGTGCTTTGTTATGCCTGCCCAACAAGCCTGGCCCCATTTTCTGCTAACAGCACCCAAAGTTTCCTTTGGGGAGTCGTGGCTCTTCATTCTCAGCTTAGAAAATTTGAAACAGCCTTGTGACCTGGGCTTGGCCACAGGGACAGTTCAGAAATGACTAATGGTAGGCCAATGGGAACCTGACTTGGGGCTTTTGCTGGCACCAGTAAGAAAGGGGTGTTTTGCCCTGTGGAACAGGGAGATAGCTAATGCTTGCAGCTGTGGTCTGAGAGTGACAGTGGAAAGCAGATGAATGGCAAGTTCCACTCACTGAAACTTGGCTGTATCAAAAAAATGTAACTTCTCTGGCTTGTCCATAATCAGTCTGGGCCTTCACTGGTCAGTAAGGGGATTCAGTAGTTTAAGTCTTGGTCTAACTCATTCATTTCTTTTTTTCTCACCAGGAACTCATTTTATTTCATTTTTAAACTTTTTTAATTTGGGGGTTACAATTTTGTTTTTCATGTACCACTCAACCTCCACCAAACCACCTGTGCCCATACCCCAAATGCCTCCTTTCTCTATCTCTTCCTCACTCCCCCTACCCACTCCATTCTCTCTGGCAACCATATTCTTTTGCTGAGTTCCTACTATATTTTGCATGTGTATTTTTTTTCTGGTATTTATATTCCACAGATGAATGAAGCCATCTGATGTTTGTCTTTCATTTTTTCACTTATTTTGCTAACATATCACCTCAAGGTCTACCCATTTTGCCCCAGATGCCACAATGGCTTTTCTTTTTCACAACTGTGTAGTACTCCACCGAATATATATCCCCCAATTTCTATATCCTTTCTTTTTCTTTTTTTTTCATTCATACAGAACTGGGGTATAAGCCAGAGGTGCAGTGACAGTGAAAGGCTTCACCAGAGACAAAATGGGGATCAGAACAGGCAGATAGAGAGAGAAAATACACTGCTGAGGGGACCAGTGAGCAAGTCAGGAGAGGTCTGCCACGCCATGTGAATCATCTCCAGAGCTGGGGATAGAATTTGCACTGAAGCTGCTGTGGCCAGATTGCAGCGCTGTCCTAACCCATTGTGTCACCGGGGAGGGCCCAGACAAGTTTTTTTGTGCCTAATAGAGGTATTGCCAGATTAAATGGAACCTCCACTTTATTTTCTTAAGAAACCTCCACATACTTCTCTACAGGGGAGTTACCAACTTCCGCTCCAATGGGGGTTTCCACTGCAACCTTGCCCACATTTGTCAATTCCATTATTATTATTTTTTTTTTCACATGGGCCATTCTCACAGGGGTGAGGTGGTGATTCAGTGATTTCAACATCCCTATTGAGAACATGCTCAGTTTCAGAGTGACTCCCCCTCCCCCGACTCCTCCCATAGAGATGATGGGGCCTGGCTGCACTGCAGTTGTCTGCCTGCACAACACCATGGCTGACCTAGTTGAGAAAATACTGGGATATATGTGGAGCAGTTGGTAAGTAAATGCTGCCCTGAGTTCCCTGGGCCCCTCACATTGCCCCTTCTCTGGGACTTTCTCTAAGCTCCTTGTAATCCACCAATAAAAAGGCTAATGCTTGACATGAAAGGTTATGTCAGACAGTTCCGTGACTTAACCTATAAGAAAGTTTAAGTGTCTGTAAGTAGAAAGGCGGTGTGTGGAGTAGGTAGAAGCCTTCTGTGGCCTCATGCCATCGAGAAGAAAGGTCTTTCCACCTAAGGCCTTGCGTCGGCTCTTGGAAATAGCTGCCCAGTGTCTGCCCTTCGCAGATGGCGAAGTCCACTTTCTGCCTGCTCTGATTGTACTTCTGCCCTCTGATTGGAAGTGCACAGGTGAGTTCCTAGTCACTCCTCCAGGGGGAGGAATGGCCCCCAGGTTAGCTCAGCCTCCTCTCTGCTCTTTCAGGTGTTTCAGATGCCTTGACCTTTGGCCAAGACTTGCTAACAGTTTTGATCCCAGGGATCCCCTGAGAAGTCCACACCACGAGTTGCCTCCCTACAGTGATGAGCTGGCACACACTTGAGCCTATGTCCAGGTAGAGTCGAGGTTCTGTGGGGACGGAGCAGGGCTTGGAAAGTCCATAGCAGGCCTCTGTGTATCAGACCATCCCAGACAACCCAAACTCTTCCTCTCTCAATCCTGGAGGAAATGGTGGGGGTAAGGGCCTCCTTCACCTATGGGTTAATCATTACTTTTCCAACACAATTCTCCTCCCAGTCCACTTTCATATTCTCCTCTGTCTTCCTAAGGGGAAGGATGTCCTAAAGGAACTCTGCAGGGTTTTGTGGACTCCACCCCCTACTCCAGCTTTCTGGACCCCACCACCCCCTTCTCCAATGATTGGAAACTCCCAGCAGTACCAAGGAGAAAACTACGAAGACCCAAGGGTGGAGCTAAGCAGGCATTCTGGGATTTTGGGGGATAAATAGGAAACAATTTTTCAAAGGCTGGGGGCTCTGCCAATAGCTTTCAGTACTGTGTGACCAGGGGCTATCAGCTAGTTTGTTATCAGAGCTCCAAGTCAGCCCAGCTGGTAAGATAATCCAGTTACTTTGTATTCCGCTCTCTTTCCCTGGGTTGTTTCCTTTTCCTTTCCCCCTTTGTAAATAAACCCATTATTCACTCTTTTGTGTGTCCTGCAGTACAACTGAATTTTAGGCTCACGGGTGAGGCCCCACAGACAGGCAGCCAGGTTCACACTGAGGTGCCCTGTAACATTACCAACATTCACCCCTTCTCTGTCTGGACTTCCCATGCATAAAACTCAAGGATCAGTCTGCCAAATCCAGTCTCTGATCTTCTAAGGAGGAAGGTAATAGGGTGTAAGGGCTATTTACTGAAGGTAAAAGTTTAAGTTACACAGCCGCCATCTAGCTACAAACTCTTAAATCTCAGAGGCAGAGTAACTTTTTCTTTCCCTTCCCATATCTTTGGGCCAGACTCATCTTCACCTCCCACGCTCACTCCTCTCCCACTAAGGTAGATGAATAGATTTCACAACTGAATGCCTTAGTGGATAAGTTCTTTGCTCTGAAAGGTAAAAGTGAAGAGCATATCAATCATTTCAAAACATTATATCCATTACTCCATCTTTGAAGCACTTGAAATTAACCATGGCTAAGCTGCCTGCTCAGTTTAGCAAACCAAGGCACTCTGCTTTTGTTATAGCGGGTGAGAATTGGGTTGCAGTCACTTGCTACTGGAGACCCAGCTGACATGGTAATGACAGTATCTATTTCACATGATTTGTGTGGCACTGGGCACAGTGCCACATGCAAATGGAGCTGATTAATGTGCACCTGATGGTCAGATTGCTGTGCAGCTAGATCCTGACACAGGATCAACAAACTTGTTGAAAAGTGCCCAAGCCCATTCTCAATGCTTCCTCTCACACAGTAGAGGGAAAAGAACAAATGATGAGAAACCCTCCCTTTGAGTTATTGGGTTGGAATTCCTCTTCTCCCATTCACCTCTGTGGAGGTTGGACTGAGCCTCCATCCTGTCTCTCCCTGATAGCCCTTCCTGTGTCTCCTAACCTCACACATGGATCCAGATTCCCAGAGTCAAAATGTAACAGGGTAGCCCCCAGGAAAAGGGAAGTTCCAGGTTCCCTGCCTCACCCAGAAGGAGAGTGGAGCTAAGCAGAGAAAAGGAGAGAAGAGAAGGAATCTGAGGAGGAAGGAAGTAGGATGGAGAGCCAGAAGGAGATTTGAGGAAGCCAAATGGAACAGAGAAACATGTGAAGAAACTGTGCTTGTTTCTTGGCCCTGGACTGGTTGAAAGAAACATGGGTGAGAGACCCATGGGAAGGTTGACTGTAGCAGTGTTTATGTTGATTTTGATGTTGCTCTTTTCCTCCCAGACTTGTCTGGCCATTTCTGACCCTTTTCTATGGGTCCTGGCCAGAAAGAGCTTTAGGCTTGTGGCAGGTTTTCAGGCCTTGCTTTGGACCAATCCCTTTTAGGTAGACTTTTGCCCATGAAGGGTGGGTAAACTTCAGGGGTTTGATTTAGAAATTACATTCTTTGTCTTCCATATTGTATACTCACTGTATTAAAGTTCCTTTTCATTAAAGTCTTACATATTTTGTGTTGATGCGGTGGATGGCAGAACCTATTTGGAGCAGGCAGGTTTGGAGGTTCAGTGTTGCCCCTCTCTTTTTCTGTAACAAAAACACAATGACAAGAGCTCACTCAGTCTCCCTAGCTGTGATGGCCTCTTCCCTGCCCAGCCAACTCTTCTGAAGCAGAGGGCTCTACCCACTATCTCTATTTGCTCGTGGTTTCTGGGGGTCACTGGGGTCACGCATGGCTTCCAGTTGCAGTGGGTATATTTTGTGGGCAACATCTCTGTGGCATCTCTGCCCACCTCCCCACTCCCCAGGCATACAGCTACACCTCTTTGCCTGGAGAATCTCTTCATCTGGAATTCTTGGTGCCACTTTCCCCTGGCTCCCTGGTTTTCTTCTCCCTTTTCTGCCCCTCCACAGGACTTTTATTTAATCCTTAGAGCTGGGATCTGTCAGAGTTCGACTCTCACCCATGCCAGCCCTTATCATTCTGCCTGCTTTCTCTGTGTCAGCACAGTCCTGACCAGCATCAAAGATCACCTCTGGCTGATCCTTTCCCAGTGGGCACCACCAGGTGATGCTCCCATGGCTGGTATCATGTGCCTAATGTCCCTGAAGTCCCACAAGGCACATAAAAACTAAGTTCAAAACATGCCATCTCCTCTCAGGTCAGTTTCTGCTGCTCTGCTCACCATCACAGTACAGTCTGTCAACCCCCCTCTGCTCACCTCAACTACACAAAGAACGTGGGAGTGTCCTGGATTTCTTTCCCTTTCCCTGCTTACTGAGACAGGCCTTCCAGCTGGCTGTCTAAGAGGTGTGACCCAGAGCAGTGGGTGTGAGGGGTCAATGAACTACGAGGATACAGAAATACAGAATTGCAACTTGAGTCTGAAATCTGATGTTGTTTACCTTTAACATTTTTTTTTCCCTGTGTCTTCATTAACATGAAGAGTTGTCTGTGTGGTAGTCAGCCCTGATGATTTATGGTTCCAGAGAAATCCAGCCTAGTATTAGGTGTATAACCTCCCTTTCACTCAACCCCACTGGCTGTCCCCACAGCCAGCAAAAGAGAAGAGGCCCCTACATTAAAGCAGGACTACAAATATGAGTTACACCATCCCACAAGGCACATTTTCCCCTCAAAAGAGGCCCCAATGTAACTGCAGCCTCTAGGACTCCCAGGGAGAGTTGGGAGGGGAGGAAGGGGCGAGTGAGGGGAAGGGTGGAGCAGCTGGAGGGAAGATAAACAGAGACTATTTCCTTCTCTTGGTCCTGCCAGGTCACGGTAACCCCTGTGTGAGACTCCCCAAGTCTGCTGGAGGGAAAATACCTTGGCTGCGTTCCGCATGACTTCTGTACTCTGGAAAGGAATACCGCGATAGTCGCATGAACGCCCATGCACCTGGTACTTTGTACTTCTCAAAACATCACACAAATATTTGTGTCGTTTTCTCAGGCAGTCTCTGCGCTAAGCAATGTGCACTTTAACTCCTGTAAGTTCCACGACCCAGCGAGTGGCTACTAATTCTCTCCTTTTTGCAGAGCAAGATATCAGGGGTGAGCGGTCTCGCTCTATGCCCTAGTGTGGGGCGGCCAGCTTCTGATGTAACTGTGTGTATGCGTACCGTGCATACATTTAATACCTTTATTCAAGAGCTTGATAAGTGCTCACTGAAAGAACGGCCTAATGGTCTCTAGTGTCGGAATCGCGGAGTGCAGCTTTGGGCATTTTCGATCGCCTCTTTGGGGTTCAATTTCCTCACTTGTAAAATGGAGGCAAGAAGAAGATGCCCTCTAGAGAGCCTGTGCATTTACATTCTGCGGCTTTCTTCCAATGGTGCAGTGTCCCCAAAGTGCTGCCAGGAAACGGGACAGAGAAGCTGATCAAAGCGGTGGCTTCTCCGCGGGCGGCCCAGGGGTTGCAAGGCTGACGCAAGCTCTCTTCTAGGCGGCTGTGGGCGGAGCCACGTGTAGTCTCCTTTCTGCGCATGCGCGAACTTGGCGCCCGGGCGCTTGCCTTGAGTGCTTCTAAGGAACTTTGCGCGTGCGCGCCCGGCATCTCAGTGCAGTCGCACCTCGCAACCCTGTGCTGTGCTGTCGGCGTTCCTGGCAGGGACTGGGCTGAGTTGACAGGGACAAGTCGGGCCCTGGGGGAGGTGCCTCGCCCTGAATAGGGCCGGCCAGAGTATTGCCAAAACCCCAAGAGCTGTTCCCTATGCTGCAGCGCTCGGAGCATCAGCTCTGCACGTGCTGAACTTGGGGAGTGCTGTGCATGGACGTGCAGAGGGGGTGTGGACGCGGGGCGGGCCCCACCTAGAGCCCAGGAGGTTATTCCTGTAAAAACCCACACGGCTGATAAAATATAAGCCTCTGAGGTCTGAGGTCTCTAAGGACATTCACCTGACTGGGGTGGGGACTGGGAGATGGGTGAAGGTGATGGTATCATCTACTAAAAGCACTGACGTGAGGACCTCCCTTCCGTGCTGCTTAGAATGAGTCACAAAACCTGGGCTATTTTTACTCCGACTGAAACATGGAGCGGACAGGGCAGGGGGTGGGGAGGGTTGGGGGAAAGAGAGGGGATTGCGTGTGTGTGTGTGTGTGTGTGTGTGTGTGTGTGTGTTGGGGGGTGGGGTGGGGTGTCCGAACAGTTGCCGTCTTTCCCCTAGTCATCCCACTGGCCTTATTCCTTTT
>NW_004567115.1:30845681-30858156 GCF_000260355.1 Condylura cristata
TTCTTTCTTTCTTTCTTTCTTTCTTTCTTTCTTTCTTTCTTTCTTTCTTTCTTTCTTTCTTTCTTTCTTTCTTTCTTTCTTTCTTTCTTTCTTTCTATCAAGTAAGGAAAAAGGATACTAATAATCAGTTTCCCAAATGGTGAAAATAGTGTGATTGCTGCATTCTGAATATTCCCTTGTTTGCCAGCGTTTGAGTGTCCAGCAGGTGATCATCTCGCCTTTTCTTTACCTACTCCAGGAATGTGGGCATCCACCTGGGAGGTAGAATCAGTGAGCTGGGAAGAGGAGAATCTTAGCTACTAAGATGTTAAATGAAAGTCCCACTTCTCCAAACAGGGGTTTTTCAGACCATGGCAAGTGCCAGGAAGGCAGAAAGTTGTCCAGAAATGTTGGTTGCTTTGAATTTCAGCTGCTCTGGGTTAAATGGAGCCTGTGTCTGTGCCTTCCGAGTAAATTCCATGTTGAAATGCACTCCCTGAAGAGGTGATTTGGAAGGGCTGCTGACAGCTGTTCCTGTCAGACCACTCACTTTACTTTAACTTCTCTTTACTTCATTTAATATTTTCCCAAGCACTGAGAAGTTTGGAAAAGGGGACCCTGAAAATAATTGGAAAAAAAATTAAACAACAAAGGAAATCCCCCAGATTAGAGTGAATTTATAAAGATCCGTCATCTTAAGGGTTGGAGGCTTCCTTTTGAGAATTTTGGAGACAAAAAAAAAAAAAAAAAAAAAAAAGGAAACTGCACCAAGAAGGAAATGTCACCCGGAAAACTCTCCATTTTATTCGACTCTTTTAAGATTCACTAGATCAGAATAAGTATTTAGAGTGAGAATGTGTGGAGTGGGAGGAGGGGGAGATTTGAATGTGTTTCATCTATGACTAATGTCTCGACAATAGGAAGAAAGTCATCGTTGCCCTCTGTAAAGGGAAATTGGGATTTAAAGTTGTGGAGAAGTGCCCTTCCCCGGAAGCCATAACAGCCTCCTTGTTTCCAGCCAGCCGAGCTCTTAGCCGTTCAGCCACATCTTCTAATGCAGGTCACTGAAAAAGGTGTTAGTTACATCAAGGGGATAATACAACTCAGGGGCTCTTTCCTAGTAGAAGCCCCCTAAACCCCCACACAATGTGTGTAGTTCATTCTTAGCCCACTTTGAGGGGAGCACCCTCATATTATCACTATTTTCTGTTTATTCTGTTCTGCTTTTTAAAACATAGCAGAACTGCTTTGCCCAAATGCATGTAGACCTTGGAACTCAGAGCCCAGCAAAGAGGTGGGGCAGAGGGGTGCACATACATCTCAGGGGACAATTCTACATTGTCTCCTCACCTGTACCCCAACAGCTGCTACACACTGTCCTCCAAAGTGGACAACTTGCTCCTTCTTCCAGCCCCCTTGTCACTCTGCTGATAGCAACTGAATCCAGGGCTGAACACCAGAAACCCTGGAAGAGATGAGGTCTCACAAGAGATCAGCATCCATGATATGCCTTTGTGGCATTCTGTAAGATATAAGAAGAGGAACAAAATCTAAAGTATCAGACATAGAATATCCATTTCTTTTTTTCTTGTAATATATAGTGTAGGAATAGGGTTTCCGGAAGTGGCAACTTAATTTGTATCTAATTTCAGCGCAATAATTGCAGACTGCTTATAGCTTGAATGAGCAGCGAGGTGCAGCTCCAGTAGTTACTTATTTTAGTAGCTCCTTCAGGATGAATGTGCGCTATTTTCAGCCCCATGTGGGCAAACCCAGGGTGCTGCCAAGCTGTGCGAGTTGGCATCTCGAGTGAGCTGTCAACCGTTGATACTTCATTCCACTCAGATTCATTTCTAATTTTCAGTTGGCGTGTGACCTTTTTCTTTATTCAATTTGAGGTCCTGATCACTTCCTTTTTCTGCCTCCCTACCTTCCCACCTACCTTTACCCACACAGCTAGTTTTTGACTGTACCCACATACTAATAACAGCGAGAGTGCCAAATGGGGTGTATAAGATCTTTAGGGAGAAATGTGAAATGAAGCACATTGTTCTTTAGGGCTCCCAGGGACCAGTTACCCATCAACAGAAACAAATGAATATGCAAAATTATATGTCTCTGTATGTAATTTATGCAGAATGGGATAATGTTGGGATTGTGCCTTAAATAGTTCTGGGGTATGTGCTAGGCAGCCTTTAAAGTGGCCCCAGAGTTTGCCACATGCTAGTAATCACACCCTGTGTGAACCCTCTCCCTCTCCCCACCCCACCCCACCGAAAGAAAACTGTATCTGGTGACTGTCTTTAAACAAATAGAAGAGGACAAAGCTGATGGGTGCCACTTCTGAGATTAGATCACCACCTTAGTTTCTGCCACTTTGGGAGAGTCCATGTGGCCAGGAAGCAGCAAGAACCTGAGACTTGTCACCTAGAAACCCATGAGCAAGCCTGGTGACCCACTGCTATTTCAGATTCCAATCGCTCACCACTTCCTTCAAGATTTCTCTGACGACCCTTATTAAATTAACTCCCTGTCATTTACTCAGGGACCACCCATGGCAGCGCTTGGTTAATTTCGTGGGTTCATGACCAAGGTGTCATCTTCCCTGTTGTGTAAGCTCCCCGAGGGCAGGGTCCATGTCTGTTTTGGCAGACAGTGTATTCCGGCTACTGGGTACGAACTACCCAGTAAATGGATTAATTATAGCTGCTGTTTGCTACCAGGAGAGCAAGTGCAAAAACAATGAGCCTTCCATGGAACCCAAAAAGGTGGGGCTCAAGGAGACATTTTGAATATACACCATCTTCAAATAGGGGGTGGGAGTTTCTTTAGATGAATGACAATGTTTGCAGAGTGCAAGCATTCACAATTATAGCAACCTCTATTCCCGTAAACTACAACAGCCTTGGAAAAACCCAGGATTTCAGGTCAAACCCTGGAGGGTTGGCTCTGCCTTCCCATTAGCTCCACCTGCTCTATTCTGGGGAGAGGCCCCGTGGGTCCCCTCTCAAGGGCTTCTGTGACATGATGGCCCTTTCCGAGGTGTCACTGCACCAACCCACCGTGCTGTTTGGGTGCCTTGCTGGGCTGCCCGTGGGGCTTCTGCCTTCACGTCCCCAGCTGGACAACTGGTCAGCCAGCCTCCACTCTGGCCTTAACCCACTGGCCTTCCTCTCCAGTCACTGGCCCTCTCCCCTTGCATTGACTCAGCTCCAAGCAGTTTTGTAACCTGCAGGTCACAGATTCCCTTATTTTTTCCTGACTGAAATCCAAGGGTCTACGATCTGCCAATCATTTCATTTCCAATCCTTGTTTCTTTTCAGGGAACAGGGGGCTTGACAGGATGTGAGGCAACTGTAGACACTGCATCGGGGAGCATGGAACAAGACCCTGCCCTCATTCAGGAACCTTCCATTTCCTGGGATCCAAAGGCAGCTCACCTCTGGATGAGGCGTTCAGCTGTTCTCCTAGCAGGGCTGAAAATATGTCCTCTTGACACAAATTTCTATGCAAAATCAGGTTTCAGAACATTATTTTGTTTATCTTCCAGCCTTTGTTGCCCAGATGCCAATATTATTACCATCGGCTTTCAAAGTACAAGTCTGTATACAGATCACTGAGTCCAGGAGGGGTCCTGAGTCATCTGAGATAATTGCCATGTTTCCCCCTTAGGGCATCTATATCTGTGAATCAGTGATGCAGAAAAAGGAACTTCATAAAAATAAAGGGCTGGTCGAAGTGAGTACAGAGCTGGCTGAACCTGAGAGCGGCCTTGGACGGAACATCATCATTGGTGTGTCATCCAAGGGTGCAGGGTGAGTCCTGCTTCCTGGCAGCCTCACCAGGTAGGCAGGTGACTACAACTGGGCACAGGTGGAAATACCCAGCACAGCCTGGGTGCTCTGGAGCTGAGTGCTGTCGGGAGGTGGTGCTAGCCTCATTTACTTAGCTGAATCATTTGGAGAAAGCAGTTGCTGGGCTAACCTTGCTGGGGCGAGAGCCACAACAAACCACATCCTTCTTCCCTGTCTCTTTCATTTCCACGTTGATGACTTTGATGACTTTTAGTTGCGCAGACCTTATCATATGGCCACTGAGAGATGCTGTTTATTCTCTGGGCTTCAAGACCCTCCAAGCATGAATGGCACTACCTAGAAGTTTTCTTATGGATAAATGATGTCTCTAGGAACCTAACCCACATGCAAGGAGAACATTCAGTAGCACAGTTCCTTGTTGGTTCTCTACAGTCTGTAGGACCCAAAGAAGGGTCAATTTGTCCTTTCAGGAATAGCTGTGAGTCCTGTGGGAATGGCAGAAGGGATGTTTCCAGCAAGCTGGTTATTAGGGCAAACAGAGGCGCACAGGACGTGCAAGTATTTGTCCCATGGATATTCGAGATCATCTCAGGCAGAGTCCTCATTCTCAGGAAAGGGACAATCAGTGCCTTGGGCCAGGGCTTCGGTGGCCTCGTAGCACCCTGAGCCAGCCTTCAAGCCCCCAAGCGAGCCCGCTGCTCTTGCATGACTGTCCACCAGGGGGCAGGCGAAGGCAGGAGAGGAGCGGCCGCCTCTCTGGGCTGGTTAAGCACCGAGGCGCACACCCAGCAAAGGGTTGTTTGTCTAACTCAGAAAAAGGCCAGGCCTCTCTTCCTGCCTGTTGTGGCCTTTGGGATTTTATATAGTGCGGTTTGTGACATCAGATACCATACAACTATGGCAACCGGGATACACAGCTTGGTGGGAACGTTAATAAACTGGAAGAAAAGTGATCCCTGGTTCTCATCGTTTCCTCACTCTTTGTGGTCATTCGGTCTACACTTCATTATCCTTTATTATCCCAAACAATTAAGATACACTTGAATTCAGTGAATTTTTCGACTGTATTATTTTTTAAAGATTTATTTATTTATTTATGCATACAGAACTGGGGTACAGGTCAGAGGTGCAGGGGTGAGGAGAGGAATCACCAGAGACAATGGGGAGCAGAACAGGCAGATTGACAATGTACACTGCTGAGGGGGAGCGGCAGGTGGGACAGGAGAGATCTGCTGCGCCATGTGGGCCACCCCCCTGGCTGGAGATCAAACTTATGCTGAAGCAGCTGTGGAGAGCTTCATAGTGCTGTGCTTTAACCCAGCTGCACCACCAGGGAGGGCCCCCAGTGAATTTTTTTTAATGAAAAGATAAACGGGAAAAAATGGTTTATTTTTTTTAGCCTTGAAAATGGCAACCATTTCCCCATGTGTGAGTTACCGCTTCCTGCTGTTATCTGTTCCGTGCTCCCCGCTTACCCGTATATCATTTCACGGGAAAACGATTTTCTTGATAATTCCCACACATTTATTTGAAAAGTCATTTCCTCCTAAGAAACTTCAGGTGTTGGAACCCCTTAATTGGCTTAATTTTCCCCTAATCCTCAAGGATGAAATAAAAACAACACAACTGTTCTGCTCTACAAATTATCCTCTCATACAAATGATCAGACGCATAGACCTAAAATAAACCAGACTGAGCATAAAGGAACAGACTTTCTAACAGACCAGACCAGAGAAATGAACGGCTTTAGGAATGAAATTGCTTCATACAAAATCAGAGGGTTCTGTGTGGAGAATGTCCGATTAGAAGCCCTTCAAGGCCTGCTAACATTAATAGAAAGCTTTGCCTAATGAAGTTAAAGACTCTTTAATGAATTGCATCTTTAATTGGAATGAGAACAAACCAACCATATTACATAAGCCAGCGGGGAATGGTAAAACTGTCCTAAAAGAAATGGTTTTCTGTGAAATTAGAATTCTTATGCAAACCTTTCATGCTGCAGAGTCTTTGAATGGTATCCTTGATTTCATCCCAATAGTAATCATAGCTGAGAAATATCCTTTAAAGCGACAGCATAATGTCAAGTTACTTTAATGGTTTGCAAAATGGTGTTAAGAATTACCTAAAAATATGCATTTGCAGTGATACCATAGATTCGTTCATCTAAAATTGTTTGATTTTTTACTTAAAACCATAAACAAGCTTCGGTATATTTGGACACAGATTTTCCTGGAATCTCCAGATTCCATTGTTTAAAAGTATCCCATAAACAAGACAAAAAGTTTGGAGAAGCATCCTCTGATTGGGTATTCAGGCTTACAAAGACAGTAATTACAGGGCCAGAGACAAGTCAGCTCCATTCATCTAAATTCTCTTTCACATATCAACATAGCCTGACTTTGATTTTTTTAGATGCAAAGAAAGGACATTGATGTAACTCAAATAAAGCAGTTTTTCAACTGAGGAGTTGGGAATCGGAAATGACAGACTTGATGGACATCACCTTAGAGGAGTAACAAACTCTTAATTGACTATAGCTGTTTAAAACAAAAACAAAAAACAACATCTTTTTTCCAAGGAGTTCAGTTTTTGTGTTCTTTCGAGGGAACATTTAATTGGGAAATCCCTAAAGGCTGTCTTTCCCTCTCTCCCTGCCCTTCTGCTTTGCGTCTCCCTGTGACACCCCAGCAGACCCTCGGGGCTTCCCAGGTGGCCTCTGTGGTCAGCGTCCATCTCTGCCACTCAAGTGACCTCTAGCCTTCCTCGCCTTTCTGTGGGCCAAGGGCCCCTCGACTCCTCCTGACAAAGCACTTTCAGCCACTCTTGGATTTCTTCACGGTTGATTAAACTGTCTGTGTTTACTCAGTGCCCTTCTCCTCTTTCTGTGTCCGGCTGCTGACCTTTCTGTGGGTTCATCAGCACAGGAGAAAACTCACCGGGCAGCCATCTAACTGCTCGGAGGCCCCTCTGCAAAAGCCTCGGTCGGGGGAAATGTTGAGGCTGTTGAGATATTAGTACATCTTTGAAGCACATGACCTTTGCTAGGGTAGTTTCCTGAGCTGCTGTTGTTGAGGGGGGCCGGAAGCACGTGAAAGAGGACACCAGACTGCCTTAACCACCGGCTTCTCCCTTGAACCTCAACGAGGTCGGTCAAGTTGCCTGAAACTCACACATGAAGGTCTGTGGTTCCAAAGAGTGGCGCTAGGGCGTAGGAAAGCGGAAGTGAAGCCGGGCGGGGAGTGTTGTTTGAGTGACAGAAACAGCCTGGGCAGGCACATCAGGCCCGACTCCCATCTCAGAGATTCTGCTGGGCGTGTGTACACGTGAGGCGCGCAGTGCGGTCATCCCGGCCCGGGGCAGGTCGACCTGACGCCGGCACCCTCCTCTGGCTGAACACTGCAGCCGGCGCTGCGGGCCCTCTCAAATGACATGTTTCCATTTTGCGTGTTTGCGTACAGGAACCTTGTCACTCAGACTGGACTGCAGGTGCTTCGGTTAGGGGGCTGTGCCAGCGGTGTCTCTGCAGGCCTGGGAGTGCCGGGGGCAAGTCAGTGAAAGGGAGGAGAGATGGGTGACCCCTAGATCTTCCTGACCGTTCCTTCGGCGCCATCTTCCTCACCCCGGGGAACTCTGTCGACCCTCCGATTGCTCAGGATATAGCTCAGCTTCCAGTCGGCACAATTGGTTGGCCTTTTTTTTTTAGTTTTATTTGTCCACTTTATCTTTGGGTCACAGTCTTGCCATTTTTATACTGCTTACTCCTAGAGAAAGGGGTTCCTCTGAACTCCTGTTGTGAACTTGCATCACTGTGGCGCTGTGGGCAGCTGGAAGCTTAACGCAGACACCAGCTCCTCATCACTGGAATCAAGTCGCTGAGGGCATCACAGTCCTGGTAGAATTCACATCTTACCGGTGAGATCTGCTCCCACCATTTGTGCCAGTTAGGATGCCCTGGGCACAGCTTGGTGTTGCTCAGGTGAGCTTGTAGGAGAGCTCAGACTCATCCTCTCAGGCCAGGTTTCTCAGCCAAGTTGTGGGGCCGGACATCTGGGGTAGGGGTGTTCACTGGCATAGCAGGGTATCTGACAGTGCCCCACCCCTCACCCTCCAACCCCACTAGTTGCCAGTAGCATTTCCCAGTTGTGCATTTCCAGACATGGGCATATGTCCCCTTTGGAAGGGCACAAGCACTGGCTGGGTGCCCTGGCCTTGTGGCCCAGGAGCTGTGCCCCACCACAGAGGGAAGGAATGAGCTGTCTGACCACAGCTCTTCCTCTTCTTGGAGGTTTTTTTGCCTTTTTTTTTTTTAATGTAACTACCATAATGGACCATTCCTGCTTTGGGGACAGTTTGCCAAAATGCATTTAAATTATACAGTTCTTTACCACTTTGCTTTTTACCCTTTGGGGGTCAAAGCCGTGGGTGGGGCCCAGTTTTCTGTGGCTTGATCCCATCTTGTTTTAGGAAACCCACAGCTTTCAGAAGACTCTGAGGGGCACATGGCGAACTGACAGGGGCAGTTGACTGTGCGCTGGCCTGGACACTGCTCTCTTGAGGACACTGAGCTTGGGAACCTGCTTCTCCACTGGCCCATCCAGGAACTGGAATTTTATTTCCTCCCTGGGAATTAGTAAAAGCAATGTCTCATACCAGCTGACCTCTCCAGAAACTGGGCTACATACCAGACAGTGCAGGATTGTTTTAGAAGTGGATCCCCAGAGCTCTGGCGGGCCCGGACACAGGGGGTGTGGAATGTGGCACAGAGGGCAGAAGGCCCAGGCTGCAGGCTCCCCTCGTTGCCGCCTGTCTCAGCTGCCAGGGGATAGCCTTGTGGGCAGCCGGGGCCAAAGGTGGGGACTGAGGGAGGCTGGCTGGGAGCTGAAAGATGTGCGCAACAATCACTCAGAGTTTATTTCATTGACGTGGCAGCGTTCACAGGCTGAGTGCCAGTTGCCATGCCAGGTAGATACCTTCCAGTGGGGTCCCCTGTCCTTCTGGTGACCAGGACCCTGCAATCTCTGTGGCTGACATGGAACCAGGACAAAGGGAAGAGCCTGATGAAATAGCCCTGCTCTGAGGAAAGATCCTCTCCCCTGAGGTGGGAACCATCTTACAGCCCCCAGGGGGCTGCCCTCGTAGGGGCAGGCTGCCTTCTGCAAAGCTCCTTGCCCTCGCTCCCTGTCATCACATGCTGCTTGCAGGGGCTGCTTGCCCGCCTGGCTTGCTAATACCGTGTCTCCCGCGCCATGACCTTTGGCATTCTATGCTTGCTGAACACAGCTTCCAGAACCTGGTGATGGGTCAAACAGAGGGGCAGCCTCAGGGCTGCCCAGGGCGATAAGCTCGGTCAGCTGGGCTCTGCAGGCGAGTCACTTGACCGAACCCTCTGGGATACCCCTTCCAGGGAGATAGTTTCTTGATTGAGTGGAACTTTGATAGGCATGTTTGCTAAGTGGCTGCCTTTGTGACCTTCGTATTTCTCCTAATAGAGGGGCATCCCTGTGGCCATGTTTTCAGCCAGGGAGAAGAGAAAGCTGCCTCTCCCTGACATACCAACACACCGTCAAGGAGTCTTTTGAGTCTTGTCTCTTTTGAGTCCTGTCGGTGAAAGGTGCTCTCTGGCTCCAGGCGCGGGCTGGCAGCAGCTCCTGGGCTCTAGAAATGTCTGTGCCTGCCTGCTTCCCTGTCAGGACCACGTGGGGCAGTAGACAGCCACAATGAGAACGCTTTGCCCTCGTGAGTCTCTTTCCCATTGCTGGGCCTTTGTCAGAGTCTTTTGTCACTTTTGAAAATGTTATTTCTTGGGAAATAAAAGAACAGTACGGCCATGGTTAGTGTTGCCAGTAAGTTCTATTACTAGAGGCTCAGTTATTGTCATAGAAAAATATGAATCTGATCAGTGTGCTCTGAAATCTGTTACTACCCCACCATCCTCTTTGTCCCCAAACACCATGGTACCTGCCTGGAAAAGCAGGATGTTCAGAAGCCATTGTGCTGGGAGAATGGAAGCTCAATGCTTGTATGTAGCTGACTCCTTCAGAAGGAACAGGAGAGGGTGGAAGGGCCGGGCTTTGCCATGGGGCTCTCTGTAGTTCTGCTTCAACAGGGGCCTGAGGTGTAGTTGATGGTGGTCAGGAATGTTCCATATTTAATGTACAAGGCAACTGTCTGTTTCTCTGTTTGTCACATTTGATGTGAATACCTTCCCTCCAGGGGCACACCAAGCTGGGGGCAGGACTGGCAGTGGGACCCCAGATTTCTAGGATCACATGGAACAGCTTTGGGGATCACTCTTCTCACACACAGGTCTTTGAGAAGCGTTATTTTTATATTAAATATTGATGTCATAATGGAACTGAGTACTCAACCTGCATTTAAAGATAATGCACACACTTCAAAAACATTTATGTGTCTAAGGTGCCTCCCTAGACTCCTGAGGTGAGTCCTGTGATGGGTTCCATAGTGTTGCCCCCAAATATGTTAAGTGCTAACTCCTGGTTCTCAGTATGTAGACTTATTTGGAAATAGGGTTGTTGCAGAAGCAGTTGAAGTTTGCAGCAGTCATGCCAGATTAGGTTGGGCCTCAGAGACTGGTGTCCTCACAAAAGGGGGAAATCTGGACACAAACATGCACACAGCGGGTGGCTATGTGAAGATGAGGCAGAGGGGGGCTGATGTGCTATAAGGTTGGGATGCCAAGGATTGCCAGCAAGCTGCCAGGAGCGAAGCAGGAGCTTGGAACAGATCCTGCTCGGTCTCAGGAGCGGCCCTGTCATCATGCTGGTTTCAGACTTCTGGTTTCCAGGCTGCAAGACAATGCATTTCTGTTGTTGAAGCCACCCAGTCTTGGGGCTTTGCCACGGAAGCTTGGAACAAACTCATTCAAGTGGTCCATCCTTTCTCTTTAGAGGTGCAACCTTGGCAGAGTTTGAGAAGCACTCAATTGTCATGGGAAGAGCTCAATGTTAGGGTATGTCAGACCCAGCTTTAGCTTCTGGCCACACCATCTACAAGTTGTGTGGCCTCAGGCATGGCTCCAAATGTTCCATGCAAGCCTTAATGGGAGATGGAATGATGAATGATGAACAATAAATAATAGATGGAATCATACCAAGGGAACTGGTAGCCAGGTTGGTTTTCAGGAGGTGTCGTTCTTGTTCCCCCATTCCCTTCTCACCTCCCTGCTCCTACAGTTTGTGTTGAGGGAGAGTTGGGAGCCCAGGGCTTTGGGGCTGGATATTAAATCAGGCCACCTAACTTTATCCCGGTGCTGGGTTTCCTTTGACATCATCGTTCAGGGCTTCCACCCTGGGTAAATATTTCTAACCTTGTTTCCCACAGTCAGCTGTAAAGGTGTGTGAAATGTGTGGCCAGTGGGCCCAGTGCTCTGTGCAGCCTCTGTGTGAGGAAGGACCTGGTAAGCAGAGGTTCTCCAACCCCCTACAGAACCTTCCTCATAGGAGAAATGCTCTCATTTCATTTTCTCCCTCCTTTTATGTATTCTTACCTAGGGTGATTATTGTTTCATAAGAGGTCATATTTGGTTCAAATGTGTTTTGTAATTCTCCTTTATGGATAAGCACAACTGATGGTGACTAAGTGGCCTGAATGGCACCTTTCTGATAGGATGAAGGCACACAGGAGCAAACATAGTTTGCTGATTTAGAAAGGGTGCCTGAGTGGTAAGTTAGCATCAGTAGGACAATCACAGACTGGAGTCAAACCGTTAGGGATCCCACTGGCCCAGGCAAGTGGGACCCTCAGGAGAAAGCTAGAGGCTCCTTTCCCCCAAACAATGCCCAGTGCACAAGCACAGCTCTTCTCTATGGGATTTGCAAACAACTGCAGGGGCTCAGGTCTCCCCCTTCACTCAGCTTAGGTGGGTGAACCCCACCTTCTACCTTATTTCCCCCTCAAAAAAGTGCAGGCACAGGTCTAGGTTAAAGGGAGTGTGACTCCCTTTCTATTTCAAGACTCCAGTTAACTTGGATAAATATTAAGTGGCCTGGAGTGAAGAACAGTTAGTGTACAGTGGTGTCAGTGGGAGAAACTAGAAATCAAGTTTTGCTGAATAAGAAGACAGTAGATGCTAAAACTCTGAATTCTCTCAAGTGGCTAAGGGATCCCCGATCCTTCTAGGTGGACTTTGCCTCTGACCAAACCAGTGCTGACTGGTCCCAAGTCAGCTTCTAGAAGATGCCACTGGCCCCTCAATCAGCACAAATCATTCCATGAATCTTGAGCTTGAATGGTGTCCTATTGCCGCCACAGTAACCCCCATTCTGCAGCATTAACCCCTTGGATGTTTTGCTCTTCCAGCCCCCAATCCAGAGAATTGCTCCCCACAGAAAATCCATCCATAAGAAAACACCATTTAATGTCCTCTTCTCCATCTGAAATGTGCAGCAATGTGACATCATAACTTATCTGGCTGACCTGGAAATTTCTGGAAGTCCTTTCCATTCCTCAAATCTGTGATTTTTAAAGTCGTTTCAAATACCCATACCAAGGGTGAGTTTTTCTGAACACAATGATGGCTCACACAAAATGACTAAACCTGGTAGAGAATCTCACTAAATTCGGACCGCAGGGGGAATCTCATTTGCTTTTCAGGCAAAACTCTTTTCCCCATTAAATACTGCTTTAAAAACGGACAGATTGGCCCTCCCTGGTGGCGCAGC
>NW_004567115.1:30858434-30908382 GCF_000260355.1 Condylura cristata
CATGGCGTGGCAGACCTCTCCTGACCCGCCCACTGCTCCCCTCAGCAGTGTACTTCATTGATCTGCCTTCTGCTCCCCACTCTGTCTCTGGTGAAGCCTCTCACCGTCCCTGCACCTCTGGTCTGTACCCCAGTTCTGTATGAACAAACAAATAAATCTGAAAAAAAAAAAAAAAAAAAAAAAAAAAAAACACACAGATTCTAACTGATTATTTGTATCAGCATAGGAAACAAGGGGAGAATGAAAATTAGAAATGAACATTTGTGCCCTGTTAATACAAAAAGTAAGTGTACAAAAAAGAAACAAGTTGGCTTCATCCTCCATCCTGATGTCCTGTGTGGCCCAGAGTCTGCCCTGAGGGTCACCCCCACTTTCCGCTCCCCAGCGGACCCCACCTACTCAGTTCTTCCCCACCTTCCACATTGCCATTGGTGGCCTCATCCTGAGATGTCACCCAGGGGGGCTTCTCATTTCTCCCCCAGCCACCACCCTCTGCAGGCAGCTAGGCCTTAGGTCCCCAGGACAGCCCTGGGCGCTCCCTGGCTTATATCACACCAACTAGTTCGTGCATAATAGTCTGGACTTACTCTCTAGGAGGTGGGGACACTACTTATCTGTCATTGTTCCCCCACAGGCTCAGACACTATTCAAACACATTGGGGATACACTTTAATGAAGTGTGAGTTGAAAGAAACTACAGAAAACCAGGAAAATGGATGGAGGAAGGAGGGACTCCTTGGATTTTTCAGTGTTTGAAAGTAGCCAGGATCACTTTCTGTTGTGGGGTCCAGCTTGTGCTCATCCACCTGTAGAAACCTCCTCCCAAGTTATGACACCCCAAAATATCCATGGATGTTGTCAATGTCCCCAGGAGCAGAACTGGAGATGGTTGGGAACCCTGGATGTAGGTTTGGTTGCTGAAGGCTGAGACTAGGCCTGGTCACACCCCTTTACGTACTTGCTCCAACGGCTGTCACTACCACTGCCTTAAGACAGCAGTGTAAGGCGGTGACTTAGACTTCTGGTCAAGTATTTCACCCAGGCAGTCTGTCACAGAGCCTGCTACTCAAACTGGAGTTTTCTTAAATGGATGAAGAAAGAGATGTGGGCAAGTCTCACCCACTATAAAATAGGGCTTTTGTTTTTCTGCAACTGTAGTCTTGAAGACAGCAAAGCAGTTACTAGGAGGTGCTTGTGGTTGAGCCAGGAAGACCACAAGGCAAAAAGGGATAACAATAACAGAAGTTGACATGAAAGGCTTTTTCTCTGTGGTAGCTCACAGGGGACCATCAACTGCTTAGTAATTAACACCTACAAATTCAGGCAGGTGCAAACCTATTGTGCACATGCCCTAGAGTTGTGAATGTGGATGGTTTGGCTATTTTTGGTGTGCAGGGAGGTCAGCCTCCCGCCCCGCCGCCCCCCTCCCCATCACCATGTTGGCCTCTGGGGATGGGGCCTGTGCCTCCATCTCAGAGCAGCATGCAGGCAGGAGGAAGTGTTAAAGTACATTTGCTCAAATGTGGCAAATGGGGTTTGACCAAACCACCCTTGTTTTTCTTTGAAGCAATCACACTGTCATGTCAGGGAACTGTAGTGGTGATGCTCAGTGTTCATGGCCCTGGGCCGTGGGATCTGTGGGGCTGGTTCTCACTCCCTGAGGCAGTGTGTGGAGAGTGGACCCGGAGTGTATGTAAGGCAGTGACCCCAGGCTCCCAGGCCACATCCTTCCTTGTGACATCAACTCACCTGCTGGAGGAAGGGCCAACATCCTTGGGCCAACTGACTAACGCCCTGAGGTTTGGGGTAGAACATCAGCAAAGATTTTTGAGGGTAATCAGGCATAGAGAAGTGTCTGCCATGTGTTGGGGTCTTGAGGGTGGGCAGATACAGGGGAGGAATATCTATTTCTGACCCTCCAGGAAGCATATGGCAAACTTACGCAAATGAGACCCAAACTGATCAAAGGTTTGAAAGAAAATATAAGTAAAGCCCACAGGACTGTGAGGTCAGTGGCTTTACATTCAGGTGAAGTAGATGGGATTTTGGCTCTTTGGGGATGGAGTTGGTCTAGAAGGGAGACAGCAGAAGGGACTGCATAGAAGAGGAGGCTTCAGGGTGAGCTATGGAATAGAATTTGCAGAGTGGGAAGAGACACATTCTGGACTTGGAGTAGGAGCCCCTGGACTCAGATTAAAGGTCGTGGAGGCAGAAGAGGGGACTAGGTCGAAGGCTGTCAGACATCTGTGTGATAGCATGGAGCGAGCACAGGGTCCCAGGCATGTGGGGCACAGCTCCATCAAGACTATTTCCAACCCACTTGTTCCTTGGCTGCTCTCATCACTCAAAGCCCAGAGCTCCAGAAAAAAAGGAAGTTATGGGGCAGAGTTAGCACAGGCTCCTTCATTTTAATCACTCACATCAGCATCCAGCATGGTGCCTCACATGTTGAGACTCATATTTGAGTTTTTCATTGCTCTCTCATCAAAGCCTAACTGTATCTGGAACTCTTCATTTCCACAGAAATTCTGGTAGGTGGGGATGCAGAGGCTCTGTGTGGTAATGAACTTGACTCCAGGTGGTTACGGAAAGATGGCATGATATGCTAGAAAGCGTTTGGTTGGATGGACTTATCCCTAGGAATTACTTCTCTCACATGTGAGAGGCTATTTGCTTCGTGCTTACCTCTAGCTGGTCCTAGAGCAGGCCCCTGAGCCATGTGAGCTCCACAGTCTTCCTTCCCTGGAATCTGGATTTTTATTTTTTTATTCATACAGAACTGGGGTACAAGCCAGAGGTGCAGGGGCAGTGAGAGGCTTCACCAGAGACAGAGTGGGGAGCAGAGCAGACTGATGAAGTACACTGCTGAGGGGAGCAGCGGGTGGGTTAGGAGAAGTCTCCCCTGCCATGTGGGTCACCTCCGGGGCAGGGGATTGAACTAGCACTGAAATGGCTGTGGCCAGCTTGCAGTGCAGTGCTGCATCCTAATCCGTTGTGCCACCAGGAAGGGCCTGGAATCTGGATTTGAGCATATTTAGTATGAGACCAAAACCTACTGGAGTACCCCTATTATCCACCATGGTGTGCCCCAGTGACCCCAAGGTCCTGGTCAGAGAGTCTTGTGTCTTGGACCTTGGAATACATGCTGCTTCCGGTCTGTGGATTTCCCCACTTCCGGTGCTGGTTTCTGAGCCTGGTTCCCCAGCTATTGAGGGACCAATTATTTTTTCAGTAAATTCCCTCTGGGTTTAGGTCAGCCCAGGCTGGTTTCTGCTACTTGCACTGAGGAGCCCAGGCTCACACTCACACTGAACCTGAGTTTCTGAGCATCTCTTGAGTCACACTTGGTTTCAGAATGTTGCCCCCAAGCAAATGAAGACTTTCCATTTCCCCCACCTCCGCTGTAATCATTTCCTAGAACCCTCCTGGTGAGTTGCCCAGCCCATGCTGGTCACTAGCTGATTGTGGTTTTATAACCTGTCTTTGGGTTTCTTTTCATAGTTTTTATTTCTGTTCAGACTAAGCCAGATTTCTCCACCCTGTACCTGGGGAACAAGTTGTTTCAACATGGCTCAAGGAAATGCAAACCAGGAGGACACTTTTTGCAAACCAAATAAGAAACTATTTGAGAGCTTTTACATTGTTCTTGCTTTCTGAACAATAATTCAACGAGTTCAGATATTTATTCTAGGAAAATTGTCAGAGACACAAAAGATGAGTAGATGTATTTATTACAGTGTTATTTAGTAATAGCAAAAATTGAAAACAACAGAAATGCCCAGCAGCTTGGAAGTGGTAATAAACAACAGTTTATTCATATGTTAAGTGATACAACCATTCAAACTCACAGTTTTGGAGAATATTTAATAGTCTCAAGAAAATCCTCACACTATCTCAGTACAAGAGAAACAAACAAACCAGGACACATAAGGGTACTCAATTTGTTTTTTCAATTGGGAAGACCATGCTGGCATGGTTCTGTCTCGATGGGGTTGTCACAGGCAACACCATGAGCAACTGTGCTTTGCTCACAGTGATGGCGAATTCCTAGCTCGGGACCTCACAGTGATGGCGAATCCCTAGCTCGGGACCATGCATGCAGTTTGCCTGGTGTGCAATATATTCCATTTTACATTTGTTCATGGTTGTCTTTTCTTCTAAATAATGCATGCGCTCTTCATGTAAAATCAGAAAAAAATATTTTAGGCAATAAAACTCAGTGTGTGAAGCTTATTGAAATCCTTGCAGCAGTTGTAAAATGTGGTAATACTGTATCTACCCCCCCCCCCCATGGGGCTGCTTCCACCAAAGACAAAACGCAAATGTGTAACTCTGAGGCAAGGTCATAAAAGGTTCTGGAATTTCCGTCCCTTTTCCAAGGAGCATTTGGCCTTGAAACCTGGGTGTAAGAGGTAGACCATCAGAGGGGGCTACTGGGGAGCTCTCTGGCGCAGCTGGTCCCCCTGCCAGCTGACTCTGCTCTGTGTGCTGCGCTCTGCACATGGTGAGGAAGTCAGCTAGGAAGTGGTTGCTTCCACATCCGTCATTCCAATCACTCCCAGACAAGTTGTGTTCAGACAGCATGGGGCAGAGACAATCCATGCCACTGTGCACCATCCCAACTTCTGGCCCACAGACTCCCTGTGCGTGACCAATGTGGGTGTTTCCTGTGCTATTTTGGAGTCGTTTGTTGGTTAGTTGTAGGTACCAAGACCCTGCTGCTTAGACCTCTCCCTCCTTGTGGAACCTTTCCTGATCTTCCTATCCTTCCCACAGTCCCAAGCCCCAAATTAAAATGAATCATCCTTGTCTCCAAAGCCCTTCTTAACGCTTTTATCAGGGAACTGACTCATCTTGTTCTTCTCCAGGAGATGATGAGTTCCTTGAGAGAGGCAATGCCATGAGTCATTGTGATACTCAAAACCCCCCAACAGTGTCCCCCACAATGCAGTCTATGGTCCTTCTACTTTCTTAGTTATCGGCATAATACACAAGGGAGATGGATATGACAGAGAAGCTATTTTTGGTGTGTAAATCAGGCATCTGCAGAATGTGTCACAGTAGGATGGCGTCTGTCCTGCAAACTCTCCTGAAGCCTTTGTGCACGTGGCTGCTGTTGGAAAATACCGTGACTGGTGGTGGCTTAGACAATAGAAATTTATTTTCTCATAGCTTTTGTAAGTCCAATATTAAGAAGTCAGCAGGTTGGTGTTTCTTGAGGCCTCCTCGGCTTCAAGATGGCTGCCTTCTTACTGGGCCTCGAGTGTTCATCCCTCTGGCATCTCTTCCTGTTTTCATAAGCTCCCTACACCTATTGAGTTAGGGCTCCTCTCTTTAACCCCCCCCACCTCATTTAACTGTTAATCACTTCTTTAAAATTTCTATCTTCAAGGACAGCCACATTAGGGTTTTAACATAAGATGCAAGACACAAATCGGTCCCAAACATCACTTGACACCCCACCACTTCCAGATGTCAGTGAAAAGAAATAATGAATCCTGGGATTCACATTTTACCCATAAACACTTTTGAGCTATAAATTCCAGGCTTGTGATACTCTTCCGCAAACCCTTTAAGTGTGACAACTGGCCCTTCTCCACAGTCAGTGACAAGGTTTTGTTTGTTTGCTTGTTTTTTTTTTTTTTTTAAGATTTATTTATTTATACAGAACTGGGGTACAGGCCAGAGATGCGGAGGGTGAGAGGATTCACCAGGGACAGAGTGGGGAGCAGAACAGGCTGACTGACAAGTACACTGCTGAGGGGAGGAGTAGGCGGGTCAGGAGAGGTCTGTGGTGTCATGTGGATCTCTGGGCAGGTGGGAACAACTCAGGAGGAAGTGGCTTAAGCTTCTTAGTGCTGTGCTTTAACCTGCTGCGCCACCAGGGAGGGCCCTGTTTGCTTGTTTTTTTGTTTGGCAACCAAACAAATTCAAAAGAATCTTCTTCAATTTCATTCAATCACAAAACAGTTCTGATTGCAAAGTGGCATATGACATATTGTCATGTGTAAGTGGGTGTTCATCTATCTTATCTGTCAACTTCCTGAGGCCAAATAAAGAACATTAGCAAGGGGACTCAGGGAAGAAATTACCTGGAACATTTGGAGCATAATTTAAGAATACACTGAAACTAAGCTGACTAGCAAGCATGTTTTAGAATTTTTCTCTCAAAAGAATTCCTGAGAATTTCCTTTTTTGGGCAATCTCTGTTTTCCTTTGCGCATGCGCGCGCGCGCGCGAGTGTGTGTGTGTGTGTGTGTGTGTGAAAGAAAGAAAGAAAAAGAGAGAGAGAGAGAGAGAGAGAGAACTAACTGAGTTGAATGCCCATATCTGAACTACAGGTACTGGATAAGGTATGAATGACCCAAACATCCAAGTAACACATTTGCCTTTTGCAAAGCAAGTTAAAATGCATGCATCTTGCATTTTTTACCACTCACTTTTAAGTGGTCTTTGTCGCACTTTCCCATCAGTCCTCACACCTTATTCTCATTGGTCAGAAAGAGCACACAGTTCTTATCTGATCTGCCCCCACCACACAGTCCTCACACACCCTGCAGCTCTCATTTTCGCATAACAGAATGTGTTTGCACAATCATCCCCTGCCTGTGTGGAGTGTTTTCACATTAAAAAGTTCTGTATGGGGAAATTGGTTCTGAAATACATTTTATCTACTAGGTGAAACTGGTAAGGAATCTGTTCCCATCTGTAAGGCTTTCTCCCGCTCAACATGATAAAGCCCTCGAGATTTTATCTTTTTTGAATTGTCTACAGGTAGGAAGAGATTCAATTTGCTAAGAGTCCTGGCTTTTGACACAAAGATAAATATCCTGCTCCTGCACTGTGCTTCACAAAGCAATGATTCATTTTCAAAACCTCTCAAAATCATGAATTCTCTAGATAGAATGAGTCCAAGTCTTTCCTCATTAATTTTAGTATGTTCTCTTTCCGTTGTTTCACTTTAGAAAAGAGGTATAATTACTGCCTTTATGAGTCAGACTCATAGCCCAGCACCTGTTAGAAAATTAAAAAATATTCTTTTCCCTGCACCGCATTGAAAAGTGAGGCCCATTGTTCCACGCAGTTGCTGCGCTCACTCATTTGCCAAAATGACTGTACTGGAAGCTTTAAAAGTCACGGTAATAATGAAAAACAAGGACTAGAGACATTTCCAAATGCCAATACGTAAAGATAGTAACATGAACTTGGTAAACTCTGGTCTTCTTCCTTCTCAAGTGCTCGGAGGTGAAAGGAAAGTCGGGATCACAGGCACAACAAAGTGGCAGGTGCAGGTGGTTCAGGGCTTCTCTCATGAAACAAAAACAAATCCCATGGGTTACTTAGGTACAAAGTGTGGATGCAGCGATGCTAAGGCAAGGTTGTCTATGTATTTGCAGATCATACTGACGTAAAGATGAAAGAATCATGGTCAGTAAAACGGAAGTCACGACATAGAAACTGTTCAGGGAAGGATAAAGTGTGATTGCAGAAGTGTTTTGCACAGTCAATTTCTTGATTGAGTGCTGCATACGAGATGAAGGTCAAAACGCTATAGTTTAGCAAATGACAAATGCAGTGACTTATCCCGATGCAAAACAGGGCTAGAGACAATGGTGGTCTCAGCTTTGCCACACTGATGCAGCCATTCAAAGGGCGTTTCTGTACAAGACTAGCTGGAATTGACTTTAAGAGAGAAATGAGTACTGTACAGATACAGGGATGACCCAGAGGAAGAGCGGAGTTAACACTGACATCAGACATCAGGTTGGATTAACACTCACATCAGGATGGAGTCAGTGAGATATAAAGAGTTTGTATGTGCCTAAATGTGGAAGGATACTGATATTCTTTTTCTACTTTTAATCTAGGCTTTTTGGAGTAAAGTGGTTTTAATATTCTCCTTTTCCTGTAGCCATGAATCAATACTGAATGAATTAGCAAAGAATTGATCCAACTGGTAATATGCTCTTTAACTCTTAGAGGAATGTCTTTTTTCATCTTTTGTGTGTGTGTGTGTGTGTCTGTGTGTGAAATAACCATGAGTTCGATAGATTATTAATAACATTGTCATTGGAGCTTCTGGGGTTCACTGAAAATATTTGTTGAATTGTTTACGTTGATTTGAAACTAGTGTTTTGTTGTCAAACATGGAGTTGTTACCTTCAGAAAAGCCAGGTGTTGATCTTCTTTTCTGAAAATTTTTGCAGTATTTAATGTAGGAAATATAGCATCTGGTAAGATAATCCTTAACTTAGTCTAATGATTAGCACAAAGGACTTATAAATTTAAATGAATAAAAAAACAATTATATAAAGTTTTAAAATATAGACAAGTTTATTTAAAAAGAGCATGGGTTTTCAGGATTAATTTTACTGATTTTTATTTTTCACAACAGCTTTATTAATATTTGAGTTTTATATATCTAAAACTCATATATCAAAAAATTCATCCAGTTAAATTGTGCAATTCAATGGCTATATTCAGTTTTAACTATTAGGGTTCTGTAACGGTCAATATTCTCACTGTGTTAAAAAGAAACTCTGTGTCTTTTAGCAGTTAGCCATCTTAATTCATCTTGTTTAAAGTAAACATACACACAAAAGAAAAAGAAAAAAATCAAAACACCCATCACTATCCATTATACACCCCTCCACCCTTATATCCACCCCCCTCTCTTCATGTCTGGTAACCTTATTGTGTTTATTAATGTCCACTAATTTATCTTGATTTGTTTTGTCCATTCATGCACTTTCTTTCTATTGCCATATATAAGTGAAGTCATCCAATATTTGCCTGCATCTTTTGGACTAAATTTGCTTTGCATAATCTTGAGTTGCATCCAGTTTGTGGCAATTAGCAAAATTCATCTTTCCTTGTAGTTGAATAGTTTTCCATTATGTAGATTCCTATCATCTATCTGTGGGTGCTTAAACTTCCCATATCTTAGCTATTGTGAAAAATGTTACAATAAATACCTGATGATTTTGTACTCTGATAGATTGCTGGGTCATGTGGTTGTGCTAGTTTAAGTTTTTAAGGAAGCTTGTTTCCACCAAAATGGCTGTACCAGTTTGCATCGCTCCCAACAGTATACAGGGTTCCTGTACAGGGATCCTCCTTCTCCACATTCTCACCAACACTTGTTAAATTTTTTTGATGTGTGAGGTGCTATCTCATTGTAGTTTTGATTTGCATTTCCCTAATACAATGTGGTGATCAACATTTTTTCATATATCTGTTAACTATCTGTATATCCTTTCTGGAAAAGTGTCTATTCAAATGTTTTTCCATATTTTAACTGGGTTTTTTTTTTTTTGTTTAAATTGGATGAGTTCTTTGTATACCTTGGACAATAATTCTTTATCAGAACTTCTTAAAGATTCCCTCATTTAGCAGGCTGTCTTAACACGCTGATGTTTTCTTTTACCAAGAAAAAGCTTTATAACTTGATGCAATCGCAATTGTTTAGTTTTTCTTTTATTTTCCTTGTGATTGGGGTTGAGGACTCCCCTCCTCCCCCATCTCTAGTGATATCGTGAGATGTATCATCTGGTCTGGGTTTTTTATGGATTTTATGTCATGATCAAGTCTTTAATCTATTTTTTATCTATTTTTATATTTGTAGTTAGAGAGTCATTCAGTCTCATTGTTTTTACGTGATTATCAGTTTGTTTTTTTTTAACACTATAATTAAAAGGATTCTTCTTTCTCCATTATGTGGTTTCGGCTCCTTTGTTGTTTTTGTTGACTCGTTTCTTGGATTTATTTCTGCGCTTTTGATTCTGTTTTATTGATTTGTGTCATTTTTTTATTAGTCACAGTTGCTTTATAATGTAGCTTAAAGTTGGGTAATACAATACATCCATTTTTTTCCCCTCAAGATTTCTTTAGCTATTTAAGATCTTTTTTTGGTTCACAAAAAAAGCACAAATTATAGTGCTTTTTGTTCTATTTCCTTGAAAAATATCACTGGCTTTTGGTAGGGATTGCATTAAATTTGTATATTGTTGTTGGCAAGATGGTCATTTTGATTATATTAATTCTCTTTATCTATGAAATTGAATATCTTTCCATCTTTTGGTATCTTTAAAGTGCTTTAAAGTTTTCATTTTATATATCTTTCACTTCCTTTGTCAAATTTATATCTAAGTATTTGACTCTTTTTGAAGTAATTGCAAATGAAATTGTTTTCTTGATTTCTTTTTATCCTTTATTGTATGTGTATGTAATGCAAGGGTTTTGTGTATGAATTTTGTAGTCTGACACTTTTTGGTACTCATTTGTAGTTTCTACTATGTTTTGTGGTAGAGTCTTTAGCATTTTCTATATACATCATCATGTCCTCTGCAGATAGTGATAGTTTTACTTCTTCCTTTCCAAACTGGATTCCTTTTATTTCTTGTGGGTTTTATTGTTCCCTAGATGCTCTGGTTAAAACCTCTAATGGTAAATTAAATAGACGTGGTGAAAATAGTCTCTTTGCCTTATTTCTGACTGATAAAGGAAAGCTTTTATATTTCTTCCTGGTCTTGGTAAATCGTGCTCTTCTAAAAATCTGTCTATTTCAAATTTACTTGCATATATTTGTTTAGTTTATCATTCTTCATATTTCTATGGTATCTGTTGCAATTTCTCCACTTTCATTCTAATTCTAATTATTAAAGCTTTCACCCTTTTTTTTCTGTGAGTCTAACTAAAAGCCTGTTAAATTTCTTTACCCTCTCAAAGAACAAACTCTTGTTTTTATTGATCGGTTGTAGTGCCTTTTTGGTTTCTGATTCACTGATTTTCTTATTTGAATGAGGATAATTAGACTTTTATTTTAAATTCTTCTTTAGCTAAGTTACCTAGTTCTGCTAGTTCTGTGGGATTTAGATTTTCCCAGCTTTTTTTTTTTGTTGTTGTTGTTGTTGTTCTACCATTTGTGTTATATCCTTCTATCTCTTCTGGTTCTTAGTGGGGTAAGCTAAACAGTTTTCTTCCCCTAACTTGAAGAGTTTGTCTTAAGTTAAGATTGCAGATACAATCTTAGATTGCTTGCCAGGAATCTGGACTGTCTGTTGTTTCACAGACTGATGTCTCTGCAGCTATTGAATCACTGGAGCTTGCTGGCAGAGATTAGGAACCAGGGCAGTGGAGAGCCTAGTGGTTGTTGCTAGAGTGCCAAGAGTTCAAACCTCCTAAGGAGTTGTGGGAACCTGACTGAAGGGGTTATCTGCAGTGACCTCTCCCTTAGACCTTTTTCCGTGAGAGCTTCCACAATAGCCTCGGGCTAACACTAAGACTCAGCTGTGCTTATAAATTCTGAGCCAGTAGTTTTGTTCAGGGATGCAGACAGAAACCAGGTGACCGGGGAATTGCGGTTTGGTCTATGGACAGGCCACTGTCCCAATTGCAGTTATAGCAAGTGAGGGGTATGTGTTTCTTTGGGTGTGTAGATGCTCCTCATAAAAGACTGTTTCCTGCGCAGACTTCCCTCAGTCCCCTCAGGGCTGTGGCACCAGTACAGAGGTACAGTCAGGAGAGCGCTGTGGCCATGGCCAGCTCAAGTACAGAGGCTTCCCCTGAGGCAGAGGCTACTGCAGCCAGGGTCAAGGTGCTGCTAATGCTGGCTCTAGGCAGTAAGCACCTTAAACAAAGTTATCCCACCCATGGCTTCAGGCAACACAGCAGCCAGTTGCTAAGAGGAGCCTTTTGTGTGCAGGCCCACCGGTGGGCCTCTTCCCAGGCTTCCCAGCTCTGCTTCAGGTGCCTCCCCCAGGGTGCAGGCTCAAGCAGAGAGTCCCACCTTGCCTAAGCGCCACACAGGCAGTTGCGTGGACTGTCCAGCAACCTCGGGCACCGCTAAGATGGGGCGCTATGGCTCACCCTCCCTGGCTCCTTGGTTGATTCCTAGCACTGTGGCATTGGCCCTCAACAGCGTCTTTGGCTCCCCTGGCATTCAGTGGGTTTCTACTCCCCTAAATCCTGTCATTGACTAGAAGCAGGACACTGTCCTCTTCCACAACTCTCCAAAGAAGCCACCAGGCTTTAAAGTCTCAATTTGGGTTTCAGCCCCTCAGTCACCAGCAAAAAATACTGTATCATAGCCATTGCTGCCTCTAGAGTAATGCTTCCTTGGCAGTGTTCCAAGCAAAAGTTTGTCATAATTTTTCCTACTTACTCTGCCATGCCACTTGTCCTTGGAAAAATAATGGTTATCCTGTCATCCTCCAGGGGCCATTATCTTTATCTCTATATTGTTTTGTTGTTGATGTGAGGATGGGGCATAAGATGGGACACTGTGTGGCTCACCCTCCCTGACTCGATGGTTAATCGCTAGCACTGTGGTGCTGGCCCTCAACAGCATCTTGGCTCCCCTGGCATTCAGTGGGTCTCTGTTCCCCTAAATCCTTTGTCCTTGGAAAAATAATGGTTATCCAGTCACCCTCCAGGTGCTGTTATCTTTATCTGTACATTAGTTTGTTGTTTATGTGAGGAGACTGTGAACCTGGCATCTTTATGCTTCCACCATCATTGTCACCCCAGGATTAATTTTAGATAGCACAGTTTGTTCCAATTTGCTACAGACTTAAACTAACCAAAGAATCAAAATGAGTAAGACCTATATCTTGGGATTTTTCCAAACCCAAAGCTACATCTCATATTAAGCTCTGTATTGATTTGGTCTCCCAGAAAAGATGACTAGAGAAATTCCCTAGCCTTGAATTCTTATAGTCAAAAAAAGTTTTAAAATAATGATGCTAAGCTTGCACCTTCTTAAGCAGAAAAGAGAAGAAAAATAAAACAGAAACTAAAAGGAATATAAGAATAGTTAAAATTCAGGTCCTCTGGGAAGTAGGCACAAGACAGAATTGGAAGAGAGTGTGTGTGTGTGTGATTTATTGGGGACATTCCTGTCAAAGGCAAAGGGCAGGGGGAGCCATGATACAGGTGTGTCACCTGCCTTTGTTGGGGCTATAGGAGGATGGGTGGTAAGGTCTGTAGGCCATGGTCCAGGCCTGAGCCCACTCAGCCAGCCCAGGCTGTCCACAGAGAAGCCATGCATGGGGCAGACATCACAGTCCTGCTCAGACTGGCCTTGGGCTTCCTGGAAGCAGAGCTTCAGCTGGAAAGCCTTGGTGGAGGCTGTTGGTGAGCTCCCCCTCCCCCACCCCCTCTACCTCCCCAACCCCACCTCCCATCCCACCGTCCCCCCACTTCCCATCCCCTTCACCCCTGCCCACCAGAGGTTGGGACCCACCTGGAGGTTGGGGCACGCTGATGTTGCTCCACACGATCTGCCTCCATCACATGCTTGGGATGTGGATCAGCATGGCTCTACCTGTTATCTACTGCTGTTTAACAAATCACTCCAAACACGGCACATTCAAGAGCATACTACTATCTCAGGTGACTTCTGAAAGCGGGGATTCTGGGAGTGGCTCAGCGCTGTGGTTCTGGTTCACCGCCTCTCACAAGGTTGACATCAAGGTGTTGCCCAGAGCTGGAGTCATCACAAGATTCAGCTGGGGCTGAGGAATCTTCTGCGGCTCAGTCACAGGCTGGCAGTCTCCCTCATGCTGGCTGCTTGCCTGAGACCTCCTTCTTCTCACTTGGGCCTCTCTGCAAGCTGCTAGTAAGATGGGGAATGATGTGAGAGAGAGCAAGCAAGAGAAGGAGAGAGAGGAAGACACGCAGAGAGGAGGGGCAGGGAGAGAAGAGAGGGAGAGAGAGTGACAGGGAGAGGATGCAGAAGGAGGGAAAAGAGAAGAGGGGGCGGGGAGAGTTGAAGAGGAGGGAAAGGAGAAGGGGAGAGAGAGGAAGAGAGGAGGGAAGAACCAGGTGTTGGCTATAAAGCAGATGGGAAATTAGGTCAGGGGTCACTGGAATGAAGCGAAGTGGGCCCATGCCTGTGTCCATGCTTGCTTCCCGGACTCTATGTCCTCACACAGACTCTACTGAAGGTCTTCAATTGAGCACGCTCACCACGTTGCAGGATGGCGCTCAGCCTGCAGAGATGCCTTTATTTGTTGAACCATATGTGCTACATGATTTATCCAATGACAGTAACCTAAATGCTAGATAAACTAAAAAAAGAAAATGTGTTTAAAAAGTACCTCTGAGATGACACAAAAGGACTGGCAGAGATCAAAAGCAGGACAAAAGCGACATCCTTGCGCGAGGAGAGCCAGAGCTCTCTTATTGTTTCTGCCAAAACCTAGGAACTTTGAACTTTTGGAACATTTTTGATAGTACAAGGCAGGAGATAAAGTCGTGTGCACACAGAACATTGGAAGTTTTACAGGAGACTCCCACATAAGCTGGAATTTCAAAGGGCTTTCCTCTCACTGGAAGAGGAGTAGAAAAATAAACTGCCGGAGGAACAGAGCACAGTAAACCGCGTCTGGTTTGATCTGGATGCTGGGTGACAGCAGTGGGAAACCTCAGTTGTGATGTGCTACAGCCTGGCTTTCTTGTGGCTTTTTGTATGATTTTATAGCACCTGTAACAGAAAAACTGAAAGAGGAACATTTGAATGAAGGTGTTTGCTGATGTTTGCATCATCACTGAGGAGGGCAAATAGAAATCTTTCTGGAAAAAAGCAAGCTCTACTCAAGTTTCAGAATCCCAGGGCCCCAGGACCAGAAGCTCATATGAAAACCACAGCGGTGCTCACACGATCGAGTGGAACCCAACACATGATAGGCAGCAGAATCAGATGTATACAGATGAGGAGAGGCAGACGCTTAACAAACATGCTTGATATATTTAAAGGAATGAAAAGTTTGTGAGCGAGGAATGCAAGTTTTTTTTTTTTAAGATTCATTTATTTATGCATACAGTACTGGGGTACAGGCCAGAGGTATAGGAATGGTGAAAAGCTTCGCTGGAGACAGAGCAGAATAGGCCCAGTGACGAACTACACTGCTGAGGGGCTCAGCAGGCTGGTCAGGAGAGGTCTGCCGTTGCCATGTGGGTCACCTCTGGGGCCGGGGATTGAACTGGTGCTGAAGTGGCTTTAACTTCTCAGTGCTGCATTTACCTGCTGCACCACCAGGGAGGGCCCAGAACGCAAGGTTTTTTTTTTAAAAATTTATTTATTCGTACAGAACTGGGGTACAGGCCAGAGATGCGGAGGGTGAGAGGATTCACCAGAGACAGAGTGGGGCACAGAACAGGCAGATGGACGAAGTACACTGCTGAGGGGAGCAGCGGGCGGGTCAGGAGAGGTCTGCCTCGCCATGTGGATCACCTCCAGGGCAGGCAGGGATCGAACTCATGCGGAAGTGGCTTAAGCTTCTTTGTGCAGTGCTTTAACCCACTGCGCCACCAGGGAGGGCCCAAATGCAAGTTTTTTAAGCAACAAATCAAGCAGCCTGAATACAACGTTCAGAAATGGAAAACTCCTTTCTGTAGAAAAATGGAGGCCAAGCGAAGGAGAAGAAAGCCAAGAAACAGCTGTACGTGCTAGGTAACCAGAACTAACCCTGACTATACATAACAGTAACAATAACAACATCTAGTTTTCTAGCTTAAACAATCAAGATACAATTCAAATACTGATCAAAATATAATATGATTTGGGACAGGGTGAAAAATTATTAAAATATTTTAAGGTTCTTGCTTTGTTTGGATAGAGCACCAAGAGATTAAGATGTTAATATTGTGAGGATGACTCTTAGAAATAAAAATAATTACTCCTAAGGGAGCAGAAGTGAGTGTGTTGGGGGGTCAGGGGAGGGTGGACTAGAGGAGTAGATAGGGTAGAGAAAGAATAAACAAAAGAATAAAAGAAAAATCTTTTGAGCAGATGACCAGGAAGGAAAAAGAACAGAAATTGGAAGCACGTAATCAGAAGGTCGAAATGAAAACCCTAACATCCTCTGTAACAAAACAAGGGGAGTCTTCTACCTTTCAAGTGCTAGGTGTTCCCCATCCTGTTCTTCACAGTGAAAAATCAGCATACACGACCTTTCGAGTAAAAGGCCCTCTTATTCCATAAAGAAGCTATTTTTTGAAGACCTATGTCTCAAAATGGACTTTTATAATAAAATTTTAGGAGCACTCTTAAGAGGACTAAATTTAGAACAGGGTTCATTCTTGATTATTTGGAGTTTTTTTCTTGTGAATAGCTGTATCATGTGTTATTTCTCTGTCCTTTTGTACTATCTGCTATCTTTTTCTCTTTTGTCTGTTTTTAGAAGGGCCTGTGCTTTAGGCTATGACTAAGACACCACTTTCTAGAAATATATCAAAAAGCCCAGACTGAGAGCTTTAATATTGAAGATAATGCATTTTTTTTTAAAGATTTATTTATTTATTCATACAGAACTGGGGTACAGGCCAGAGGCTCAGGGACAGTGAGAGGCTTCACCAGAGACAGAGTGGGGAGCAGAACAGGCAGATTGACGAAGTACACTGCTGAGGGGAGCAGCGGGCGGGTCAGGAGAGGTCTGGCTCGCCATGTGGTCTCCTCCGGGGCAGGCGGCAGGCGGGAATCGAACTCATGCGGAAGTGGCTTCAGATTCTCAGTGCTGTGCTTTAACCCGCTGCGCCACCAGGGAGGGCCGAATTTTTTTTTTTTTTAAGGAATCTGAGGCCTAGGATATTTTGCTTCTTTGAGGGTGCTAAAGAGTCCTTCCCTAAAAGTATTTCCAAGACCCTGCAGCCATGGGTCTGGTTATTTGGTTTGGCTCTTTCTGCATGAAAGTTTATGCTATGTCGTACGCTTTTTCTATAGATTCTAAGCTGTTTTCTCTCTTTTTCTTGCTTGCTCATCCTCAAATGAGACTAGATCTTTATGTCAGCAGACCAGGTACAGAGCCCTCTCTCAAGTTTACTCTGGGTGGAGATCTCATCCTTTCTCCGAGACATAGCCAGAGAGCATGATGCTGTGCCTAATTCCCTGTCCGGTTTTGTTTACAGTGCTCTAACCCAAGCTCTATCATAATCAGCTGTGTGACTTTGGATGAGTTGCTTACCCTCTCTGTGCCTCAACTTGCCAAGTATAAAAGGAGGCTTATACATAAAGCAACCTCACTGGAGTCTGGGGAGGCTTCAATAAAATGCCTTTATAGCTCTTAGCACAGTACATTGACAATCATGAAAAATAAATACCAACTGTTATCATTGCTACTATCTAGTTTTTGCTGCCTTGCTGCTGGCACAGCTGCTGTCAGGACTAGTGCTGTAGGGCCCTGCTCTCCCTGAAGACTCATTAGGTCCCTGCAAGGCTACACCACCACCTGTGTGAGAGAACTCACTACCGAGGCTGTAACATGCCACTGCCCATCTTCTCCTCCAGCTGCCACCTACCCCGCCCTCTGGGAATTGTCACCTCTGAATGTTCTCAGCAAAGTGGCTGGGGTGCCTTGTGGGGCAGCACCCAAGCTGCAAGGCTGGGGGTCCCAGTTCTTGTGGTTTTGCTGTCTGAATACTGTAGCCTTTGGCCTTTTCTTTTCTACCACAGGGCTTTTCATGAACTACTGGTAGGGGCTGCCTCCAGGCCTGTTGGCCAGATCGTCTTATGCCAGAAATCTAGTATCAGCTTTTAAACTAGAGACACAAAGAGAGGGTGCAGTCTGTGCCTATGAGGTAGCTTCTCCCTCAGGTGGCCTTTGTTACTCCTCCCTGCTTCCTCATGAAGGAAAATCCCTGTCTGGCCACAGTGAGATCCCAATCCTAACCCGGGTTGGCCCAGGGGGTGTAACAGCACCATTTCTATACACACTTAAAATGTCAGAAGATCTCAGATTAAATTATCCCCTCGGGAGTGCTAAGAAATCCAAAGATGGTCAAAGGGGACTGCTGAGCTAAAGCCCTTTGCATGCTTCTATGAAAATCAGCAGCTTTGGGGCCTCCCTGGTGGGGTAGGGAAGGGTTAAGTGTCAGGGCTATCACCTCCACAGCCTGAGTTCAATCCCGGGCAGCTGTGGCCAGGGACCACTCCTGTTTGGTCCACTGCTCTCCTTAGTAGTGTAAAATCTGCCTGTTGTGCTCGCTACTCTGTCTCTGGTGAATCCTCTCATCCCACATACCTCAGGCCTACACCCCAGTTCTTCTACACAAAGATTAAAAAAAGAAATGAAAAAAAGAAAACAGAAACTGCCAGATCTGTGCACTGAAAGTCCCTGTTATATTAGGAATAAGGTTTGTCATAAACCTTCAATGACTGTGTTTCAATATCACATGCATACACATTTTATCATTAACACTTTGGCTGCTTTTATGTTAAAGAAAGCCAGAGGAGCATAAATTAATCAATTCAGTAAGTGAACAGTTCACAAAGATTTTGAGGGTGAAATCTAGTCAGGTTCATACACTCAATCACATCACATAGCCTCAGGCCCAGCCGGATGCCTACCCTTGCCTGGCCCTTCCAACAGCTGTCCTGGATTCCTACAGGGGCGGATAAGCTTGTAGTCTCCTGGTGTCTGAGTACGGGTCACCCTGAAAGGTTACCTGTGAAATTAGCAAACAAAACACTTAGGAGGACCAGCAACCCAACTTATAAGAACAGACTCTACCCTTACATGCTACTGAAATTCATGCTGACCAACTGAAAGCAGCAGCTTACAGATAGTTTGATAAGTAAGCAACAAATAAACAAAAAACAACTAACACTGGTTGCTTTCTTCTGAGTTATGAATAAATACTATCAAAATATGAAAAATACCTGTGTCCCTCAAAGAGGGCTCTCTCCCCGCCCACTGTACTACCTCAGGGCACAGATGGTTACAAGAATAAACTGTTGTCCCCCAAGTTAATGAGTCCTTCAGGCATTGCGGACTTGATGACATGAGCAACATCTGGATCAGAGTTTCAGCCATGCTCCTACAGAGACTTTAAGCCATCTTGATCGTTAGGGCTCATATTCCTCTTGGTTGCTTCTCCTTCCGTCGCCCAGAAGCTGGAGGGAAGAACTTTTGCCCTGGGTGACTGCTGGTCTTCCTGGGACTGCGTGTGGTCATGGGCTTGGGCTGTGCTGGGCGCCCTCTGGTCAGGAGTCATAAACCAGTTTCAGCGCACCGGTCAGAGTGGCCAGGCTGGTGCTGCAATCAGAAATGGGCTTTTCCTGTGACTAGGCTCAGGGCCAGAAAAGGTACCAGCTGGTTCTCTGGGCTTCTGCCCAGACCCCCTGGACACCTGGAGAGAGGAAGCCCTGGAGATGGGCACAGCCTCTGTGTGGATCTGAGGCCTGGGAGACCATCCTCCCGGCCTGCCCTTCTCCACCTGATTTGCCCGCAAGGTCTAACGTGCTGACACAGGGCGTAGGCGACCGGGCTCGCTGTCCTAGAGCGTGGCTTTCAGTGGGGTATGTGACCCACGTTCTTGAAAGGGGTGAAGATCTTAACTTCACAGAGCTTCTTCTATTTCCCTAACTTATAAATATTTCTGTTAGGTTGTCCTGGTAGAAATGTGATATTTTGGCCCAGGTTAAGGGGGTTTTCTTAGTTCATATAGATGGTAGAATGTAGTGATAGTAGTAGACATTTTGGGCCAGTGATTTTTTTCCTTTATGTGCTACTTTATCAAAGTGTGCATTTGAGGAAGAGTTTCATGAGAGCAAGGCAAAAACAATAGTAAGAAGAGTTGTTGAAAATGCCCTCTTCTGAAATGCATTTAAGTACAAGTTCCACATTTTGGGTCTTCTTTATATTTTATATCCCTAGGAGACATCTTTAACTGTAAAGAAAGGAAAATTCAAATAGTCAAAGCATTATAGGTTAGAGTCACTATTTTTTTTTAAAGATTTTTTTATTTGTGCATACAGAACTGGGGTACAGGCCAGAGGTGCAGGGGTGGTGAGAGGATTCACCAGAGACAGAGTGGGGAGCACAACAGGCTGACTGACGAAGTATACTGCTGAGGGGAGCAGCAGGCAGGTCAGGAGAGGTCTGCCATGCCCTGTGGGTCACCTCCAGAGCTGGGGATCGAACTCTTGAAATGGCTGCATCTAGTTTCATGATGCTGTGCTTTAACCCGTTGTTCCACCAGGGAGAGTCCATAGTCACTAATTCTTTTAAGTGGAATTAGAAAGTTTTCTTAGACTTACCAAAATTCAAGATATAGGAGATAAAGGGTCTAGGAGCTCTTCCCAGTTAATGCTTATTATTCAATGAAGCAGTTAAAATAATTTTTATCAGCTACTGTTTGAAATGCTTACTCTAATTTAGTAATTCTTTATTTTATCTTATAATATTCATTATTTCTCTCTCTCTCATTTTTCTAAAGATTTATTTATTTATTCATACAGAACTGGGGTACAGGCCAGAGGTGCGGAGGGTGAGAGGACTCACCAGAGACAGAGCGGGGAGCAGAACAGGGAGATGGACGAAGTACACTGCTGAGGGGAGCAGCAGGTGGGCCAGGAGAGGTCTGCCGCGCCATGTGGATCTCCTCTGGGGCAGGCGGGAATCGAACTCATGGAAGTGGCTTAAGCTTCTTAGTGCTGTGCTTTAACCTGCTGCGCTACCAGGGAAGACCTATTTCTCTTTCTTATTATAAAAAGTAGTTAAGCTCCTATGTACAGACCAGTCATTTTTGACAGCATCTACTCTTCTTTTTCAATAAATGTTGGGAAATGTTATTGATTCATTTCATCAAGAAATGAGTTGTCAGTAAAATTAAACTTTTATATTCAATAATTTACAAAAATTGTGATATATTTGTGCTGTTTTAAATAATAGTATACAAATAACAGGTGTAATAAAAACTCAACCCAGAAGTGCTTTGCTATATACCTGTTTTCTAGTATTTAAGATGCTAGGAGATTAATACAAGATTTGCAATCATAAAAATGGTTTTATTTCACCTTTACCTTAATGGCTTTGTTTCAAAATGTCTGTACTTATATATACCAGTTATCTTTACACTGTCTGTTGCAATTATTTAAATGTATAGTGAAGTGTGTTAAATGTCTACTCAAAAATGTGTAAGAGGCACATAGTTTTTATTATTATTTATTGATAAGTAGTTCAATAATTTTTTTCAGGGTACATCGGAAAAACAATGACTTTAGTTCTAGAGGGGATACTCAGTTTAACTCTTTACCTACTCACTGCTACTAAATAGGGTGGTAGATTCATTTCTCACTAACCGCAGTGCCATGCTGACTTCCTCAAATCACTGGAAAAATAAAGATTCCAGTTTTGATATCCTATACCATTCTCAGTTTAACTCTCATCCTTTTTAAAAATCTAGTTACAGGGAACTAAAAGTTAGCTGTCCTGAGCTTTAAGAAATTCTGTTTTACATAAGTAAATAAAAGTGGTCACTTGAATCCTGCTAGGAAATGTAAAATGTAAGGTTCTAGATAGAAAGTAACTGGAGAACTCAATCCCTGGCGATACAGAAGACAGATGCATCTTTTTAGATTAGCATGTTAGGCTGTATAAGCTCAGCAGGAGAGCAGGAGAGAAGTAGATTACCTTGGACAATCATGTACAAAACAAAGTCAGATGTTCATATTTTTCAGAAAACAAACATCCTGCCAGGGTAAGTGTCTATTTTTTAAAAAAATGTTTTCATATTCTAAATTATAGGTCTCTGTAATTCTTGGATTATTATTTATAAGAATTATGAATAGTAATAATAACCATACAAGATAAATATCAGCAGTATGTTCATAAAATGTATTTAAAAGCTTTTAAATGGCAAACAAAAATCAATCCTTTCATTATTGTCTGAATTCAAAGCATTTAGAGAATGTGGACACCGGTGGTATAGTGAGACATGCTGACTTACTGCTCACAGGCAGCTGAGTGTGATGCCTTATGTGTTAAATACAGATTTTGAAATTGAGTGTCTGAGTCAAATTCTTATTCAACTACTGCTAGTTCTACCTTTCAAATAAATTGATCTAGGTGGAATACCGCAAGTTACAGTTTTATATTTATGTGAATTAAAACTACTTTCAGGGGAATAATGACACTAATATTTCCTTCAGAATTCTAGTAAGTTATCTAAAAGCACTCTGTTTCATAAGGCTCAAAGTACAGCCAACATTAGGAAATTTTCTTTTGGGAATTAGATATGTAAACATATGCTATTATGAGATTAAAATGTAATATCACTCAGTGAATTGCCTATGATCAATGTGAAAGTATTTCTATTGGAATTTTTAAAAAGATTTACTTATTTATGCATACAGAACTGGGGTACAGACCAGAAGTAGAGAGGCAGTGAGAGGATTCATCAGAGACAGAGTGGGAAGCAGAACAGGCCAACTGATGAAGTACATTACTGAGGGGAGCAGTGGGCAGGTCAGGAGAGGTCTTCTGTGCCATGTGGGTCACCTCTGGGGTGAGGATCGAACTCATGCTGAAATGGTTTCAGCTTCTTAGTGCTGTGCTTTAACCCGCTGTGCCACCAGGGAGGGCCCTGAAATGTTTTTTTTTTTAATTCCTGGGGGACGGTCTCCCAGGCTGTGACGCTGCAGGACATGAGGAGGAGGCCTGTCCTGCTGTCAGGGAGTCTGTGGGGACTGACTGGAGGGCCAGGGACACCAAAGGGGTCAAGGAGCCCTTTAGATGGGACAGAAAACCTATGAGGACAGACTCTGGGGCCGGCCGGGACCAGGATACTGTCAAGGGTTATGTTCCAAGTGTGGTGTCAGGGGAGGTGGGAGGGGAACAGGGACAGAAATAAGAGCCCAGAAATGTTTTTTTTTAATAATAAAGCTCCAGTTCTTTGCGCAGTCAGTGTCTTAGATGATAAGATATTTAAATTTTTTTAAAAGTTGTTTTATTCAATGGTTTTCATAGGGATAGCATTGGTTTACAACACTGTATATGCACCAGAAGTGTAAGGCCACACCTCCTCAGGAAACTTACACGCCCACATTCACTACGGGCAAGCTATGGAAAAAACCTAAGTGCCCAAAACAGATGACTGGCTTGGGAAGACGTGGTACATGTACACTCAGTGATCAAAAAAGGTCGATCAGGCCATTTGTGGCAACATGGGTAGAGCTGGAAGCGATCTACTACACAGAAATACATGGAAGGACAAATACAGGGTGGTGTCACGTCTATATGGAGCAGAGACAAACCGAGCAAAGCGCCCAAGAAAGCCAAACTCAGAAAAGCTGACTGGAGAGTAGAGGCTGTCAGAGGGGAGGAGCAAGGCTGAGAACAAAACAGGGGAGCACAATAGACAGGGGTGGCAGATTAGGGGTGCTTTGGTGGTGGGTGCACTATGGTAACGACACCTAAAGGGGGGATCCTATACTTCCAAAATATGAATAATAATGTAAAGCATGTTACCTCATAAAAATTAAAAGTGGAGGAAAAAAAAAGAAAACAAGAACAAAGCAAAAAAAAAAAAAATCGCACGACTTCAGATGAGTTACCACACCTATCACCAAGGCAGCCTATCAATAAACATTGACTTTTTTTTTTAATTCTCTAGTTCTCCTGGGGAGTTGCAGGTTCACTGTGACTAAATATAAATTTTGGTGTGCTGGCAACTGAGGCTTTGGTCCTCGTGCTCAAGGTGGTCACTTAACACCACTGGTCACCGCTGGTCGTAGGCAGAAGGGAGCTGAGTGTGCTCAGGGAAGCAGGTTCTGGTCAGTACTTTGCAGAGTTCACAGAGGTGGAATGTGCCAGGGCCAAGCGCAACACCATGAAAGCAACGATTCTCACACTTGAGCACACAGTAATCACTCAAAGGGCTCATTGAAATTAGATTTCATCCAGAGGCTTGGATGTGATATGCTGCACTTCTAGCATGCTCCAGGACACAGCCACCCTGCTGGGCCGCTTGGAGCAGCAAACTTTCAGAACACTGACATTGTTCTTCCCATCTAAAAATGAACACTGTGGCCAAAAAATTGGGGGTCCTGCTTGTCATATCAAATCTTCTGCTAGTAACTCATGGAATATTAATTCACATTCTACAAAAACAGGAAAAAAAATGAAGGCATTTATGATCTTTTGTAAAATGACAGGTCTGGACCAGGTGATGTTCAGGCTTCTTCAGAACTATAAAATGTAAGCATTTTAAAATATCCCTTATTTTTGTTTTGGCAGCTTTTTTTTTCTATATTTGTCCTCATACATAGGCAAACCCAGGAAGCTTTATTGCATGGTATTACTCCCAAAGGCACCACTGAGTTGTGCTTTGTGTTCTTTGAACCAAGGTGATAGCTGTTTTTATGTGAGCTTCTATACTCTACCCTCGTAATTCTTAAAACACTACTCAGATTAGTATTATCCTTTAAGGAGAATTCTTACAAATAGAGTCTGTGGGGTTGGTTATCTGTTGTCCAAGCAAAAATGTAGTTCCTGTTATTTAATTTTTTTCAGAGCAGTTGTAATATTCTTCGAGGGTGATTCTTTAAATGGAGTCAGCCTTATATAATGACTCCCTGCTAAGTGGCAGTTACTCGTAAGGATTTCAAAGTACATGTAACTGGGAACAAATTCTTTCCATTCTCTGAAGAGGTTTTGAGCCAGCTACTTCCTGTTTATTTCCATGATCAACATCTTTGTTCAGAACTTCATTAACTGTCTGGACTCCAGCGACTAGAACTACAACTCCAGCTTTCCACTCCGTAGCTACTGCAAGCCTGCTTTGCTGGAGCCAATCGCCGGTCTTCTTGAGGGGCAGTCAACACCCAGCTGCGGGCTTCAGCAACACCTTCAGGTCTGCATCCACCTTGCGCTCATGGCTCCCACTGCTTCCTTCACCAAATATTTCCCGCCCTTCCCATATCTGTGCCTCTGTTTATATGCTTCTCCTACCTGAGATAACATCTTTTATAAAACCCAACTCACTTTTGAGACCTGTTGTAAATGTCAGTTCTTGCCTAAAGTGTTCCCTGATTTCTTCCACAAGAAGTCGAACTCATGTATAACCTGCTTTCGACTTTCGACTCAAAAATAACTTCCCTATTTATACTTTCTTTTTTTTGCTATTTATACTTTCTGAATATGCTTTCTCCCTGATCTCTACTATACAATTTTGGGGAATGTGTAGTGTGGCACAATTATCTTTGTAGCTCTTAAAATGATATTTCTCCGTGTCTGCTGAAGAAAGAGTGAATGGATAATATACCTTCAGGGTTCATCTGTGGATCAAATGATTAGAAATTGCTGACGTTTACAATTTATTAGTCTTATCTACTATTTTTTGTGGGTAAATTACTTAATCTCTATGATCTTGCATTCTTTTATAAATATGCATATACATTAGAGGGGGTATGGGATATCTAGTACATTGTTTTTACTCAATGAATAAAACACAATGCTATATAAATACTTGAGAAGAGGGAACCCTTGACTTTCTGGGTTTTGTGAATATTGTCATAAGGTAAGTGTGTTGCAGATTCAAATCCTGTGTTAAGAAAATTTTCTGTGTGAATTCAGATCATACCAAGGTGATACAACTTACATTTAAGGTTTTAATTATGCAACCCAATAACACTGGCATCACAATTTATTGCTACACAAAGCTAATGTTTTTCAAAAGGAAAAATAGAATTTCTTCCTTTGGATACCATAGATAGAATTTATGGAAAGATGCCATTATTGTCTGTCATGGTTTGGGGGGGCATTTAATATCTCCCATGCAAGATACAATGTATATTAATTATTTCCTTAAAAGATAGATGTGAAAGGGTAAATTAAAACTATCCATAATCTTTATAAGATATATAAACTTGTTTGCATACCAAATTGATTTCCCATGCTCCCCAAGACACATGGTGGTTGGGATTCTCAGCTGCAGTGCATTAACCCTGGCAGCACATTAGACTGATCTAGCCATGCAATATTGCTATCATTGTAAGAACTTTCCTTTTTTTTTAATTTAAATACATTTATTTATTATTATTTTTTACACCATTCTTCATTTTGTGCATTTTTCCATCTCAATTGTAATCCTCATGGGCTTCCCACCACCAACTCACCTATATGCTATCATCATAGTCCTGTGCACTCTTCCCGCCCCAGTTTTGATCCTGTTCCCCTCTACCCCTGTAGAATGTCTCTGGTTTATAGTTGTTCATTGTTTTTCTTTTTCTTTTTTTAAAAAGATTTATTTATTTATTCATACAGAACTGGGGTATAGGCCAGACATAAGGGGGCAGTGAGAGGCTTCACCAGAGACAGAGTGGGGAGCAGAACAGGCAGATCTACGAAGTACACTGCTGAGGGGAGCAGCGGGCGGGTCAGGAGAGGTCTGCTGCACCATGTGGTCACCTCTGGGGCAGGAGGGAATTGAACTCATGCTGAAGTGGCTTTAGCTTCCCAGTGCTGTACATTAACCTGCTGCGCCACCAGGGAGGGCCCTGTTTTTCTTTTTTTTTTTAAATTACTACAGTTGCTTTTTTCCCCCTGAAAATTGTGAGAACTTTTCAAGAAAAAAAACTTGAAAAAAATTTGTTCCATAATTAATTAGCTAAAGTTAATCTGTAATGTTATAAAAACTTTTTAGACTTAATAATAAAAGATCTCATTATCACATAATTTTCAATATTAAATATCTCTTCAAGTCCCTTATAAGAAAATACAACTTATTCATAGTTCTAATGAGCTATAAATATGGCAATTTAATTCAGTGAGACTTTTTAACTACTGGGGAAAGCTACATTGATTATAGAAAAGTTTTCCCATCATTGCCCACCAAAACCAGTTTAAGAAAAAAATAGGGTTATAATTTTATAAGGAATATTTCCTATTATATTCTTTTCTTTTGACACTTACACTTCTCCAGTAAGATCAATGAAAGCATATGTCTGTTGAGAAATGACAACTTCAACTCAGTAGCCCTTATATGCCTTATAGAACCTTATTTTGTTATAACACTCACTACTTTTTAAATATCCCTGATGTGTTTCATGTCAGTTCTTATTCACTGCAAAAGTCAAGTAAAATTTGAGGATGTTTGTAACACCAGATTACACATTCTAATGTTATTATTTTTTCTTCAGCTGCTTTTCTTGAAAAGATTTAAGCACCTAGCTTAGCCTGCATCATTCAAATGATCTAGGTTGAGATAAGTGTAAATATCCTTCATGCCTGAACCTTGATAGGTCAGTGGTCTGTAACACAGATCATGATTCTATTCTCAGAGTGATCACTCACAGAATTACTAGTAAAGCAAGAGTTTCAAACTGGCAGCCTTTCTTCACTTTGGAAAACTTATGTTTGACTCTCTCTACACCTTTAAGTATGGCCATAATTTAGGCATAATGTATTCTGTGGTTTCTGGGGAGCAAACGGAAATTGGAAGACTGTGAACAAGCCTGTATAATCTAACAACAAAGTCTGTTTCTCCAAACACTCTTTTATGCTTTTATTAAAACTTTAACTAGCTTTTGCCATCTACATATGCAAGTCATTTAAACATGCAAACTCCAGATCAGAAAATTCATGGTCTGGTGTGTGGTCTCAAGTGTGGCTTGAGTAATGCTGGCACAAGACAGAATGATTTTAGGGGTTCACCAAGTAACATTTCTCATTTTTAATAGCTATACATTTATTTTAAAATATTAGAAAAAAATGTATCTAATAAAACAAACTTACTACTTTATAGTTATTCTTCCTTGGGTTAAGCTTTCTTACATAAGAAACTTACAAAAATTTGTAAGGAAACTTACAAAAATTTAAGTTTAAAAATAATTTTTCCTTACATAATTTTGTAAGGAAACTTACATAAATTTAAATTTAAAAAATGAGTACATTTAAATTAAATATTAGGTAAATACAGTGTGTTGTTGACAAAGGTCATGATGGTGGTTTGGGAATCTCTGGGGAGAGGAAATCAAGGTGAGATGGGGTCAGGTGAGGTTGCTTTGGCAGTAGCTCTGTCACCACCTGGCTGTACTGCCTTAGCCAAGTCAGACCTCCCTCCCTGGGCCTCAAATCTTTCTTTGTGAAAATATTATTAGGGTGATCTCTAAGCCTCACCTTGGCACCCACATTCTGTGATGTTATACTCTCTTGTCAGCGCCAACTTTTACACAATGAAAGTCAGTATTCCATGTCTTAACTCAAGATGTTCACACTTAAACTGTCAGGGACATAGCAGACCTAACATGGAATGAAACACTCTACTAGTAGATTAGAACAAGCCTGGAAAGGTTGGAGATGAGCTCGATCTTGCTTAGTTTTTCCCCTCATGTGGGAAGGATTCCAAGCAGCTTTGGAATCTCTTGTTGATAGGAGCCAAAGAGCAGAGGCTTTGTTGTGCTATAACCCACGTGTGTTGTTGGGCTAAGCTGGCACGAGAAGCCGGGAGTCCATGATGTAGTGAGAGGAAGGATTTAAGTAAAAGCAGTCTCAGAGGAAAAATACACTTCCATTGGATGGGAGGAAAGATAGACAAGTGCTAGTTTAAGGTAAAGAGCTGTGTTTTAAGAAACAGGAGGAAACCGGAGTCTTAAGACCATTTAAGATAGCTTCTCTGGTTTCTGGTTTTCATTTTTTTCACTCTGAAAATAGAAAACATGTAGACCAGTTGTTTATTTTCAGGGGTAATGAAATTTGAACCCCCAATTAGTGCTCTGTGCTTCTACTTTACTTTCTTGAGCTAGTTCTCCTCTCCATGACTGGAATATACTTCAAAACAAAACCCTACTCCAAGTACTGAAAAGACATTCAGCGTAGAAAATCTCTACCAGTAGTACTTTTTCATGGCCAGCCTTTTACCTAAAATATGTCTACTGTTGGAAAGTGAGCCACATTTTCCCTGAATTGGAGTTACTGTTCCTTCTAGAGGGCCCCAGATTCACAGAAGGTTATTTATCATTAGTTCTGACCTTGCCTAAAAATATTGATTTTGACCAATTAGGTTATGAGGTAGAAAAAGGAACTTGATGCTGAACTGTGAATATTTGAGCTAAGCATTTTGGAATAAAATGCTTTCGTTTTCTGTTCAGAATACTAATTGTATCTATTTAACCTATTCAGCTAAACAAACACTGACAAAACCAATACAATCTATTTTTTATGAGCATAGATCTGCTTGCAATGGTGCAAAAATAGAAATGATACTATGCGTGAAAAAGTCTACCTATGACTTCTGAAAGAATAAACTCATGGAGTACATCTAACATTCAACACATGGAGATAGAAACCCGTCCTCTGGAATATTAACAATTTCATTGTCTGTTGCAATCTCAAAGGCCTCTTGGAAACAATGTGGCTTCACAATTTTTTCTAGGTTTTTACACTCTTATTAAAAATTTCTCCAGCCATGCGTCCTTGATCTGTGATCTGTGGTAATAACTGATCTTTGTTGTCTTCCCTGTCCTGAGGTGGATCCATCACCTCTGGTTCATTCTCCCCCGCAGGATGGCAGCCAGTCTTTGTCTGGTCTCAGCGACTGATGGCCGGCCTCTGGGAGGATGAGGCTGGGGAAGAGTGGGCAGGACAGAGCCGCGGAACTGCTGTGGTTTAGCTGAGGTGGGGGAAGCACCAGGCTTTGGCAGTCCACGCAAGCTAGATGTTTTGAATCCTTTTGTAGAGTTCAGTCTTGCCAGGCCTCTGTCTCCCTGGTCACTGAGTGCGGCCTCGGGGGAGGTTAGCCCACCATGACTTAGGGAAGACGGGGACAATGGCAGGCTTCCACTGAGCCTCTGGAACTCCAGGAGCTGTTCCCTGGCTTGACTCAAAGCCTCTGTTAGCTCAAAGCGTTCTTCACACTCCCTACGCACCGTTTCCTGAAGAAAAGTGTTCTGCAGGGAGAAAGAAGGAGAAATACCCCTAGCTTTAAACTGTATATAAACAGCTGTCACCACACACACTGAGAACTGAGCTGGACAAAAGTCTGTATCTGATTGTTTCTTTGGATAGTCTACAAGCCCAGCCAAGTCAACAGGGATTTGCGAAACTGGAAAGAACTTTTAAGAGACCATTTGGTTCAACCCTTCTAGTTTGCAGAAGAGGAACCACGAGCCAGAGAACTTCCATGTTCTTTCTAGAGTTGTTCAGATGGTGGAGGGGGTAGGGTTGGGATGAACCACAGCTTTTATGGCCTCCTGCCTTGCTGGTTTAGCATCTCCGTGCCTGTGCATGTGATGTCTTACAGTAACACCTGAGTGTCACTGTGTGCCATTTCATTGTGAAGGCACACTGAAGTACCTGAGTCAGGTAAGACTGCTGGAGTGATATGATTGGCAGAAAAAAAACATATTAGTTACACCATTTGAACAATAAAATTAGTTACTGTGTATGGTGTTTTGTCAACAACTTAAATATACTGACCATTTCACATTCTGTAAGACATTTAATAGTAGTTATAAATCAAAATAATGAACATCTAATTTTCACTCAACAATCATTTACCACATTAGTAGAAGCTGCAATAGATACAATGCCTGCTCATAAGAAGTTTTTCAGCCTTGTAAAAGTTTGAGCAGGGCTGCTTTTTATATCCCCAACAGAATTTGGAGTCAAAGGTCGGAAACTATGGGTTTAAGATTAGGAAGAAGTTTTTAATATCTGGAGCTGTCCAAAGGACACTCTGAAAGATTGAATTTCACTTGGCTGGGATATACTGGAGCAAATTTAAACTTCTAATGTCTGTTCCAAAGATTATTAAGGCCCTTTTTAATTCTGGAACTCTAAATTTATATTTAAAGTTACCCAGCCTTCATTTATGGACTTTGTCAAATTGCTTCAAGTCCCATGGTGAGAATCAGGTCTTGGATCCTCCTCTGTTGGATATCAAAATAATAGGTAAAAAGTAAGCAATTTGGAATGGTGTCTGAATAAGTAGACACAATTTAAATGATGGCGCTATAGCATTTACCAAGTGAAAATGAATTCCATCCTGCCGGCTTGTTGGCCTTCCTAGTCTGATGCTCAGTGGAGGTGGGCCCCAAGGTTGTGCTGACTGACCAGCGACAAAGATCACGGAAAGTGGCATCTTCCTGTATGTGGGTTTCTTGTGACTAATAAACTCCACTCAATTCCAGATTTGGTAATCAAACCAGCAGAGTATGGACTAATTTCAGATTAACAGTTGCACAGTAATTTTCTATGATGCCTTGTCTGGGTCAAACAAGGGCTCATATTTACATATTATCCATGTACATGCACACCCATGTATCCACATAGTTATAAAAGTCATGGGAGTTAATTCCTTGCCTCCAGTTAATTATTTGATGGCAAGGGTGGGGGTGACCAACGATGGTATCTGGCTTTATCTTTTGGTTCTCATGAACTCTACCTGAAACACTTATTGAAAGACAGGGAGGGAGGGTTAGAAAAGATTAACAGGATGCTATGCAGTTTCATCTCACTTCCTGCTCCCCACAATTATATTTAACAAAGAAAGACATGAATTGCAGACTGGTTATGTCACTTGCGGAGCGTGACCTGGCTCTCCTGCCTGCATCCAGAGCCCTGTTTCCTGCACCCAGGCTAAACTTATTGTCTCATTAATTACATCAAGCATGCAGGGGCCATTTTGTTCCAGAACACTGAAGCAGTAAAAAACAAAACAAAACAAAACAAAACAAAAAACCAGTAAGGCATTTCCCTGCTAAACTTTCTTTTGGCGGGGGAAAAAAGTAACCAATGTACTGTATTTCTTGTCTAGAAGAACAGTAAGTTGGCAAAATGTATTTATAAGTAATTAGATCAGGCTATCAATAAATCAGTATAAAAAGTCCCTTTATTAAGATAGCTAGAAGAAAGTTAATTTTATTTGACTGTGTAGAATCAAAAAAAGGGGCAGTAGTTAATAAGGTCGCTCAGTGGAAGGATGGTAAGCCCACCAGTAGGAGGGAGTAAAGTGATGGATTTCAAGAGCTCCCAACAGGAAAAAAATAAAATGCAATCAGCGTATTAAATTGAAATTCAAGTTTCAAAGGAATAGTACTGTGTAGGAAACATCCACAGAGCAAGTCACTTGAAGCTATTTCAGGCAAGCAAAGCTTCACGAAAGGAGAAAATGGAAAGATGATGTGAACCCAAAGCCTGTGCTGTCGCCGGTGCGGTGCGAGGCAGCCAGGCGGCTGCCGGGCCGTGACTGCGGGTAGGCTGCGGCCTCTCTCTGGGGCCCACTGCTCTTCTCCGTCAAGGCTGTTGACTTCCAGTACAAAGGATGGATTACTTTTCTTCAATTATTTCCTGAACCAGTTTCCCAAACTTCTTGTGTTCTGAACGGAAAACAATCCAAAGCTGAGAGTCCTATTTTTGCGCTGCGGACACTAGGAGATCCCAGGTGAGTCCCACAATACCTGCGTGTCCTCTGCCACCACTTCCTCCGTGAGAGTGAAATTATAACTCAGTTTTGCACAATAGGCAGTGCAGATTGTGGCCAAAAACAAAAACAAAAACAAAAACAAAAACAAAAAACAGCACATGCAGTTAGGAGGCTGCTGTTTCAGGGGTGGAATGTGTGTGAAGGGGTGACAAGCACACACGTGGGTGCAGACAGAGTCAGTCAGACACATTAGTGGAAAGTTCCATCATATGTGGAAGAGAATCATCTACATGTGGTTAGATTGTTTTCAGTAATTTATAAAAATGTCCATTGGGGCTGTTTGTCTTTTGGGGAGGTTGCCTTGCTACAGAACTTTATTATGTGTTTCCAATGAATGACATGGGCAAATGTGTAAGATGGAGCACATTCAGTAAGATTGAAAATTGTGGGCAGACATGAGAATCATTGGCAAATTCACAACATTCCAGATGCTTCAGACTGAATGATCTTGGGCCATATTTTAGCGTGATAAAATAGCATGAGTGAAGTGCAATGCCACTAAAACCAAAATACCCTGGTGAGTCAAAATGAAAGGGAAGCCTGAGGGGGCAGGGAGCTTTATAGGCAGCGCTGGCAGTGAGGGGGCAGGAACACCACAGGGAGGACAGCAGGCTTGGCAGGGATGACGGTGGGGGTGGGGAGGACTTCTGAGACATCATGGGGCTTGGTGAGACTCAGAAAGGACTAAGGTGGGAAGAGTGAGTGGAGTCAGAGTCAGGTGACTTGGGCGATATCCTAATACCAGGGCTATGAGTCCATTCTGAGAGCCATGTGTGTCACTGCAAGGGGAATTTCAAGCAGAGGGCTGCCACAGTCTGATCCGCATTAAAGAAACTTCCTCTGTCAACTCTGAGGAAAAGGCCTGGAGTGGGACATGATGGAAGGCAGGAAAGGCAGTGGGAGCCAGAGCTGCCATGGAGGCTACCCTTACAGGGTGCTCCTTGGTTAGGAGAGTCTGGGTGAGGGAGAACCAGCATTCCTGGGACCTCCGGTGCTGCTAACCGGTGGGGAGCACTATCTATATCTCTTACAGCATTTTCAGATGAAGGTCACTTTGAATGGGCTTAAAATATGGCTTAATTGCATTCCTGTTGGGTAAGTAAATGTCAAAATGAAAACATAAATTAGCTCACCATCTGTTTGAAATTTCTAATATTAAAAAATGGCCAATTTCCCCCACTTGTTGCAATGTAAGAGTGGTTTATTTTTATGTTTGTTTTCATTTTTATCCTTAGAGACAGCTGGATTGCATTCAATTCCAAAAACAGTGGAAGTGAGAGATGGCTTTGCTGGTTAACACAATTGTTCTGAAGGTGAGAATTCCACTCCCAGTGGCAATCAGCTGTGTTTGGCACAATTTGGGGGGAGGGCGTGCCAGGAACATAAGTCCTCTATGGTGGGTGAGCACACACGATGTCTCTGTTCATGCTTTAAGCCTGATGAAGGCTGAACAACAGTCATCAAATGCTCAGATGACAGTTTCCACTCAGACTAGATCCACCCCAGGATGAGTGGATGGCCAGATGGCTGGGCAGGGAGCTGAGGGGAACAAAACTGTAGAAAAGGTGTGGAAACCAGAAAGATGAGTAGGAGTTAGCAAAAGGCATGCCTGACTTCCATTTAAGGTCCTGTTCAACGAATCTGAATGGTCCAGAGCACTGCAGGAAAGAGAGGAAATGCCCCTTTGGTGAGGCAGGAATGCAGCTGAAAATTTCCAGGAAAGAAATAAGATGGAAGCTGGACAGGTTGTTAATTGGATATTTCTATGCTTGCAGTCATGGTGGTCTGTGAAAAGATAAGTCAGATGTGTCAAAACAGAAGACACAGAGGTCCTTGAAAGCTGACTGTGGGACTGAAGCCAGAGAGAGAGAGAGAGGAGTAGGGTGAGGACAAAGAGGGGAGGGAGCACATGGATTATGGTGGGGGGTGGTGGGAGATTTGGGGGCAGGTGCACTGTTTCAGGTATTGGCCACTGCACCTGAAGGGTGCAAAATACCAAACTATACTTCCAAAATACCAACTATAATGTAAGCCAATGTTACCTCAATAAAAATAAATAAGTATAGTTAATTGTATGATTCTTAACAACTATGAGAATTTTGATATTATCATTTATTTTTGACTGCTATTTCTATGATTATTTTAATGGCCAATATTACTATGATTTTTACACTCTGTTGCTTGTACTCTGACTACTGTTATACTTATCAGAAGTATGATAATAAACCTGTTTTTGAAAGTAAAAACATAAATCCCGGGTTGGGTAGGGGGCGGGGTGGTCCCTTGGGCTGATAGGCTGCAAGCAGACTCAGAATGGGGAAGAAGAGCCCACGAACAGTTCAGAACTTACTTTTCTTAGTCAATGATCTAACTTCCATGAAAATTTAATTAGTATAATTAAATGTCACAAAACCAGTTGCTCCATGTTTTGTCTCCTTCTGTCAATCTTCTGGCAGCTGTCTATAACCTGCACCAGGACTAACTCTCTCCACTGCAGTGAACGATCTCGAGTCTTGCCTGGATCCCAACCCCGCCTCCCTCTCCAGGCTGAGGGTCTAAGCACCTGTCTGCCCTTTGCCCAGGGCTTGGTTCTCAGTTCTCATCCTCCTTGCCAATCAACCCAAGGGAAGCTCCTGCCACCTATAAGTGTGTGTGGTCTTCACTCTCCTGCCCCTTGAAGTTAGAGAACTTCCCCTTGCTCTTTGGAAGAGTCTTAGATGTTTTAATTTTACTAGGTACCAATGGTGTGAGTCGTTCAACAAAGGATACTTTGTTATGCACAAATATTAGCAGAGATGTGTGCTATTTTGTCTGTGCCAATTAAATGTGCAAATACAGTAAATACATGAGCAAATTCCTCTTGCACAAAAGCGATTTGAAAACTGAGCAAATTCCTCTTGCACAAAAGCGATTTGAAGTATTTGAAAATGCCAAGTATTCCAAAATTTAATCTTAAAGTCTATATAAACCCTTTTTTGCCAGTTTGATTGATAAGCTTTCTTAAATAAATGGGTTTTCTTTCTTTTTGTAAAAAATTGACCTTACCTGTGGATAATATTAAAAAACACAAAAAGGTTTAAGGTCATCCAAAATCCCAATATTAAAAAAAAAAGTATATAAGAAATGAAATCCCTGTCCATCTTTTCCTAGCCCCCAGTGGTAACCACTGTTCATTGTCACCCCCCCATACAGTGGAATATTACTCAGCCACCAGAAAGAAGGAAATCTTGTGGCTGTGACAACATTGCCCCCCTCACCCATTGCTCAGCCCTGAACCCCTATCTCTGGCAACCACCAATCTGTTCTCTACCCATGAGTGTGGTCTGGTTTTTAAAGAGTTACAGATAAAAGAAATCATACAGTATTTTCCCTTTCTGTCCATCTTAGCCCATGAGGATAATGCCCCTGAGAACCATTCAGATGTTTAAGCTGCTCCTTATGACATTTGTCTCTGTATTTCCAAAGCCATTCCACAGTCATCTCATGACTTTTCAGTCTTGAGCATCCCCTCTGACTTCACAGAATTGAAGATGAGGATTTAGCTTCCTAGTCCAACTCCCAACTGACACCTGCCCCATGAGACGTTTCTCCTCTACCAATTACATTTGTATTACAATTTTCAGTTGCTTCCATATGCTGCTTTGTAAGACTACAGTATATAATCATCATGCACATCTGAGATAGAGTTTAATAAAATGGCATTTGTTTCTTGCATAGCCTCCCTCCAGAGTTCAGGATTATTGCATTATTTATCTGCTTAGCTTTCTAGGTGTTGATTACTAATTTTTCTCCAAATCCATTTACAGATATGTAAATACCTTCTCTACATGTTCAAATGTCCACATGTCCAAAAAGCCACCAACTTCTCTTTGTCTTGGACACAAACTTCTCAGACTCCTCCATTCTTGTGCTGACCTCAGCCTGGCTGTCTCCATTCACTGTGCTGCTGTGAGCCATGACCAATCCTTCCTGGCTGTCCCTGGATTCCACTCTTCCATTTGAGCTCTTCTTCACTGGACTCCTAACTATGTTCTCTCCTTTCGCAGTTTGTGCCTTCACTGTGGTGTCATAACAGCTTCTGGGAAAGGCTACCAGGGAACTATCATTTCTGAAAACTCTGTCTAAAAATATCCTATTTGACACTTGATTGATCGTTGGGCAGGAAATAGAATTCTAGGATGGAAATAATTTTCCTTCAGAATTTGAAAGCCATTTTTTCTAGTTTCTACTATTGCTGTTAAGGGTTCTGATAGCATTTTGATTTCTGGTCCTTTGTAAGTGACCTTTTTTTGGGGTGAGAATCTTGTAACTATTTTCATTTATCCTTAAAATACTGACAGTTCATGAAGAACTGTTTTGGTGTCTCTGCTTTGCCATCCATTATGTTGGGCGATTCCTTTCGATTAGAAATGAGTATCCCTCAGTTCTTAGAACTACCCCTGAGTTAGTTTCCCCTCCCATTTTCTCTTTTTTCTCTGGAGCTCCTATTACCAGTGTTAAACACTCTGGCTTGATCCTCTTTAATTTTCTTTTTTTTACCCCATCTCTTTTGCTTTTTTTCTTCTACCTTCTGGGGCAGTTCATCATCTTTATCATCTAATTCAAATACTGATTATTTTTACATCATTATGTATTGTTTATATTTTAATGCTCCTTTTTTCATAGCTTGCTGTTGATGTTTTATGGATACAATAGCTTCCCTTTTCTCTGTGAAGATATTAATTATGCTCTTTCTTTGAAGCTCACTTTTGCTCTGTCTATTGTTTTAAAGTTTTTACTTCTGAGGTATTTTTGTGATCTTTGTTTCTGTCTTGCACATGAGAGGTGCTCTTCAAGTGCTTCTTGACCTTCAGCTGCTGGTGCTCTGCTTGCCTAGGTAAGTGCCCTTGAGGGTGCCCCTCTCCGAGTGGACATAGCACATAGACACGGCCATCTCATGGGGAGATGCCAATTGTCAGAACCATTTTTCTTTTCAGTTGGCTCATTGATCCACAGAGTTCTTCCCGTTTCCTGACTGTTGATACATCAGCCTGGCTATCTGTGTTCTGGGAAGGGAGTGGGTGAAATGAACCGGCGGGCGGGGGGGTGTCTCACCTTTTCATACAGACATTCACTCTAGCTCCTGCCTTATCCCATAATCTGCTGCTGTGTGGCTTTAGAGCTAATGCCTCTCCTATTCAGTTTTTCTGGTGTGTAAACATTTGACATCCTGCCAGGCAAGTGGGTGGCACCTGGGGTAGGGAGGACACCTGAGCATCTAGCTGGTTCTTTTACAGTCATCCAAGCAGGCTTCTTTTCTCAGATCCACTCAGTTCTCCTTTCAGAGGTATCTGATGTCTCCAATTCCTGAGTTTTTCAGAGTTGGGTCTCATAATTGGGTTTGAACTTTTCAGGATTTCATCCCATAGACATTAGATTTCCTAGAGTCTGCTAATTATCTCTCATTCATACATTACTTTCCATAGTAGGACATTGTTTTCATCTAGTGTCAACTTATCTCTCATTCTCTTTTCCTTAGGAATCTATATGCCTTTTATTAGTTTGCTATTATATTAGTGGATTGAAGCAGAGATAAACATATGTATTCAATTCTCCATATTTAACCAAAAACATCCCTCTACTTTTGAGTATCTTTCATCTCGTTAGATGCTCATGGGACCTGACTGAATTAAAAACCTCTGCCCCTTTGTTTTCCTTATCCGCAGACTTAAGATAACAAAAATACTGAACTATCAATACTGGCTTTCCTTCCTCATTGTTTGTAAACTGTTTTTCTGAATTTTCATGTTCTTCCTCTGATGGCAAGGGCCCTAACAATGGGCCTCCCGAGGAGGAGGAGTATAGGAAGGGAGGTAGCAGCATGAAGCAAGCGATCTATTTTTACCCAGTGTTAAATGATAATGTCCTCTTCTCTAACTGAGTTTCTTTCTTTCCTAACTTCCTTTTTTCTTGTATGTCCCAATTTTTATCTCCCCATACAAAGACTTTTCAGGGCCCCCTTTTCACATGGACGTTTCCCATGGATTGCCCCCCCCCATTTCTCTCGTAGGGACCTGCAGCTTCTGTTGCTGCACCTCCTTGACCTGCTGTGCGTGGCTACCCTCCGACACGCCTGCTCTGTGCAGGAAGGCCTGCTTTGCCCTTTGGAGGCTGTGGCTTTCCTCCTACTCTTGAGAACTTTCTTCATAGTTAAAAACAAAGTCCGACATTCTCTGGCCTCTTGAATGAGGGCACAGCTTTCCTTCCCTTAATTAGCTTCCTTATTAGACCACTAATTTATCCTCATTCTAATGGGAATTTGTTTTCCACTTAAAAGCCGTCTTTTTCCTCCAAAACCTGAGAAATCTCAAGTGTCTGAAACACATGATCAAAAACTTGAGCTTTTCATTTTATGGGCTACAACCTCTGTTCTTTCTTGCTCACAACTCCTACCCATTTTTATTGGCTCATTTCCTATTTTTTATAAGAATATGCTGGACTTTGGTATTCTCAACCAGAAAAACAGCCTTAATTATTTACTCTTACAGTTCAGTTGTAATTATTTAACTTCTAATAGGAAAGCTAGGCTTCCCTTCTTTCCCCTCCCTCATCTCTGTTAAAAGAAGTCTCCCCGGGCCCTCCTTGGTGGCCCAATGGGTTAAAGCACAACACTATGAAGCTAGCCATAGTCACTGCAGCACTAGTTCAATCCCCAGCCAGGGAGGTGACCCACATGGTGCAGCAAACCGCCCCTCCCACCCGCCTGCTGCTCCCCTCAGCAGTGTACTTGATCAATCTGCCTGTTCTGCTCCCCACTCTGACTCTGGAGAGAGTCAGAGAGTCACCACCCCTGCCCCTCTGGCCTGAACCCCAGTTCTGTATGCATAAATAAAAGTCCCCCCAAACATCCTTATGTAACTTTAGTTTTGGGGTTATCTCTTTTTATTCCCCAGTAATGATCCATGATTATCTATATGCAACCCAGTACCATGGATCTTTCCAAAGTCTACATTTCTTAAAATATAAAATTTCATCTCTAAGTGACTTCCTTTCACAAGCAGGAAGAACTTCAAAAGTAGCTCCTTTTATCTGAAAAAAGTTTTGACTTTTCATTCTTAGTCTAGTATTTCTTGCCAAAATTACTTCCAGAGGCCATGAGATTGACCTCTGGTTAACCCACCCTTCTGCTAGTCACACTCTTATGCAAGTACTTTGAGTATGGGCTGGACTTACTGATTCTCTGATAATGAATAGAATATAGCCATGCAGATGTTACCTCTGAGATTAGTTTACCAAAAGCCTGTGGCTTCTGTCTGGGTGCCCTCTCTTGCTCCCTCATTCTCCCTTCTAGCTTGGAGGGAGGCCAGCAGCCACACTATCAATAGTCTGCCTGTGGAGAGGTGCCCTTTGCAAAGATGGGAGGGCAGCCTCTGACCAACAGTCAGCATGGTGTTGAGGCTCCTAGCACAACAGCCTCCAAAAAATAAAGTCTGCTAACAACACGTTCGTAAGCTTGGAAGCCCGTCCTCTGGCAGTGGAGCCTTGAAATGAGCTAGAGTCTGACACCCTGACTCCAGCCCTGTCAGCGGTCTGGCACCAAAGGCATCCGTAAGCCAGTCTGGTCCTTGACCCGCAGAAACCATGAAGCATGTTCTAGTTGTTTTGAGCTTCTGAATTTGAGAATGATTTGTTATGCAATAATAGATAAGGCCCTTAAGCCACTTTAAAAACTTTCAGTTTATACTTTCTATGTTTCTGTTTAGGTCATTGTTTCCTCTGGATGCCAATTCAGTTACATAAGGTTTTCTTTACATTCCTCTTTGAGCCCAGGGAACAGCAGTATCGCCTTGTTCAGGTGTGCATCTCCAGTGCCTACCACTGGGCCTGGACACTCCAAATACATTTGCTGGATATGACCTTCTGTCTTTCTCTGTTTGTCCTAGCTAATGAGTTTCCTTACTTTCCATGTTGTCGTTTCTTTGGGGATTTAAGAGGTAAAGAGCTTGCTGGTCTGGTTGGCTTGATCTTTTTCTCCATGATCCAGTGCACTTCCTCCAGAACTTCCTCACTGCTGTCTTACTGGAAGCACTTCTGCACCACCTCTTGCCTTCTTGGGGCTTTTTTCCAGGATAACCTGATCTGGTTTCCCTTCTCTCTGTACTGGGACTATGTGTTGTGCCTGGCAGAGGGCACTGTGCTGCTGGTATCCAGCAGGAGACACATATCAGCCACTGTGGAATAAGTAGTGTGTTTATTTCTATTTAAAAAATAAAAGTGAAAAAAATATGAGGTCTGTTGATATTGCTGTGGTAAGCCTGGCCTGAGGCCACTTTGAAATTTAGATGTAGAATCACTAGAACGCGGGTTTCCTCAATGAGGGGATATCAGATTGTAGAGATTCAAATTACAATCTCGGTCCTGTCATGCTGTGTGACTTTACGGAAAGGACTGACTTCTGATCCAGTTCCTCATCTATAACATGGAAATATGGTCTCCTTTTAGTGCTATTTTAGACATTCTTCTTGATCCAGCATTCGGTTCCACATTTTAACTTATATTTAGCTTCTTTGTAATAGTTTACTTCATAATTATAATAGGGGTATAACATTTTAATTTTGGTTGATAATTAAATATAGAAAAGACATTGTACATTTAATTGTTAATGCTAACACTTTCCTTTTATACCTTTATTAAAATGTTACTAACACTAACAAAAATATTCCTTGCTGTTAACATTTGTTACACTTTCATAAATGGGGCCAAATACTGTAATGTGACATTACTTTGGTCATTAGAAACCAGGTTACTGTCGCACTGTCCTAGTCCTCTCAGGTTAAACAGAGTACCATAAACTGAGTGATTAAAACAACATGCATTGATTTTTCTGAGTTCTAGAGGTTGGGAGGTCCAAGATCAAGGTGTTGGCAGATTCAGGGTCTGACAAGCGTAGGGTTCCTCGATGGTTGTCCAGTGTCTGTTCTTCTGTGGTAGAGGGTGAGAAGGAACCCCCCGGGGTCTCTTTCATAAGGACACTAATCTCACCCATGAGAACTCCATCCTTATGACCTAATCATCTCCCAAAATCCCCACCTCCAAATATCATCACATGGGAGATTAGGTTTCAATGTATATATAGTGAGGGAAAACAAACATTCAAATTATAATATCCACTGCCTTTAAATTGCTTAGCAATTAATCAATGAGACTTCATTTGGAAAAGAAAATTCAAAATAAGTCTATCCCAGTTTAAATGAAAACTTTGCTGAAATAATCCTACATATCTAAGAAAGAAGACCATCATGTGTAAATTATTTTGCAAGCTTAGGTGGACAGGAAGATAAAGCTTTAAGGAAAAATCACACTTAAAATACATTGTTCAGTTTTTTTTTTTAACTTTTAAAGTATTTAGTACTTTAAAAGTTTCTTTGGTGGAGATTTATTATCAAAACAAAAAAGAATAAAAATATAAAGATTCCTAGTATTAGAGGCTTTAAGGGGTCATTTGCAACAAAGTATATCTGGAGTGAACAGAAACCTTAGAGATTCTGTCCATCAGTGTATTCACTTTACAGAAGAGGAAGGCAGCTCCAGAGTCAGTGACCGCCAGCTGAGGACAGTCAGACTGGGGTCCCAGGCCCTAGCCCCAGCCCCCGAGTCTGCATGGCGTCTGCTGCCCCCTGTGCCTTTGTTAGAAGAATATGCACCAATGGCATCATCTGCTCCTACCTCTTCCTGGGACTGGCTGAACTGCTGCATCAGCTCTGTCTGGGCCAGCATTACTCTTTCCAGTTCATCTGACTTTTGTTTCATTTCCTTCCTTAAGTCCTCTGAAATGGAATCATTACTGTCTGTTTCCTTCTTCAAGCGAGATTCAAATTCCGCAACCAGATTTTTAAGTTTTTCGATTTCCTTCTCCTTTGATTCAGATTTTTCTGTAAATTGCACATGGGATTCATAGAGTTTTTCTTCAAGAGTGGCCACTTCCCGGCGTAGATCTCTGGTAGCGCCTGCGATTAAGTTGGATATCTGTAAGATAAACTTTGCATTAGCTTGTGGGAAATAGCTTGAGGTAACTGCAGAGTTCTTGTGGTTTCAAGGGGCTTATTCCAAATAAACAGTGTACTCTTCAGATGATATAAAAAGAAATTCTATGACATATACAAGCCTTCAAGCTTTTCTAAGTTAAAGACTTAAAGTGTTTCGTTTCTTACCTTCAATGGAGTTGCGTCAACCACTTGGAAATATGGAAATCTCCATGACTGCACTGGGCTCCCCAGGACCTCTCCAGTCTCCATCAGGTACCTATCTGAATTCAGTCTCTCATGGATTTGGGACCTAGAGATGCCTCATGTGTGGGTTTGGGAGCACAATGACTACCAGAGCATGCCACTATTTTGCTCACACCCTATCAATAAGTTTTCTTTTGCCATCTTTTCTTTGTTCTGTTTCATGCGCTAACTGGAGGCAGCCCAGGCAAGCACCCTTCTGAGGAGCACTGCCCAGGAGAACTGCTGTCTCTACCAACATGGTAGCTGTCAGTCACATGTGGCTATGGACAGCATGCGGGCAGATGTTGAACAACTGACTCTTTCTCACACACACAAGAGGATTTGTATCTTGTTTCTGTCTTGCCAAGGCCAATTCCACGCCATGCAGACAATATTGCCAATCACTGAGGGAAGAAGCACGCCAACGGCTCTCATTTGCATTACTGGAGAGTCGGCATTTGAAATGTGGCCTATGTGACTGAGAACTGATTTTTTAAAAAATGTATTTAATTTTAATTAATGGAAATTTAAATAGCTACCATATTAGAGAGTATTAGGCAAATCTCTATGGGAAAAGACTGCTTGTTTTCTTTCTCCAGAAAACAAACTAAGAAGAGCAGAGCCTGTTTCTAATGAGACATATCCTAATTATTTATGCTACGGATATTGTCATATTATAAATATTAGTACAATAAGAAACCAGCCCATAAAGAAATGGAAAACATTCATAGACCAAAATTCCAAGGAGTTATGTATCCAAAATGTGTTTCAAATGTTAAATGTACATTAAGAATAACATTGTTTTACAAAATATCTTCTCTCCATTTCAGTAATTTTATAAATTAGAGTAATATTCCATTCTCTTCACTTGGTCTAGAAAGGAAGAGGTCCCAGCTCAGTCTGCACAGTAGCTTCCATCACCCAGAGGTGAGCAGACCCTGAAACAGAGCAGTTGCCCTGGGAGAGGAGAGTTGCACAGCAGCAAGCACATTTGACTTCTGATAATGGGAGGCAACATTTGAAGATCAAGAGATTCACTTACAAAGCCTGGTAGCTTGCAAGCTTGGTAGACTGGGGCTGCATGTGGGCCTCCCTGTGTGGATGAGACTCTGAGCTGCAAAGGCGATCTCCAGGGAGGTGGGCAGGCAAGGGGGTCCAGTGGAGGGGGTGAGGAGTCCATCTCAGGAAGAACCACCTGGGAAGGCTGCATCTGGGGGGAGGGGCTCCCAGCTCCAGGTGCATGCTCCTGTTCCCATAAAAATCACTTAAAAATAACCACAGACTCAAAAAATTGTTAAGCATCAAGACAGTGTCTGCAGAGCTCATCTGTGGAGCCGGAGGCCCTTCTGCGGTGTGTGTGGGGCCTGTGTTACTGCTACTGTCAGACACTCACACTGGCCTGTCGCTCACAGTGAATGTAAAAAGTCTGAACCATATCCCAGTACAAGCAGAGCCTCATCTGATTCTTAATTTATACAGACTCTTAATGAGTTTATTCAAATATGGTTTCCTCCGGCTGCTGGCTAATCCACACACATGACACTGTATATACCATGTACATAAACACACACACATCCACGCACTGAGACACACACTCATATGTGTACACACATGCATATCTCTGTATGCTCACGTGTACACACATACTACACTCAGATAAACACTTATAAAAAAATAGGGTCGCTCTTACAAAACCTCACTTTCAGACACACTGTTAAGAAATTATGGAGGTGTGATTACACTTGAAAATATTTCCCTTCAGGATTATGCTCAGTGAAATAAGAGAAAAAGAAAAACATTGGGTGGTTTCACTTGTAGGAGGAACACAGGGAAAACAAACAGGGATCATAGGAAAAAAGAAACAAAAATAGCAGACAAACTATAATTAAGAGACATTCAGCTGAGCAGGAGAGGGAAGTGCACAAGGGACCCTGGTGATGCTTCACGGTGTCTCCGTGGTGGTAACTTTATGAGGATTACACCTGAGAGGAGTATGGATGCTGATGTAAAACGTATGTAAGTAAAAACAGGACCTGTTGGTACAGGGGTTACAGTCTTAGTACTATCAAGCCATTGCCAGCCACTGCACCACGAGTTTGATCCCCAACCAGGGAGCTGACCCATATGTGGCAGCAAACCTCTCCTGACTTACCCACTGCTCCTCTCAACAGTGTATTTCAGTCCATTTGCCTGTTCTGTGCCCTCCCCTGTTTCTGGTGAATCCTCTCACCCTCCACACCTCTGGCCTATACCACAGTTCTTGAATGCATAAATAAATAAATCTTTTTAAAAAGTATATCAATGGGCCCTCCCTGGTGGCCCAGCGGATTAAAGCACTGCACTAAGAAGCTAAAGCCACTTCCGAATGAGTTCGATTCCCGCCTGCCCCGGAGGTGACCACATGGCATGGCAGACCTCTCCTGACCCACCCGCTGCTCCCCTCAGCAGTGTCCTTCGTCAATCTGTCTGTTCTGCTCCCCACTCTGTCTCTGGTGAAGCCTCTCGCCGCCCCTGATCCTCTGACCCGTACCCAGTTCAGTGTGCACAAATAAATAAATCTTAAAAAAAAAAAGTATATCAATGCAAAGAAAATATTTCCCTTCATTTAAAAAAGTTTAGAATTGAAAATATTTTCAATTTAAAGATATAGGCTTTAGTTGTTGGGAAAATTTTAATCATGTAAAACACCTTAGTATCACTTGATATTGGATATTTGAGATATAGATATCTAATCACTAGTTACACGTATATGCTAATTTAGCAACAAACATGTTTTAGTAGAGAATTCCTCACATGGCTTGGCTGGATGGTAAGCTTGTACAAGTTATCTCAGATGTTTGCTCTGGACAAGAGGCAGCCACTGGACCCAAGTAGTTAACCTCAGCCCAGCGACCTGAGGAGAGCTGGGAGTTACCCATGCTATAACATTCTGCAGGGGAAACTGTTTCAGATCTGTAAAATCACAATAAACATAGGAACAGACCTTCTTTTGCAGTTCTTCTTGTTCTTTCTTATATTTTTGAATTATTTCTTGGTGTTTTTCCTTTTCAATATCAAGTTCCAGTCTAGCTTCTTCTTTAAAGAGCAGAGCTTGCTCCTCAAATTCAGCCAAATGTCGGGCTCTTTCCTTGGCAAGTTCAGCCTCTATCTAGAAAATAGCATTGAACATACATGCAAAGTCACTTCCCTTTGAAATGGTAAACTGCTCATTTTAAGGCTCTAATATTTTAAAATTTTCAATTCTAACATTGAATTTTAATTAATCTAATTTCAAAATGTTAGTTTTTTTTTTTTTTTTAAACAGACTCAGAACTCAGTACAGGAAAACTAACCTTGGTTCAAATATTTCTAAGAACTATAAAGAGTAGAGAAGTTAGGATAATATATTATGACCATTTTCAATACACTAAAAGCTTAGCCCTTTGCATGTCTATACTTTAAACTCAGTCCTTTCCAGCAGCCTGTAAGAAGAAAAATATTTAGAGGCTTTTAGATTAAGTTCTCCTAGAAATGTAGTGGAAGTACAAGGTGCAAATGTTGACAATTTAGTGGCCTTTCTTGATGGAGACATAGAAAGCAGTCAAGTCACAGATTATCACTATACGGTGACTCAAACTGGCAGGACAACAATAGGAAGAAAAAAAAATCAGTGATCCATTCTTTGACTCAGATAGAATCACAGTGCTGGAAAAGACCTCAGAAACCCCCTAGTTCTATTTCTGAAGCTTCCGTGAATTGTGGAAAGAATAAACAAGAACTTGGATTCAGATGAATTTGAGTCTAAAGCCTGGCTCTGCTACTTTCTAGCACTGTGATCTTAAGTTATATCTAGAACGTCTACAAGTAGTTATACCTAACTCCTTTGGGGGTTGCCATGAAGATTAAATGGGGCAAAACATCAGGGTAAAAGCATGAGCAGGTATTCAACAGTTGGTAGAGATGTGATCTACCATTCAGTTTCTCCACGATGCCTGCACCATGCAGTTTCTGCTCTGGCCTCAACACCTCCAGAAACCTCCTTCCCCAGCAAAGTTCTCCATTTCAGGAAGTGCTAAGTATTAGGCAGGTTTTCCTTTAGTTGAGCCAATGTTTCTTTCCCTATGTTTTTTGACCACTAGCTCTGCCTACTGGAAAGAGAGAGGACACAGTTGAATACAGGAATCCCTCAGACCTGGGAGTTCATCTAGTGGGCTCAGAAAAGGGATTCTATGGCAGGTGGCTCAAACTGATAGTGTGCCATGATGATAAATTCTTTTTTTTTTTTTTTTTTAGGATTTATTTATTTATGCATACAGAACTGGAGTACAGCCCAGAGGTGCAAGGGCAGTAAGAGGATCCACCAGAGACAGAGTGGGGAGCAGAACAGACAGATTGATGAACTACACTGCTGAGGGGAGCAGTGGACAGGTCAGGAGAGGTCTGCTGAGCCATGTGGGTCATACCTCCTGGGCAGGGATCAAACTCACACTGAAGTGGCTGGCTCACTTGCAGTGCTGTGCTTTAACCTGCTGCGCCACCAGGGAGGGCCCATGATGATAACTTCTAAGAGGGAGTAAGTGCTAGAAAATTAGGAGAAAAACTGTTGAAACCGACTTACTGTGACTTAATGATTCAGACACTAAGAGAGAAGGCGAGAAGTCAACTTGAATATCTCAAGGGGACACAGAAATTGGAGTACCAGGAAACAAAGTTTGCAGGAAGTCCTTTCAATAAAACAAAATGAAGATAGAAGTCTAGATTCAGTGGGAGTTGGGGAGATGGGGGTGGAGGAGTCAGTGGGATTTATGACACTGGGCACAGGACTAAGAATTTGCCCCAAGGAAAACCAATTCTCTTGATGCACAAATGCACAAGAAGTTATTTTCACTCTCAAAATGAATTTCTGTTGACCATTTAGGAACATGATAGACTTGCTCAAATTTGTTACTCCAAGATTGTTAAAGACAAGGAAATCTCAAGACAGAAATATTAAGAAAAAAAGAATTTGGGATGGCATTTGTCTCCATCTGCCTCCTGGAATCCTTTAGTTACTTCCAAGTTACCTTAAATAAACTGAAGTAGAAATCTAATGCAACGCCAGCTGTCCCTTCCAGACCCCTACTTCATGACATAGCACCACCCTCTGAGTTCACACCCACTCTCCCTGACCTTCCACCTGAATCCAACACCAAGCTTTGTTCAACTGCAAATATGCCCGAATCTATTCATTTCTCTATACATCTCTGCTTCCACCTCCTAGTCTTGGCCACTGTCACCTCTGGATCAGCTTCTTTTACTCTTACCTCTCTCTCTCCAGTCCATCTACACACAGCACACAAGTTGGATTATTCTGCTTCCTCGTAATGGTTTCTCAATGAACTCCTCCACATGGCCTCCCCCTGGGTCACCACCATGACCTGCTCCTGGGCCACCATCAGCTCCTTCATATGAAGGTCAACATACTCTTTCCTTACACCCAAGTGTGAGGAATGGACTCACACCAAGCACAGGACTCCCTGGGTCCTATTCCCTGGCGTAGGTCCAACTCCAGCTCCCAGGGTCTGTGTGGCTATGAAGACACCACCCCAGCACTGGCTATGACTATTCTGGACTTCAGCCTGACTTTGACCACGTTCCCCATTTGGCCACTGTGCCCTGGCCATCCTGGAATACGTCGTTCAAGGTCATATTAAAGGAGGACATCAAATGCAGAACATTTGGAAAAGTTTCAAGGCATATGTTTAAAAAAGGGCTAATAATAATCCACAAGATACCTTGATACTAATTTTTTAAAAGTAAAACTACAAAAATATTTTTGAGAAACTCAAGAAACGTGTGTTGAAGCACTAAAACATCAAGCGTTCAGAAAGTCCCTTGTGTAATTAATTGGTGGGGGTAAAGAGTTATTTTAGGAAAAAAATACATCTTTCAAAAGGAAGATAAAGGTTCAAAAAAAACAAAGTTTTTATTTCTATGAGTATAATTAAAAAAATAAATCATTGATAACAATTAAAATACATCTTTCAAAATGTGGACTGATTGCTCAGGTTAAAAGAACAAAAATGTACACAGAATAAGCGGGACAGGCCAAACTGTAAATGAATACAGAGGACTTAGAATGGCTTTTTAAAAAGTTCTTTAAGTTCATTATGGGGAAGAGGCCACTTAGGAAATCAGTAAAACCCTTTGATGAAGGCCAAAATAGGAGCGAAAAGGGGCAGATGAGCGGGTAGAATGTCCTGGCCTCCCTGAGTCGGAAAGCAAGGAGATCTTGCCCCTGAGTTGTTTCTTGGAATGAAGTAGTGTAGAGAGGGAAAAAAAGGAAGGAACAGATAGAAGATGGGAAAGGAAAAGCATGTAAACAGAATGGGAGAGGGAGACTGACATTCCTGATTTGATTTTTAATTTGCACAACCTGAGAAAGAGGTGCAATGTGACTTTTAAATATTTGGAGCAGCTTCAGCACTTGGGAGACCAGGTGTCACTGGAATTGCCGACCCTGTCACTGGGAGAGATGCCACGACCGGGCCCTTTACGACCTGATTGGTTTGAACAAAATGAGTCTACAAATACAATGACTTGCTGCAGTCAGTATAGTGCCTGTCACTGAGATGAGTTTATGTCAAGTTGTGTGTTTGTTTTTAACATGTTGGTTGATAGGATTAATTTATTTATAGCATCTTAAGAGAGCAGGGCACTTCACGCAACATCAATGAATTTGCGGATAGTGCACATATGAAGTATGGACCACTTCATACAAAAACAAGTCATAATTTTGATAATCAAAAGGAAATCCAAATTTCTAAAATACTGGCATGAATAAAATATGAGCTCAAGAGTTACACCAAGTCAGTGATTACTTGTGTACATATTCCAGGCTTTACCTATTTTTGCTTTTTATTTACTCACATACTCTTCTAGCTCAAACTCTCTGTCCCCTTTGAGGAGGTCTCATGATCACATAGCACCTGGGTAGGTGCTGTTTAATTCCTTTTCCATTTAGTGTTGAAATGCATATTTTTATAACATCAATGTCTAATATCTATGTGCAAAATATTTCCAATGTCGTTGATTTTGATATTTGTCATATTCCAACCACCCAGTGTCCTGTGTATGATTGAGAAGAATGTATATTCTGCTATTAAATGGAGAATTCTATAAATATAATTAGTTTATGTCTATTAAAGGTGTTGTTCAATATATCACCCAAACAGAAATTGTGCTACTTTCCATAGTATATATATATATATATATATCTTTACTGATTTCTGGATAGTTTATCAATTATTGAGAGAGGGTTATTGCAATGTTGACTCCACTTAGGAATTTGTCTAGTTCTGCTAGTCATATCAGTTTTTATTTAGTGTATTTTTTTTTTTAAAGATTTATTTATTTGTACATACAGAACCGGGGCACAGGCCAGAGGCTCAGGGGCGGCGAGAAGCCTCACCAGAGACAGAGTGGGGAGCAGAACAGGCAGATCGACGAAGCACACTGCTGAGGGGAGCGGCGGGCGG
>NW_004567115.1:30908682-30933942 GCF_000260355.1 Condylura cristata
TTTTTCCATCACTTACTTTTAAGGCATTTTTATCTTTAAAGTGCATTTCTCAGAGACAGCATATGGCAGAGATTTGCATTTTAATCCAATTTGACAATCTCTGCTTTTTCAAGGGACTATTTAGACCAGGGCTTGATTAACTGGTTCAAAGACTGAATTCAGCCAAACCCACTCATTTGCACTTATCTGTGGCTACTTTAAGTTACAGTGGGAGAGATGAGTTGTTGTATTAGAGAATGTACATCCCTCAAAACCAAAACTATTCACTAATGGTCCTTTACAGAATAAGATTGTTGGCCTCTGGTTTACAACATTTACATTTAATATGACTACCAATATGATGAACTTTAAATTTATATTGCTACATGTTTTCTATTTGGCCTATCTCATCTTTTCCTTCTTTTGGGTTATTTTACTTGGGTTGAGTCTTTTTTAAATTCAATTTTATTTCCTTTGCTGATTTCTTAGCTTAACTCTTTGTTTTCCTATCTTTGTGGTTCCTTTAGGGTTTATAGATCTTTAACCTAGCCCAGTCTATTTTCTAATAATACATTACTTCACATATTCTATAAGAATATCATAACAGTATATTTCCATTTCTCCCTCCCTTGTCATAGCATTATTGTCATATATTTTGCTTCTACATAAGTCTCATATTAGAATCTTAACATTTTTATTTAAATAAAAAGAAATTTAAACATAAAACTTCATCTACTTATTCACATTATACCTTTTTGTGGATCCGTATTTCCATTTCATGTAGTTTTTCTTCTGACTAAAGAACTTCCGTTATCATTTCTTACAGTGTGGGCTCTGCTGGTGATACATTGTTTTCAGGTTTTTAATATTTAAAAACAGACTTTATTTCATTCTTTTATTTGATGTTTCCTCTTTGTATAGAATTCTAGGTCAGAAGCTTCCAGTCCCCACCCTCTGCCTCCTCACATTTTTTAGCACTTTCAGTCCTAATGTTTTCTGCTTGCTGTTTATGATGAAAAATTGGCTATCATGCTGACCTCTGTCCCTTGATGTTTAGCGCCCTCTGCCCCTGTTCCTTTTAAACATTTTCTTTTTTACCACTGTTTTTGAGCAATTGAATTGTAATGCCTGATGTGAGATTTGTTGAGCCTCTTGAATCTGTAAGTCTATAGTTTCCATGAAATTTACATTTTTTTCAGCCATTATTTCTTTAAGTATTTTTTTGGTCCCTCTCCCTCCTGCTTCTCCTTCAGGAATTCCAATTATACATCTATTAGGCCACTTGAGTTTGTCTCATGGCTCATTGATATTCTGGGTTGTTTTTGTTCTTGAGTCTTTTCTCCATTTTGTTTTATTTGGATAGCTTCTATTGCTGTGTCTTACTATACTTTTTGTATATTGTAAAGTTCACTATACATTTCTTCTGGAATGCCTAATTTGTAATTAACCCCATCCATACTTTTTATCTCATACATTTCAGTTTTCATCTCTAGAATATCTTCCATATCTCCTTTTATCTGGGTTGATTTTTTTTCTCTCTAATTTTTTTTTGAGATATGGAGTACAGCTATTATAAGTTTAATGTCATTATCTGCTAGTTCTAACATGTATCATCTATGCCTTTCTGTGTCAGTTTTTATTCATTGATTTTTCCTCTTCTTGTGAGTTCTATTTTCCTTTTCCTTCCAAGCATAGCAATTATCCCTTCCTCCTCCTCCTCTTTCTTCTTTATTGAGCTATAACTGATGTATAAGTTTATATTTGTTTCAGGTGTACAATGATAGATATTATACATATTACAAAATGATTATCACAAGTTCAATTAATATATGCCATTATACATAACTACAAAATATTTTTTCTTGTGATGCAAGCAATCTTCTTGCCTAGCACCTTTCAAATGCAGTGCCTGAGATTTGTGATTGGCTACCAGATATTATGAATTTTACCTTGTTTTAGATGCTGAATACTTTTGTATAGGCTTTTCTCCCAAGAATGTTCTGTTCACTTATAAACCACATCTAAGGTCAAGCTTGTAAAAACAAAACTCACATAAATCCTGCAGACAGGGACCATTGGGGTTACACATATTATTCTCTTTTCCTCCCCTCAGCCCAAGTTCCACTCTGTTCCCTGGGCACAGAGCCAGGCAGAGGCCACAGAAGCAACTAGGAGCCAAATGTTCCTTCTTCACTGGGACTCTGGATTGGAGGTTCTTCTATGAATATTCTTAACCTCTTTTCTGGGATGCAGTTATGCTTATTGGAATTACTTTGATTTTTTTTAGGTTCTCCTTTTAAATTTCTTAGGCAGGACTGGCTCAGCATTTAGTCTAGAGTTAATTACTCCTTACTACTGATGTCAGACCCTACTGAGACTACTTAGAGCCCTCACATTACAGTTTTTAGTATGGCATTAGGAACAGGTACCATTACTGGCCTTGTACTGCAACAGTAATCACTCTAATCCCTTCAGATGGATCTTTCCAGACTTTGGGTAGTTTTCTGCTATGTGCACTTACTGTCCTTGTAATTCATGGGGACTTTGTAGCTCTCCAGTAATCTTGGTGAAACTCTCTCATGTGAAGTCTAGCCACTCTGGTCTCCCAGGATTTTCAGACCAAGATCTCCTTAACTCAGAGAAAGTGCCAAACTCTCCTTTATTCTTGATTCTTCTCCATGACCTTAAATTTCTTTCAAGGCTGTACATTAGGATATTATAAGGACGGTCTTTGTTATCTCCAAGAACCACTGTCCTTCATTGTCTGATGTTAAACCCACTGTTTGTCATTTAGTCAGCATTTTAGTAACTCAGGAAGATAAATTTGGTCCCTGTTAGTCCATCCTGGTCGAATGTGCAAGTTTTGAGGTTTGCATTTCCTTTTCCTTTTTTTTTTTTTTAAATTTCATATGAGTTCTCACTTACTTGCTACCCAAATCTGGCAGAGTGCCTAATTTCAGTTTACTTTCTTCTATCTGGAAATGGAATAGTAATATTATAATGATTAAAATTACACTTATGGGCCCTCCCTCGTGGCACAGCAGGTTAAAACACAGCACTAAGAAACTAAAGCCACTTTAGCATGAGTTCGATCCCTGCCTGCCCCACAGGTGACTCACATGGCGTGGCAGACCTCTCCTGACCCGCCTGCTGCTCCCCTCAGCAGTGTGCTTGTCAGTCAGCCTGTTCTGCTTCCCACTCTGGTAAATCCTCTCTCTGCCCCTGTACCTCTGGCCTATACCCCAGTTCTGTATGCATAAATAAATATTATTTAAAAAAATTACACTTATGGAAAGCATTCAGCAAAGGCCTGGTATATAGTAATAATACTATAGATAAAAAAAGAATCTCTATTAAGAGTTTAAATCAAATGATCTTAGTAGAAAATTTGGGGTAGGAAATTTTACGGTTAATTCATGCTTCAGAAATTATATGGCATAATTTAAAAATTAAGGAGTGCCTTCAATATCCTTTTTAATCACACATTTAGTATACATAAATGAAAACTGATATTTCTGTAAATAAGAACTTTATCCCTGGCAATTTTTGTATTTTACAGGTTAATTTTTACTTATCGTTCATTATAATACATTAGGAATTATTAGGCCATTGGTCCTTCCATTTTGAAGAAGAATTTGAGGGTATTTTCTGGCTTCTCTTTAATGTTGGAGTTGACTATTTCTTAAGTAAACTTTGCCCCTTGCTTGTGCATTATAAATACAATTACTCATTTCAGAAGTAAGGTTTCATTTGTTGGTTCTAACTATTGCTTTTAAGTGTTATTTTAAAAACAGGTTGACAGTGTAATTCTAAAATGTTCTTAAATATGATAGCTTGATAATAATCTAGAGTATTTTTTTTGGTTGGACTATCAGTGTTTATGGCATAAAAATTGATAGTCAATAGATGACTTCTCACTTATAAGCAGTCTGAGTATAGGAGGTTTTTTTAATTACAAAATTTAACTGGGTAGTAATAACATTGGACATTTGGAACCAATTTTAAATGTTCGGCATACACACTAATTTCCTTTTTTTCAGATCAAAGCAACACTTGGAATAAACAAAAACCCATGACAATTAGTAAATACAGAGTTATTTTAAAATGTGCTGTCTTTGTCGCATAGCAACAACTATTAATTCTATTATGTATTTTTTATATACTCTAAAATAATTAAGCCCAGGCACAAATTGCTATCTACTTTTATTTGAGTGTTAAAAGCATTAAGTTATGAACTTTATTCTAATATGTGTGTTATATATTTGTAAAGGGAACATTGCATTCCTACGCAAAGGCACAGTGACCCAAGAAAAGAGATGACAATGTCATATTAGTGATTTTCCTTTCTCATGAGAGGACATTTAGGGAACTTTTTATTCGTAGTCTCAATAGTGAACAAAGCCAAGGCATAATTATCATTCCTTTGCTTTACTGGCCTGGATCTTGTTTTAGTACTATGCTAAAGGATAGCATTTATTAACTAGAAGTCATGTCCTCTCAACAAAATTAAATGTCCATTTGTATGACAGAAAGTTAAACATGCCAACATATACTTATGATATAACTAATTTATTAGAAAGGTATTAGGGTCTATCTTCATCATCAAATTAACTCGCCAACAGGAAGCAAGAGCACAATGCTTTTACATGGTCAGAGCTAACACTGACATGGCCTCCTCACCATGTTAGTGCCGGGGACTGACTGAGCACAGTGAGCGCCATGGGGAGCAGGGTGGACTCTCCTCCAGCACGCTGTGCCTGAAAGCCCTGAGTGGGGTGTGAAGCTGGAGATGAAGAACTTCCACGTGCAAGGCAGGGAAGTTCTAGCCATCTGAGAGGAGCTTGGCAGGGAAGTTCTAGCCATCTGAGAGGAGCTCAAGGGGTGGGAAGGATCAATGAATCCCTGTCCATATTAATTCCATCAGTGAAATCTCTGAGTCAAAAGATGGGAAGGTTATCATATCTTGAGTAGTGTCACCAAACTGATCTCTTAACGGTCACTATAATTTCCAGCCTCTTAATGAGTAAGTATAAAAGACTACTTACTATTCACCACAGTACAAAAACTATTCTGTTAACTGAATGGGTTCGAAAAAAATGTTTAATTCATTTTTTTATGTTGAACACTAGTCAAAAGTTGCTCATCTTTTAGAAATTTTAAATATGATTTGATAAGGGTGAGGGAAATGACTTGACTAGTCAGTTGAGCAGAATGACGCTAATAAAAATTAAAAAGACTTTTCAAAATGTGGGCTTTAGTGAAGGGGAAAAAAGCCTGTGAGGAACAAAAAAAAAGCAAAGTCACTTAGAACAAATTTTAGTTGTTGCTCTTATGGGACTGTTGCTATGATGATCATTTTTGTTATAGCCTGAAGGTGATGTCTCTGAGGGATTAGGGAAGGAGGTTATTTAGAGGACAAGTATAGTTAACTGGCTGAAGATGGAAGTGAAAAGTGACAAATTCAGAGTTGACCCGAGTCAGCAACGATACTTAAAGGCTTTCAAGCTGGTGGGTGGCAGAGATGGGGGGTGGGTGGCAGGGAGAGTGCTCCTCTGAAGGTGGCCACCAGTTGTTGCTTTCAGTTGTAAGTTATGGGGTCCAGTCCTCAAGGTGAATCTAATAACAAGAATCCTTGGTTAAGGATGTTAACCAAGTCATTAGAATTTCGAGCCAGCTTTATGCTACATATACACCAAAAGCATAATCATAAAACCAAGAGGGAGGTTAGTGCTGGGGGTTGGCACCAGCTGAGAAAGGGGGGCTGGAAGGGCCAGTGCAGGGCAAGGCCCAGGCTCCATCCAGCAGCAGCAGAGTCTCTGGCAGGGGGATGGCTGTTGCCTCAACGCCTCGAGCTGTGTATGACGTGAGGAGGTGGGGATAACAATTTCAAAATATTACTTTTATTCTTTATACTTAGAAAGTAATACATATTCATTGTGAAATTTTGAAAAATATAGAAAGTCCAAGTCAAAAGTCAAAAAGTCAATGCTTTTTTTTTTTTTGAGCATAGCTTTGTCAGTAATAGTGGCATAAATACATAGTCTTAATAAAAACTTCTTAATACCCTGTACTTTGAAGGCAGACTTCAAAGTATGGACTCTTTAAAGATGAGAAATTTTATTTTTTCTGTAGCCTTTTTTAAATTAAACGGGCACTGTCTGCTTTAAAAACACATAGTTTTTATTTTGCTAGGGAAATATCTTTAAAGTTCATAACTGAGTAAGTTTGTTATTTTCCATTCCCATATACTACCTTCTTAGAAGCAGAAACATTGTAAGAATTAATATTTCATGCGTCTTAGAATATGGCAAAATGAGGATTCTATTATTTAAGAGGAAAATAATAAATATTTAAAGGTAAAATTTATGCTTGTATGAAAACTAAGGACTATCCTTATTTTACAAGATATTAAAATTATTTCTCTACTACTTTCTCCCTGTTGTCTAATATTTTAGAAGAGACACACATCATAAATATGTTTGGTACAGGAAATTCCAGAAGGAATCAAAAATATGCAGAAAAGCAAAGAAATCTATGTGGGATAGTCTTCTGATAAATAGAATCATTAAAAAGCAAGTCATACACATGCTGAAGAAAGGCACATTTTCATTACCTTCTCCCTCCAGTTATCATCGCCCAGCAGCTTCTGTCTAAGGGTTTCCTGCAGCTGCTCAATGCTTTTCTGATGTGAAATTAGCATCAATTCCCTGAAAACCATAAGCCCAACAAATGAGTCAAGACTCACCCCTAACACTGTTCCTATATTTCAGTTCCTGGTGGTAGAGAATGCTATTTCACAACTTACTCCCTTTAGCAATATAGACACTGCGATTAGATACCATTTTAACTGTTGAAAGCAATTTACAAACATTGTATAGAAAGTATTTTATCACACCTAATATTTGCTTAATAGGCAATGTTACTATTTTTGCTTGAAATAATAACATGTGGAGTCCAAAATATAAAAAGATGTTACATATTCAAATGTTTATGACTAGAAAATCACTCTGGACAATATTTTGTTTCTTAAAAAGAGGGAACTATGTTGGGGTATTCCATAAAATCAACATACTGTTATAGCAGGTCCTGTTACATTTATCTAAAATAGGGATAGAAATAAGCAAAGTAAAGTAGGTGGTAATGCTAGACATGTGTTATAATGACAGAAAGCATTAGAGAGTGAAGAGAAAACACAAGAACATTTTAATCTACATAAATCGATAATACTCTTGGTCTGTAAGTCTCTGGGTGGAACCAGACAAGAGATTTCAAGAGTGCCATTCACAAGGGCACTGAATACCACTCTAGTAGTGATTGTTCCTGCGGGTTTCTTCCCCTTTCTACAATCACCAAGAGGCTTCTTATTTTTCTCCTTCTGATTTTTCTCCTTTACTTATTCCAACTTGTTCTAACTTTCTTTCTTTTAGCTCTGACCTTTCTTCTCAAGCTTGAGACTTTCATTTATTCCTGTTGTTGGAAATCTCCACTCTAATGATCTACCCACACCAAAGATTCCATGAATCAAAAAAAAAAAAAAATCCCACCATCATCTCCTGCATCATCTCCTGCAGTCCACTGAGTCGTCTCTGACTCCTCCTCCTTGAGATAACACATCCACTCCACAACACACATTGTTTTCCAGTGTACCTCAAACTATTTCCCCCTTCTTTTACAGATAACACCAGTCTCAATAGGCTCTTGAGTTTATTTCCCTCCCACAGTATTATATTAAGTTCTTAATCTATGTCTTGTGCTAATTCTAGTGTTACCCTCAAAGAATTATTAAATATTCTTCACCATAAAAAAGTGCTTACATTTTTAGGTTAGAACATTTTAAGACCACAAATATGAGGAAAGACATTTGATTTGGTAACCAGGATTATGAATATTGTTTGAAGAAAACTGATATGAGAAAAAAAAACCCCTTCAGATTCTCTTCTCCAGCAGTGTTGGACTAGGTAACTTAACAACTTTTCTACTGAAATAAGTAAAGTTGGAATGCATGGTGAAGTATCTTAAAATTCACTAAATTTGACAAAAAGGGTGAAAGATCCAGAGAACAAAATTCAAGTGAAAGAACAGAAAAAGAAATATTGCCAACTACAAAAAGAAAGAACAGAAAATGGGCATCAATGGACATATTAGTGAAATCTAAGTAAAGTTTATGTTAGTTAATGGAATTATACCAACATTAATTTCTCAGTTTTACAGATGTCCCATAGTTAGGAAAGATAGACCAAAGGAAAACATAAGCTCTGTGCTGTCCTTACAGCTTTTCTGTGAACCTAAAGTTACTCCAACCTAAAAGTTAGAAATAAAAAGATGAAGCGAAAAGAAGAGCAGAACAAGAAATAGAGCACGCGAGCCCTCTCTCCTCTGCAAGGTGCCTGCCACTCTTTATGCACTTGAGTTTTGCATGTCACAGCCATGAAGGACACAGGAGTCAGGAGAGAAGAGGGGGGAGGCTAAGAGGAAGTTCGTAAAGCTGCTTCCCAGGATACTGGGTGTGTGTGTGTATGACATTCACTGGGTATGTTTAAAATACAAATTGCATGTCTTCTCAAGGAACAAATGGAAACTGCCTACTTTGAATTTTGGTGCCAGGTAAAGGTGAAAATATGAACCTTGTGCCTATTGTAGGTTTGATTCCTGCATTCGTGCCAGCTCAGTGTCCAAAGCTTCTAGTGGAGAAGACATCTTAAGGTGGCATTACCCCAGATGCTTAGTAGGAAAAGTGCCAAGTTGAGGGACTTCTAGAAGTCTTTTTCGACCTGAGGCTCTAAGTATGCCCTACAGGTAAAGATGCAAGACCTATGAGATAATGATCTAATAATCATAGAAACATAGTTTGTAAAAAGCCCCTCAGAGGAGGAATGAACAAATGACAGCATCATCAAACTCACAAAGTCTAAAGATACTGAATTTTCAGATACAAAATATAAAATAAGGATGCTTCATGTGCTCAAGTAAATAAAAGGCTGATTTGAATAACTAATGAAACTTTAAGAAGAGGCAAATGAAATCTGTAGAAATGGAAAATATAATAGTTGAAATGAAAAATTGAGTGGATGATCCTTATTTTAGTCCTTGAACATTCATTTGTAACTTCTGACTTCCAGAAATGTAAGACAAGAAATTTGTGTTTAAAGCTATTAAGTCTGTGGCAGTTTATTTAGCAGCAACAGGAATTTAATACAATGATCTACTTTCAAGTGATATTACATGGTTCAGGTATAAGATTAGAATCTTATAATAGTAAGCTTAGTCAAATAAGGAAGAACAGTCAATTGGGGAAAAAGTGACACTAAACCTGGTTTTCAAAATGCCAGTCACAGAATGGACATGCACATCAGCCACTTGTTAGAAATGACTGGCAAGCAGAGTCCTGGCAATTTGATGCACTTTATTTCTCAAGTCAAGAGTCCTGTTTGGAAAAAGGCCTTATTGATTAGAAAATTCCAGTGGGCATTTCTAGATGGGTGCCTGTGAGTACATTAGAAGTTGCCTTTACTCTGAAATAGGCGGTTTTGAATATTTGCAATGACTTCATTTCGGCCTCCCTGGAGGAAGTTATGATTTTGATACCACCAAAAACAGAATCTACTTAAATTATATCCTTCTGACAGACCCAGTACAAAACATCACTGTTAACTGGATTCTATTAGAACAAAAACTGTGAAAGTCAAATAGATTAGAGAGAAACAAAAATATAGTAGGCCAGGTTCAAACAATGTGACGTAGTGATAACTCTTCCCTGAATTTTCAAAGAATTATGAAGCTCCTTATGACCTTCCCACAAAGTCTAAGGCATTTTCAGTGAACTGGTATAGAAACTGTGAACTTGTGTCTGTGATGGTAATTTTGCTCGGTATTATGGCGAGAGACGTGAGAAGGACTTTCATATTTCTGACTCCTGCTAAGCCTCTGTTCCTCACTTAAGAACTCGTCAGAGTGAGTCTTCAATGGGACAAGGCAGACAGAATAATTACACACAGTGTTACCGACACCTACTGTCTTTAGCTAGCAGGGAATGAGCACTGAGCAATGTGTACAGAGATGATTATACGTGTGAAAAGATTGTCCTGATTCCAAAAAGTAAAAACCCTGCTTGATATAGCGCACCATGGAAAGGGCTTCATGAAGCTGAGTATAACAAAACCAGCCTCGGACATTTATAAAGAAAATGCAACCTTGTAGGAAAGAAACCAGAAAGGAACAACTTTGATTCTAGTGAGTCTTTTTGTTAAAAATCTAGAAGAATAAAAATAAATACTGCATTCATTGTTAGAAACATAGTCCATATTTTTCCATGTTGTGAAAAGCAGAAAATAAGTAGTCTTTCTTGAATATCATACAAATAAACCAATGTCTTCTTTAGAATCAGTTCTAGAGACAGTGATGCTTCAGTTATAGGAAACAATAGATTTAGGTCCTAAATTTAAATTTAAAATAGAGTTAGGTCCTAAATTTCAATTTAAATAACCCAGTGAAGATTATTCCTAGAATCCAGTTTGAACTGAACTCCTGGCTTTGATCTTTAGCAAGTCAGAAGCTTTCTGGGCCTGAGAGGAAGCTAGGCACACCTGAATTTAAGTTCTGGGATAGGTGGTCTCATGGGGATTGAGTGCATTCCCATGCATACTCCCATGCATCCATCCACTCAACACCGACAGAGTGCCTACTATGTGTCGCGGTATCAGTCTCTGGGGAGACAGTGGTTATTTCTTGCTATTCCTTGGAACTATGTAAATACAATCCCCTCATAGACCTTGAGTATTAAGACTGAGGTGACATAAATCACACAGTGGAGAGGGAGGTGTGGCTATCTGTAGGTCTATCCTGCAGTTGCACCAGAGTTTTTTTTTTTTTTTTTTTTAATAAAAATGACATTTTAGGAGTTGGCACAATAAGCAAATTAAGATCTACATGGAGTTATGAGTATTTACTTAAAAAATTGAAGCTTTAAATTCTTACACCAAAAAGAAAATGGAAATCAACTTTCTTAACACATGTGTAAAAATTTAGCTTCCCTTAATTGCAGTTAAAAAATCACTGCAAACAAATGTCAAACCAAAACGCCAAATGACAGCTTATATTGTTTCACAAGTCATTCTTGCAAAGTCTTCACATTGTCAATCAAAGACATCATTTTCACTTTGCCACAATGCCTGCCTCTGTTAAAAGCAGTAAATCTGTGGGTAAGACTTTCCCCCTCTGTTCTGAGAGCTTTTGATGGGTAGGAAGTCAGAGAAAGAGGTGAGGTTTGAGGAAGAACTTGATAAGGTTTGTGATTTGAAAATGTTATTCTTGAGAACACTTCATTTTACAATGCTTTAAGCTAATAGGTGATCCAGCCCCATCTTCCCAACACCAAGAGCAAAGCAGATAATAGTGAATGCAATTGGCATTTACTGACTATCTGCATCACCAGTTCAGGGTATAAAAATTAATGAGGTATGATGCTTTAGCAACCTAAAAAAGAAAAAAAATAAAAGAGGAAAGAAAACTAATACATCCGGTCACCTAAAACCTGCTAGACACATAGATGCTTCCATCTTTGCAAGAGGGGAACCATAATAGCAACCACTCACACACCCATTTTACAGATGACAAAGTGAGCCTAAATCGGCAATGGAACAGTGTTCAAACTTGATGCAAGAGTCAAGAAATTTAAACCTGGGTTTGCCTGATGCCAAGGCCCATTCATTTTATACCTTCAAACTACCATAAGGTGACAGGACCCCTGACATCTTGCTTCTGAACCCCTTTTTACCTCCTGCACTTCTCATTGCTTCTGACCCTCATGACAACAGGATAGACCTCACTAGAGTAACTAAATCCTGAGTTGCTCTTCAAGTCCTGAGCCGCTCTTCAAGTGTTGTGAGTTGTTCTCATTTTAAAGATACCACTCCTGATCTTGCCCAGGCATACAGCATGGCGGACAAGTCTCCCCTCCCTGCATCAGCCACCCAACACACTGAGTGAATGGAAGGATTCTGAAAGATTGGAGGTGGGGGAAGGGGCCCAGAGAGACGCTGGGTTTCTTCGGCTTCCTGCAGGGCTGGGAGTCCCCTGACAACTCAATGTTACAAGATGGTTGAGAAAGAGGAGTCACATGGAGAGAGGCTGACAAACCTCAGCCCTTCAAGACTAATAGTGAAGGAATTGTGCAAACTGTAGCAAAGGAAACATGTGTTTTAAAGTCAGACACAAGGCAGCTTGATTTGTCTCTGCCAATTATGTGACCCCAAGCCAGAAGTTTAGCCTTGTTTAACCTCTTCCTTCATGTGTAAACATGGGACTGACCCCTGCTTCTCAGGTGAGGCCCGCAGTCCTGCCAGACTGGTATATGGCTGCCCTCTGGGCTAGTAAATCAGAAAAAGTGCTCCTCTGGGCAGGGGTTGACCCCAGGGACACAAGCACAGTGGAGGCGGGGGCGAGGGGAGGCCTGGAATGGCATGTGGGTGCAGGAAAAGTGAGCCTTTCCCTGTGGCAGAGGGTGTGCAGCCAGAGTTGTAGCTGGTATACAGGCCCTTTCCTGCCACTGGGCACCCACAAGGGGCATTTCCTCAAGGCACAGTGAGGACAACAGGAGAGAAGTACACAGAGCATGTAATGGGTCCCTACCACTAAAACCTGGATGGAGTCGGAGCGAGCTTGAAAGGGGGCACAGGGGCAGGCACAGGAAGCAGCCTGCTTAATCATGGGATGGTGCCCCAGGGAAACAGGAAGCACCACGAGCTCCTGAAGTCATTTGCTTGATATTTCAGGTATTTTTCTGGGCTAAGAGTTTACAGTTTTCAATTAAAACAGAGAGAAGACCAGAGGACTGAAAAGGAAGGTACTGTCATGTGTATGGGAAGAGAAATCAGATCCTCCTGATAGCCTCCAAGAGCTGCTTCAGCAGGGACCGGCAACAATTAAGTAAACTTCATCTAAGTAGGTAAGTAGCGAGACAGATACAGACATGCATCATTCACTTCGCAGAATAATTTACATCTGAGCCACTTGCACTTGACTAGTCACAAATAAGTTTTTCTTCCAACAATGCAACTTTACTAATTCCATTATGTTATTGGCAATAAATCGCATTCATCTGTATTTTTCTCTATTTATCCTAGGAATTTGCCAAAGGCTGGCACAGATTTCGGGAATGGATGGGTATAAGCGCTGCGCAAGCAGCTGTGGTGGGCACCAGGCGGGGGGCACGGGAGCACATGCGTGACCTTCTCCAGAACTACGTGGGGGCAGTTTCCGAGCTTAAACTCCTCTGTCCTTACAAAATGTATCTGTAAGTTGGCCACTGGGACTTCCCAGTAGGTTTTACCACAGAAATAACTTTCCATAAAAATGGAGTTAGGACTGCAGGCCAGTTCACAGAACTCTATTTAATCCCCAATATGCTAAAGGGTGTTGGGGTTCACAGTTCTAGACAGAGAGCCCTTGCACCCAGAGAATGAAAGCTGTGCTTTGCAATGAATTTAAGAGCTGGGCCCTCCCTGGTAGTGCAACGGGTTAAAGAGCAGCACTATGAAGCTATCACAGCCACCACAGCATGAGTTTGATCCCTGCCAGGGAGGTGACCCACATGGCGCAACAGACTTCCGACCCTCCTGCTGCTCCTCTCAGCAGTGTACTTTGTTGATCTGCCTGTTCTGCTCCCCACTCGGTCTCTGGAGAATCCTCCCACCACCCCTGCACCTCTGGCCTGTACCCCAGTTCTGTGTGCATTAATAAATCTTAAAAAAAAAGAATTTAAAAGCAACCTCACTACTTCCTGTGCCTTGTTGCGGCACCCTGCCCACCCTGTCCACAAAGGTGACCCCTCTCTCCAGCCCCAGTGCCATGACCCAGCTGGCCAGATCTCTCCTCCTACCCCTGCCTCTGAGGCCCTGGCTTCTCTTTCTCTTCCTCTCCTACTGGAGCTTTCTAAGGTGAGTGTGGGGGGAAAAACAGCACAAAATTAAATAGAGCTGTACTAGAGTATGAATTTCCTTCTGCTCACTCTTTCCTGCTCCAAATTCATTTCTGTCAGTGCTTTTCATCTAAGGTTAGTTTGCCTTTTTGGGTGTTCCTTCTTCTCTTCTGAAGTTGTATGGCTTCCAAATTGTGCATTTTCAAATGGCCTTGGCGGCAACGTCAGCCAGGGTTTTGCTGTAGGAAGAGACTGTGGGGAGGGGTGACCTGAATTTACAGACGCTAACACTGTCACTGCCACCAAGGTGCTTTGGCTTTTGGGGAGTGCACGTGCTGTGCCTCCACGTACTGCTGGGCAGGTCCAGGTGCCACCCACGCCTGTGGAGTCAGTCAGCTTGTCTGCGGTGTCGTCAAGTATCTCTATTTTAAGTGTTTCCTAAGTCCAGCTTCTTATTTTGGAAGGACTTTCCAATCTACTATTGCTCAGGAACTCCTCCATTCAGAGGTCCTAGAGGTGCTCCAAATCAAAACTTCAGGTGCAGACTTGCTCAGTTGAGGAACAATTTACTGAAGGAAAGAAAGTGGAGAGCGGAAATCAAGTTCACACACAGAAGCCTCATGGAATGTCTGCTGGGGGTGGTGGCAGGAGGGAAGGGAAAGGACCCAAAAGACAGGAAGGAGCCGAAAGACAGGTGTGCCCGAGTCAAAGGACATGACATTTCAGTCAGGTCTGGACAGTGATGTCAAAGCTCTGCAAGGTCACCTGTCTTTCAGTGAATCTTTTTAGCTGGTTTTCACCGCCCCGTTTTAGGTTCAACCTGGAGTGAGCCCCGGCTAGTTTGCCAGGCACTCAGTACAGACACTTAAATAATCCAGCAGAGACTAGCAGGAGCAGGAGATGACCATGCTAATTTTGCTTCTGTCTCCTAGGCTTGACTCGATGTAAATCCTTTGATGAACATCAAAACAGTGAACAACCTGACTCACCTCACCTGCTGCCAATATCTTCTCCAGCTAGAATGAACTTTCCACAGTGCTACTCCTCCGCTCAACCCCTGCCCACGGTTTCACGGCATTGACATAACCCCCACACACTGGGGGCCCTGAATGCTCCCCAGCCCCAGTCCCAGCTTGCTCTTGAGCTGCCCTCCCCTCACAGCACAGGTTCCCAAAGGTCTCTGTCTGGGCTTTGCTTGTAAAACTCCCCTCTGCTTTTGGTTTGGGAACTTCTACTGTTTTCTTTACATGTCATCTCAAAAGTATTGCCATGACCACCCCTCTATGCTATAGCATTTTTTCCCATTCATATCACAATTTATAATTGTCCTACTTAGTTCCCCACACTTCTGTCTCTCTCTTCCTTTCTGCCACTCCTTAGGCTTCATGAGGACAGAGAAGTCACACAGCATTGGGGAGCCTCAGAAGTACTCAATAAATAACTGCTGACTGGCTGAAATACCCAAATAAGTCATTCATTCACTCAACAAGTTTTTGACTCTGAGGGTACAGTGAAGAGTGAGGCAGAGAAAATCTGAACATGGCCTAGGACAGAGAAGGACAATCTTATGTCTTGGAGTAATCCTAGGATACCTCATGGTTCTATAAGTAGATCTTTTTTCTGTTATATGAAAATATCATGTCAGTAAACTAAGAAATAGCTACTTGATTTGGATAAAGTAGGGAATAAAGAAGGAAAAGGCTAAGAGGAGAGGTGGAAGGGTGGGGAAAGAGGTGGAGGAAGTTCAATAATGTGTCTGTTCTCTGAAAAGTTAAACTATCCTTAGTTAACAGAAGGTAAAACTGAACTCATACAAAAATTTAAAAATACAGCAAAGCGGGCTCTCCCAGGTAGTGCAGCGGGTTAAAACACTGCACTAAGAAGCTTAAGCCACTTCCGCATGAGTTCAATCCCCGCCTGCCCCAGAGGAGAGCCACATGGTGTGGCAGACCTCTCCTGACCTGCCCGCTGCTCCCCTCAGCAGTGTACTTCATCGATCTGCCTGTTCTGCTCCCCACTCTGTCCATGGTGAATTCTGTCACCTTCCTGGTGAATTCTGTCACCTTCCGCATCTCTGGCCTGTACCCCAGTTCTGTATGAATAAATAAATAAATCTTTAAAAAAAAATACAGCAAAGCATATGTACCTAGAGGAGTGTACTATTTCAAACCAACCCCACTGTCCTCAGAGAAGAGTTCCAGAAACATGAGAACAAAGAAAATTCTCAAGGATCACTGTCAAGAAGATCATGTTTATCTGGATATTAAGTCTAATTAATCTGGTATCATTGGAAATGGAGAATTCTAGGTATATAGGAATGTAAAACTACTGCTCAGATAACACATTCTAAACAGAAAATGGTGTCATTTCTATGGTTCTGTACCTTTGTCCCTGATTTTCATCTTTCTAGTCATTGTGGCTAGAAAGGATCATCATTGTGGCTATCAACTGTCACCCATGTTATAAACACAGGGATACTCAGGCCATCTGTCTCTATTGTATACAGGACTAAATTGCAATGCTCTAAAGTTTTTCTTTGTATTCATAGATTTTCTCTCTTTATTGCATGATCGCTCTTCAGTTGCCATTCCTTCCAGTTATTAGGAAGGCTGGCTCTTGCAAATGTCCTGCTTATATAATTGCTGCTTCTAGTAGCTATGGATGAGCCATGATCTAATCTGACATGGTGTTGGAGGATGAAGAGATGGGTAACTCCAGGGCACCATCTTTTCAGGAAGAAGTTTACCGGTATGAGGAATGCAGCAGAAGAAGTGATAGGTGGCAGTCATCTCATCAGTGTTTATCATACTCAAAGAGAAGCAAGCAAGTATCACTCCAGAGTGGGCCAGAAGTAAGCCTTGTTTCCCGGTGAACTAGACAGACCTCTGCAAGGCAGGAGTAGAGACAGCAGACTGCTGATGAGAAAGTGTTGAAGATGAGATCTTCATTTAAGCTCCTGGTTACCTACTTTCATGGTACAACCTCAAACTCTCCCTCTGGTAGCAATTAGCTGCCCTTACTAAAGAACTAAAAAATTAAAAACTTTGTGAATTTGGAAAGCAGTTGATTACTCATAAAATGAAATGAATAAAATAAAAAGTAAGTTGAAAGATAAAAATGATAGGAAGAAGGAAAAGTCTCGTGTGCCTTCTGATACAGAAAATAATGCAAGACAAAAATGCCTGTCTCTATGGAACTTGTATTGTCCTGCAATATAGTAATAAATAAATGTAAAGAAGATAATATCTCCTATTAAACACTCAAAGATTTGTTGAAAAACAAAACCCCAAATTTGTGCTATGTTTTAGGTATGCTTTTAAAACAAAAAAAGAGTAAAGACATAAAGAATGAGAAAAGACATAACAAGCAAATGAAAACAGAAAGTAAAGAAGCAGGGCTAAGATATCAAGGTTAATTTAAAGACAGATTAACTTGGCAAAAATACCTTGGCAGTGTCCGTGAGAATGTTTGTTGTGAAACTACATCAGTACCACAAGGGTCCTTGCTGCAGCAAGCTCTCGATAAGAGGTTTTCATGAATCACAAGAAATGAGAGGAAGAATACATTCAATCAAAGAACACAGTCATATATATACGCACATATGTAGGACACACACACATATCTGATGTACATATATATGTGTGTGTGTGTGTGTAAATTTATATGTGTGTTATATATATTTTTTGTTGGAAAATGACAGAACCCACTAATTATTGGCCCAGGTAAAATTCAGTAATATAAATACCACATAGATCTTTTGATTCTTTTCAATAAAAATCTGCCTGTACTTTCAGTAATGGTGTGAATACATCTAACCAATATGACTTCACTTAGTCACCTGTGGATAATCAGGTAGAGGGTTGTGATGAACTTTCAGGTGAAATACATCTTGAAAGAAATTCTGTGATTTCAATGCTACTAAAACATGTAAGAACATGATGTTTCAAGTCTACAGAATACTGACTTAAACATAAAAATATTTTTGGAAGGAATTATTCTTTACTGCACCTTTCATTTTTCAGTGCTATGACCTCTTCCTGTGTCTTTTTCAGAAGAGCTTTGGTTATCTCTAGTTCATTTTCTGCACGGTTAATTCTTCTCTTTATGTCCTCTTCTTGCCTTTCTTTTGCAGTTAGTTCTTCTTGTAAAGTTTTATACATTTGCTGACAAGCCATTAAAGAATCTTCTTTTTCTTTAAGCAATCTTGTGTGCCTAAAATGAAAAAAGGTGAAAAACCTCACCAATATGTATTTCATGCTTACCAAACATATATAAAAAATCCATTTGAAACAAAGCTATAAACTAATTTTTAAAAAGAATGCCAAGAAAATTGAATATTCCAGTAATATTAAAGTTTCCCATCTAGTCAGAGCGAAATCAATCAAGAGTTTCAAGATATATAAACTCAAATTGGGTGCTGGCTATGTAAACAATTCAGTAAGAAAAGCTATGTACATTTTAAAAATTAAATGTTCAGTAACTATGGTTTCAAGATTAGTTACTAAAAATTTTAATTAATAAATTTGCAATATATACCGTGAGTCAGAAATAATGGATTCGAACTTCAGTTTTCTAAGTTCTCTTTGACAGTCATCAACTTCATTAGATTTATTCCTAAAAGAATACAAAAAAAGGCTCAAATATTTTATCTCAAAATAGTTAACACATGTTTTGCTTTCCTTAAATGTTTTTCCTTTATTATTTTTCTTATCTTGATATTCTGTTGGGGGTTAAGTATGCAGAATTCCTTCAAATTAGGAAGATATAATCAAAGAATTCTTCTTTGCCAAAAAAAATAACAGACTAATTTGCAGGTCTTACTATATGCTTTTTTTCTGTATCATTTTATTTATCCATGGGGAAAAAAAATTCTTAGCATTATTTCATAGCATCTCATTCTTAAAAAAAAAATTCAGTTCACTTCTGTAATGGCCAAATAAACGTCCATCCAATTGATCTGCACTTAAGTGAAAAGCCTAAATTTTGGACAGCATGAAAAATAATAGAAAAGCCTGTATATGAAGGTATTAGAAAGTGGCAAAAGTGGGAAGATTCAACAAAGAAACTGACACTTGGAATGAGATGACAGCCTGGGGTCAGGGTTTACTTTAGTTTGTTTTTTTTTGTGTAATGACTTTAAATCCGAGGGTGAGCCCCTGTCTATACCATGCCGGGAAACTCAACTCCTGGTTGAAAACTCACAGTTGTTCTGACTGGAAGCACAGAGAACAGTGTTTGGGAAAACCACAGTTTCTAGAGAAAGAAGGGTGAATATTGAAGAAATGAGAGCTAAGGAAGAAGGAGCCCCAATCCTGCCTGCAAACTCTACCCACACATCTAGCTGAGCCCTGAGCTACAAGCACCCCAAGCATTAGTTAAAAGCTGTCCCACAGGCAGAGTTCACAGCTTAGTGCCAACCAAATTAGTTGTTAAAGTTGCCTCACTCACATCCCCATTACACTCTTACCATTTGGAGAAATATAACAGAATCCAGAGTTCTGCAAAATGACATTCACAATGTCCAGAATATTATAAAAATTGCTCAACTTAGGAAGAAATAAGAAGTATGATAATTTTTTAGAAAAACAATAGCAGAGCTGACTCCAAGAACACCCAGATACTGATATTATCAGACAAGGAGCTTTTAATTACAACTCTGCTCAAAGATATCAAGGAAACCTATTATTATTAATAAATAAAAAGATTATAAATCTCAGCAGAGATATTAAACCATTTTAAAAAGAGGAAATTATAAAACTGAAGCAAACATTTGTTTTGATCTTATGTGATTATATAGCAATACTCCAAAAGTTAATGTATTAAAGAATTAATATTTTAGTTAAGTTTATTTAGACTGCTTACTTATAAATCATTGCTCAATATAGCTTAAAACCTTTTATAAACGGCAATGAAATGTTAGGCTATCCAAGAGTTTTCCCTAATTGAAGAATGACTAATTTCTAATAAGTAATTTATTTGTATCATGAACATGAAAAACTTAATTTCTAAAAGTTTTTAATGTACAATGTGAAAGTTTTCAGATGTAGAAAGCTGCATAAAAATTATATAACAATTACAAGACACACACTCATGTAAGTACCATTAAGTCAAAAAATAAAACCTTACCAGCTACTCTAAAAGCATCATGTCTCTAGTCCCAATCACAGCCAATTGCCCCCTCCCAAAAGGAAGCATTCTCACGAATTTTAGGGTAATAATTTTAATTTTCTTTGCAATTTTATTTCTTAACATTGTCTTAACTTTTTCTTTTGTTTAAAAAGTAGCTTTTAAGATGAGTTATTTCCCTCATTATAAAACAACTCTATAGAGTTGAACCTTTTTATTGTCCTGATGTACTCTCTTTCAGGAATTCCTAAAATTTCTTATCATTTATGGCAGACTTTTTTTTAGCTTTCTTTATCTGTGTTTATCTTAATAGCTCTAGCAGAAAAAGTACACTCCTAAGCTAAATATAACATGCTATATATTAACACATTATAATAAAAATAAAATTATATAATATGCAACAAATTTATATTTCATAACATCTAATTTTTCACTGCTTCAAGGAGGTCTTCCCTAAATCAATCCAGATAATTAAATCTACTTACAAATAAAATGTGTAGAAAATGTCATGATCGACTCCAGGCATCATCAGCACCTCTTCTGCAAACACTGCTGACTACCTTCCAGACAAGCACTACTCCCTTTCTTCATGGTTGTTCAAGCCCCACTACTGTCTGCTGCCAGATAAATCCTGATTTGTCTAAGCTAACTGTAGTAGTTGTTGCCAGTGATTCATTTAGGGAGGAGACTGAAGGGGGTCTTCTAGTCAAAGAAATGTAAGAACAGGCCTGTTTGATGACTTCTCATTTGAAGGAGACACTCTAAATGTAGGACCTTCCTGCCTCTGGGATGGCTACATCTGGAGGTGATACCTGGAATTGTACCATCTCTTCATAAGGAGCAAGCTTTGGGGTGAAGCCAGTCAGGGATATAGAGTAGAGACAGAGATCACATGCTTGGAGATACGGCTGCGCCACCAGCCCACTGGACCTGAAGCAACTACCTCTGCTACTTGTGGACAAACACATCCTAACTGACAACCTCTAGTTTCCAATGCATATAAGTTCTTATAAACCTCGGGGTGTGTGTGTGTGGGGGGTGGAGTTCTAAACACGGATATTCAAGTTCACCACCCATTTATAAACTTCCTATTCCCTTTAAGTAAAATTCATAATACTTATGAGGACTTAAAACAATTCAAGCAACAAAAAATCTTGAGCTGGATAGGTGAAATCCATTCTCATTCCACTCCTGGGGATAAAGTGTGTGGATTAAAAATTTAAAGGGAGGCCCTCCTTGGTGGCCCAGCGGGTTAAAGCACAGAACTAAGAAGCTAAAGCCTCCTTGGTGGCCCAGCAGGTTAAAGCACAGCACTAAGAAGCTAAAGCCTCTTCCACATGAGTTCAATCCCCGCCCCACAGGTGATCCACATGGCGCGGCAGACCTCTCCTGACCTGCCCACTGCTCCCCTCAGCAGTGTACTTCAAAGATATGCCTGCTCTGCTCCCCACTCTGTCTCTGGTGAATCTTCTCACCACTCCTGCACTTCTGGCCTGTACTCCAGCTCTGTATGCACAAATAAATAAATCTTTAAAAAAAAAAATTAAAGAGAACTGACTTCACAACACCTCCTAACTTCTGTAATTTCAAAGAGGTTTGTATACCTGTAGTCAATGCCAGTTTGTTAACAAATTGTAAGCCAAAATTTTTGAAAGAATTATTTTTGTCATCAAATTTAACCTGTTGTTAAACAAGGGCCAAGTCACACACTTGGTTTTAACTTATAAGTATGGTAGTTCTTATGAACCACTGGGGACCTCCTCACTCCTAGCTCCCAAACTTCCAGGGCTCTGACCTTTGGGTCCACCCTACTCAGCTTCATCCTAGAGGTCAAGGTAGAGCATGTAGGCATGGAAGAGTTAGAAATAGGCGACACAGAAACAGGTCCCCAGCAGATAAGGACATTTAAGTGGCTCTGTCATAATTCAAATTTTCTAAATATGGGTATTCTGCCTATTTTCTAAATTCAACAAGTTCTTATATAGACAGAAGAACCCAATTCATAAACTAATATGTCAGTAGTTCTGAAATTATATTGTGGTTCACTTGATGGAATTTAGTTAGGTGGTAATTCTAGCTTACTCTGAGACTCTTAACATTACTCACCACTCACATTAGAAATTGTGTTAAAAATATAATTAACAAAGTATACCAAAAGTATGTATTAATATTAATGGAAGTTTCCTTGCAAATGCAGAGACTGCTGTGTAAACTTATTCAGTGAAAATGAATTCGTGTCACACCAATGAGCTTTCTCCCTGTTCCTCAGTATAGTTACCTCTGTGGGTGGCTTCCTCCTAACTTGCCAGCCCTCCATCTAAATGCTGTCTTGGCTTGTCCACAAACTCCCTTTAATTTATCAGGGGGCTGGTCCGACACCTCCTACTCCCTGATCGCCAGCCCCTGTCCTTTACTATCTTGAAAGTAGAAGCATCCTTTAAGTTATAAGTTGCACAGGAGCTGCGGTCTACCTAGGCTGTCCTCAGGTAGGGCCAAAGCCCTCACTGATGTTACTAGAGGGTGGGGAATAATGACTTCTTTCTGGCCATAGCCAGAAGGTTCCCTCATGTTTCTTTGCACCCAGACACTTACTTCTAAAGTCATCTAAGGACCTCTCTGTCCACTCAATCCTTCAGCCAGTCATCATACACAGACCATTGGACTAACCTATATATTGCATGCCTGACCACAGTACTATAAAGCAGGACTCTTTGGTTTTACTTGTTTTCAAAAACAAATTATTTTGCTACAAATAAACCAAGTATATGTTAATTTGACAGGGCATTTTTGAATTTGTTCTTCCTTGTGTTGTTAAGAATTTTATTAAACACATTATTCTTAGGAGTAGTCCATGGTCACCACAACATTTGGTTGCTAAGCATTCTAAATATTTATATGTCTTATGAGTTTCATCCTTCCAAAATACAGGAACTGAAAACCAGAGGTACCAGATTATATACCACAAAGTAAAAGAGTTTACTTTTCAAAGATTATATAAATCCTATTTTTGTGTTCTAATTATAGATGTACTATATTTATACTACAGAATAATTTTTCAAATTTCTGAAACTCATTTTCATAAGAAATAGTGCTCTGGATATTTCATAAATGCATCTTCATATCATTTGATTTCCAACATTTTTCTCTTTTCCATAAAGTATAAGTCTCCAGTACACAGGACTACGGTGATGGCACATGGGTGACTCAGTGATGGGAAACCCACGGGGATTACAACTGAGAAAAAAAAAATTTACAAAATGATGTAAAAATAAACTATTATATTAAAAAAAAGTATAAGTCTCCAGCATTTCAAAGATATTCAACTGTCTTTATGAATCTAATATTGGTAATTATAAGAAACAACTGCAATGCTCTTTTTTTGTGGAGACATTTTAAAGAAATAACCATAAGAGAAAAAGTTCCGAGAATATTGTAGATAATGTTACTGCATTTGAATAACCAGGGAAGGTTTTAATAACTGTATAGGGGAACTTCTTACTGAGGGAATGAAAGACTTCACATGCCTTAAAATGCTTATGGTTTCTTTAATATATTATCTAGGCAAGAAAGCAACTGAGAAAAGTTGCCATAGATCATACACACAAACCACGGCTTAAAGAGTCACAGAGAACCGAGGGGGTCTATCTGAATCGCACTCCTGGTCCACAGGACATTGTAGCCTGACCGGCTGCTTGGAATTTACATCTTACATGAACATTTCTTTGTAGTTGTCCGCCTCTGTCGTTGCCCTCTGAAGTCTTAGCCCCAGTGTTTCTACTTGACTTTGTAAATCTGAAATGATACAATGCATTTATCTGATTAGTGCATTCTAAATATCCAGGTGGAGAGCAAGCCATATTCTAGGGGCACCACTTTTCCTTAGAATGATGAAGCTGTGTAGTTCATTTTAACTAGATGACTTGGCTGTTCATTCTCAGTTCTTCTCTGAAACTCCACAGGATGAATGGGTGTCAGACCCCATCAATGGTCTCTTTCTGCCCCCAACATCTTGCTCATTTTCAAACAGTAACAGGCTAGTTTTTACTAGTGTTTGCAAAGGCAGCTCAAGGAGCTGAAACCCCATGTGACCCATGGGTCTTGTGACCCAAACCAAAAGTAGAGCCTGTCCTCCCAGCTTAGCTCAAACACAGAAACATGTGCCAGAGTCCTGGTAAACAAATAACTGTTAGCTCTAAATAGCAGTGAGTGGGCATCTTAATTATTTTGAAGGCCAAGAAAATTTAAGTAGAAAATTGACTTCCATAGTCTTGGACTGGCGGATTCAAGCAGTGTGTGAGGGGTGCTCCAAAACAAAGCAGCATATCTGACACATGTGGGGTGCAGAGCTGAAGTCAAAGCAGGAAGAACAAACCAGTGTGGAGATCTGAGTCGTGGTAGCCTGCAGCAAGGATGGAGACTGGAGCCCCGGCCCCAGCGGTAGCCCTTGCTGACGCGCTTTGGAAATAAGTGGAAACGAAATGTACACAAATAGACTACTTGGTTTCCATGGAGCAAATAATTTAAAATACGGGGATTATAAAATGGCTGTGCTACATCTGTTCAGGTGTTTTAAACATGTATTTTTATAGTAAACTTTAAAATTTTCACACATCTGTACAAATAGATAAGATTTGTATCTATGCATATACTTATATCTCTTTCATCTGCCTTTTTAACTTTGATGAAGACCCAGTTCTTTAAGTGGGAAAATAATTCACTCTTTTTATTAGAATTTATCAGAGTCGGTATAAATCTTTATACTTATCCAGTACTTTCACATACATTATTCAAACTGCCATGTAGGTCCTAATAGCTTCCATTTTTCAGTTGAGGAAAAAATGAGATAGCCTGTAATTCTTTGTCTGGTATCTTACAATCAGCAAATGCATCAACCAGAAGTCAAAATGATTCACGATTTTAAATTCAGTGAAAGGGATCAATTTGAGAAGGTGGCTCCTTTAGACCGTGATTCTATAAAACTTACTTGATAGATAGTATTTGCAGGGATGTCCTTTCCATTTTTCAAGCAACATTAAATGGGAGAAAAGATAAAAACTACACACAGAGAATTTATTTTTGAGTATAACCTTTTGCAACAAGGAAATCTCTTACCAATCTTATTTAATGTGTTCTTTGCTACTGAATTGCTACAGTTTTCAAAGGGGTTCAATATACACAGGATAGACCAAGATATTTCCTTGTATTCTCTAAGAACAAGGGGTGAAGGAAGGTTTTTTTTT